>NC_136263.1:111107460-111111355 GCF_964187855.1 Myxine glutinosa
CCCCTTGGATCATATGTTAGTAAGCCTCCCCTATTGGATAGGGGAAGGCTTATTACTGTTTGTTGTAGGGTTTTTTTCAATAATTAGTGCCCCCAATTTTTAATGGTACCAGAGAGTTCCAAAGACCCCGAGAAGAACTACACCACCATTTAGAAAATTATATGTACTAGCAAGGGTACCGGCCCTCCGGGCGGGGCTTCAATTGGGAGGCCCAAAGGAAAAGGCAAAATATCAGTAATTTAAGGCATTGTTTATTTTAAACGATTTATATAAACATCCGTTAAATCATATCACATGCAAATCATCAAAATCTAAACAGTATTTGTAGAATTTCAATAAAAGCCACATCACTGTTCATATCGGTAAATATTATTCCATCGTGTTTGGAAAAACTGGAACAATACAGTATAGGCCTATTATCCTCCTGGGTGGGTCCCAGGCTTACCCACACCAAAATTTCGTTGTGTGATCGGTTAAGCCGTTTTGTGCGGGTACCTGGGAACAGACAGACAAACAGACAGACAGGACAGACATTTGGTGAATTATAGTAAAATTATATATATATATACTTTACCTGCACTCTCAATTTCCATGCTGTATCTTAGAGCCGGCTGGAACTTTTTATTGTCCCCATCCCACCGCGGAGCGAAAGGAGGGTGACTAT
Organism: Myxine glutinosa; assembly: GCF_964187855.1. Classification (NCBI taxonomy): domain Eukaryota; kingdom Metazoa; phylum Chordata; class Myxini; order Myxiniformes; family Myxinidae; genus Myxine; species Myxine glutinosa. The sequence continues at coordinate 111,108,125 of NC_136263.1, forward strand.
GGTTTTCCCTTCCGTCCGTGCGTGCGTACGTTCCTGCGTGTGTGCGTAAGCGAAGGGACCGAATTATAATTTGGTGTGTGGGTGCAACACACGTCAAAATCCAAGATGGCCGCCGCCATGTATGTCTGGACGCCATGTATGTCTGAATCTTGTGAGCGGAATATCTTGAAAAATAAGCGAAAGTAGCAACTTATAATCTGGTGTGTGGGGTGTATCTCAGCATAAGGAAGAACGCTATTGAAAATTGGGTCGCCCACGTCAAAAATCCAAGATGGCCGCCATCATATATATGTCTGAACCTTGTGAGCGAAATATCTTGAAAAAATAAACGAACTACTAACTTCTAATCTGGTGTGGTGGGTGTATCTACGCATAAGGGAGAACGCTATTGAAAATTGGGTCGCTACGTCAAAATCCAAGATGGCCGCCTTGCGTCCTCCACTTTGTCAACTCACATCACTTCACCGACGGGGGACCTAGGCGTAACGCTCGTTACCTCTGCCATCAAAGGTGGATGGAGGTTATTTGGAATTAAATTTTGCATCAATAATGTGGAGAGAAAGTATGCGGGGGTTTACAATTTTTTCTTGACCGCGACCTCATTATAGACATTTTACACCACAACTTGACCAAGGTATGTCCGATCAGAACGCGATTGCCCTCTATAGATAGCCTAGATCAAGGCACACGTCCGTTTAATTTACATCAAACCCATCTGGGTTAAAGGTCAAACCACCATTGAGGTTTTTCTCCTTTTTTCTGCAATGTCCTAACTGTATCTCGGATCCGGCTGGGACTTTCGGAATGAAACTAGCACATTATCTGTAGTATGATTGCGACACCCCCTCTACAAATACACCCACGTACTCACCTGTGGCCAATGACATTTTTACTGTGAGCAAACATACACATGCAATCTGGCAACTCAAATACTCAACACCCCCCCCCCCCCCCCCTCCAGACCCCCCAAAGCCTTAACCGCAACTCCCAACTATGTACAATATTTGCTCTACTCCCAGAAAAATTACTAGAAGCATCCACTCCATATTGGAAGAGGCCATGGGGTGGTATGGTATTTCAAACCACCTCTCGCTGTGAATTCAAAACGCCTCTCTGCACTGGAAAAACGTCAGGACAGGAATACTATACCGTACTGTAAATGATGGGGATTTGTAATATCCTCTTCCACCTGCATCGGTGCGACAAGATACAAATTTACATAGAGAATTTGTAATCCCACCCCAAGACCACCGGCAAAGACAACCCCCACACCCAAGCATTAATTGGGGTCATGCTGATCCGATATAGAAAGTCTGGATGTAACCGGCCCAGAACTGCCAAAGGAGTAGCGCGGCAAAACACACACAGGTAATGAAGATAAAAATGTAAAATAATTCTCCAGAACCGCTCAATGCGAAACTTCACAATCGGGAATAAAGCCATGGGGAATAAAGTTTGAATTTGTTTTTCATATTCACTACAATCATCTTATTATAATAGAGCAAACGCATATGGTGATGTTTGTATGTATGTTTATTTGTGAGCAAATAGTCTTCTTCTTCTTCAAATACAATGCGCACCCAAAACGTTCCGTGAACTCTCAATTACGTCCTGTTGGAATATACATTTTGACCCTTTAGACTATTTTGACCCTTTAGACTGCTGAGACCCCTCAGGCCCTTGACGACCCTTTAAGTCCCCCAGGACCCTTAAGACCACCAAGACCCCTGAAGATGCAAAATACCACGAAGACCCAAAAGACCCTGAATACCAAAAATACCCCGAAGACCCAAAACACCCCAAAGACCCAAAACAGACCCAAAATACCCTGAAGACCCAAAAGACCCTAAAGACCCAAAACACACCAAAGACCCAAAACATCCCGAAGACCCAAAACATCCCGAAGACCCAAAACATCCCGAAGACCCAAAACATCCCGAAGACCCAAAACATCCCGAAGACCCAAAACATCCCGAAGACCCACAACATCCCGAAGACCCAAAACATCCCGAAGACCCAAAACATCCCGAAGACCCAAAACATCCCGAAGACCCAAAACATCCCGAAGACCCAAAACATCCCGAAGACCCAAAACATCCCGAAGACCCAAAACATCCCGAAGACCCAAAACATCCCGAAGACCCAAAACATCCCGAAGACCCAAAACATCCCGAAGACCCAAAACATCCCGAAGACCCAAAACATCCCGAAGACCCAAAACATCCCAAAGACCCAAAACATCCCGAAGACCCAAAACATCCCGAAGACCCAAAACATCCCGAAGACCCAAAACATCCCGAAGACCCAAAATACCCCAAAGATCCATAAATACCCAGAAGAGCCAAAATACCCTGAAGACCCCGAAGACCCAAAATACCTCGAAGACCCCAAAGACCACAAACACCCCAAAGTCCCAAAACAACCCGAAGACCCAAAACACCCCGAAGACCCAAAACACCCCGAAGACCCAAAACACCCCAAAGACCCAAAACACCACGAAGACCCAAAACACCCCAAAGACCCAAAACACCACGAAGACCCAAAACACCACGAAGACCCAAAACACCACGAAGACCCAAAACATCCCGAAGACCCAAAACCTCCCGAAGACCCAAAACATCCCGAAGACCCAAAACAACCTGAAGACCCAAAAGACCCAAAATACCCTGAAGACCCAAAAGACCCTAAAGACCCAAAACACACCAAAGACCCAAAACACCCCGAAGACCCAAAACACCCTGAAGACCACAAAACCCTTAACGACCCTGAAGACCCAAAATACCTTTAAATACCCTGAATACCAAAAATACCCTTAAAGATCCAAAAGGACCCAAAGGTCTCTGAAGACCCAAAATCCCCAAAGACCCAAAATACCCCAAATATCTTTAAAGACCTAGAGGAACTAAAAGACCCGTAAGACCCAAAATCCCCTGAAGACCTCAAAGACCCAAAACACCTCAAAAACCCCAAAGACCACGAAGACCCACAACATCCCAAATAAACAAAATACCCTTAAAGGCCCAAAAGACCCCCGAAGACCCAAATGGCCCAGAAGACCCAAAAGCCCCCAAAGGCCCAAACAGCCCGAAGAACCAAAAGAGCCTGGTGACCCAAAAGACCTTTAACCTTTAACCAGGCAGCAAGGAAGGCAGTTTGACCTTCAACCCAGAAAAGACCAAAAAGACCCCGAAGACCCAAAACACCCAAAAGATCCAAAACACCCCAATGACA
>NC_136263.1:111111555-111456555 GCF_964187855.1 Myxine glutinosa
AACACCCCAATGACACAAAAGACCCAGAAGACCCCAAAGACCATGGAGACCCAAAACACCCTGAAGACCCCAAAGACCCTTTAAACCTAAAATACCCTTAAATACCCAGAAGAACCAAAATACCCCAAAGACCCTTAAAGACCCAGAGGAACCAAAAGACCCTTAAGACCCAAAAGCCCCTGAAGACACTGAAGACCCCAAATACCCTTAAAGGCCCAGAGGATCCAAAAGACCCTGAAGACCCAAATGGCCCTGAAGACCCAAAACACCATGAAGACCCAAAAGACCTAAAAGATACCGAAATGGTCAAGGATGCCTATCCCTCCGAAACGACGTATGGTGAGGAGCATGAAGCGTGCCAAATCATGGCTAGTTCTTATAATAAAGCTTTGTCGAAAATTTAATGACAAAGTTCAAATGGTAAATTTAAATTTCAGGTCAATTGGATGAAAATTGATGATTTTAGGTGATGATGACCTTTGACCTTCTGACAAAATTCTTAATTTTCCATTCTCCATATGTATTCTCATAATAAAGCGTTGTTGAAAATTTATGAGAAAAGCTCAAACGGTAAAAAAATGTTTCGCCCCGGACCGACACAGAAAAACAGAAGTGATCGTAGAAGCCCGTCGCCCGCTGCGTGGGGGATGACCTCGCTACCTTGGCTGGGAATAATAGTGTGATAATCAACACAATGTATCGTAAAGACGAGAATGAGCTGGAAATGTTTCGATTACTAGTTAAAGCTAAATTAGAAGGGAAAAAGGGTTGAGAAATATCAAACGGAGTTAATACACGTATTTCCAGCTGCCATATATTTGAGGAATATGGAACAGGACAAACCTTCCAATGGATATCACTGGGAAAGGACACAAATGGTGTTGATTGACAGACAATTGACGGACTAACTTGGAAAGGCATAAAGTCGAAAATATCGACTGCAGCTGAACTACAACTATCGGGGATGTCTCTTCGCAGTGGTTGTACCTCCCCAACCCCCCCCTCCCCCCCACTCCCCGACACAATGCAATTTTGGGGCCAAATCTTCCCCATTCTTCCTTGCTGCTTGGATTCGTCAGGGCAGAGTGGTCACGGTCAGAGTGCCAATTGGTCCCCATGGACCGACCCTTTCCCTCTCGTCTCTCTTTCTTTCTCTCCCTAACTCTGTCGTGGCCCTGACTTTGTGAAGGCGGGGGTACACCATCCTGGATGTGTGGGGATCGCTCCTGGGAGATCGATCGGCTGTCTCCGCAATGCGGGCTTGTTCGAGAGAACTGTCCAGGGCTATACAACAACAACAACAACAACAACAACAACAACAGCAGCAGCTGAACTAGCAAAATGACATCATATGGAATTGCACAATTATGAGACCATGTTCATAATGGATATTCTTTGGAGGGAAGGGATGAACATTAACCAATATGAGATTCTAGGTTTAAAAAAGAATAATAAAAAAGTTAAAACCAAACCACTTAACTTCAGATTGTGAGATTATGCTAAACCAATGCCCAAGTATATTACGACACCTGAAGTACATCACTCGACAAAATCATTTTCATGATCATTGCAGGGAGTTGAGAATCAATATTCGAGGCAAGCTTGAGCAGTTGCTAAATACAAAACCAACGACAAGCAAAATGTCCACACCAAAAACATTTATTGGATGCATTGATCAAATGTAAAACAGTGCATGATCACAAGGCCATGGCAAAGCCAACTTGGTCTTGTCCACGGTCAAATTCAATGTAGTAATGTCAAATGAACACGGCACCCAAAATCCACAATGGGCCATCAGGTGGTGGAACATCAACAGCAATAAAGGCCAAAAGGCAGGTGGTTTCAAAAACGGTCATGTCTTGATGGAAACATTCAATTAATCCTTTATATACTAATTATTGCAATTAAAACATGGATCGTTTGTTTTTTTCATTTGGGATCAAACTATAATTATATTTAAGTGTTCTTTCTAAAGAAAAGCCCTTTAAAAGTTACCTGTCCTCCATGGCAAACAGATTGGGAATTTGATCTTCCAAACTATTTTTTTTTTGGAATCTCGGTAACTTCCTCCACAACATGTTGTTTGAAAGCAGAGAAGCACAAGTTATATCACGATGACATATTGCTCTCCAATGAGGTTGAAGCCCTTTCCACCAAACAGGAACGTGACAACTTGGAGCGATGGTATTGCATTGCAATCGATGACAAACTGCAAATAAAAGGTCAACCTCTCAATCCTTGCCAAAGTCAGAAAAGTCCAACAACCACATTCTAGAACAGGTGCACCATCACGTGAAGGATGGCCTCCTGGTTATCCACGAGCTTACTGTTACACACCAGCTGTGCCCACCAATGACAACCATCAAATTAAACGGCGAACCATTAAGAAAGCTTTGTGGAATGGGTGAGGGGGGGTGGAGGGTCAGGTTTCTACATATATATACATATATATATATATATATATATATATATACGTATATATATATATATATATATATATATATATATATATATATATATATATATATATATATATATATATAGTTATGAATTTGGGTAGAGGAATATCTAGAGTCAGATAGATCTGTATAGGTAGGTATTCGACTGTCACGATAGGGAATCTACCTTGTAATAAGTTCTGTGTTTTTAGGCGGTTTGTTGGGATAAGAGTATACCTGTGAACATACCAGGATGTTCGGGTGTTAAATAGTGTAGGGAATAAGATAACACCCCTTGTGTGTCAGACCTGGTAATCATTCCTTTGTCCCTTATGGCAATGCATGCACATATAAGCACTTAGATAGGCCCTTTAGTGCACACAGTATTTAAATCCCCTTCCCTTACAACGACTTTGGAAAACAGGCAGGAATCCAGATCGGGGCACTGCCAGGGGGTGGGGGGGGGGGGGGGGGCACCGCCAGCTACACTTCCAGCAGGCATAGCAACATCGAGTGACACGAGCTATAACCATGCTACAGGGAACGTGTGATTGGTTGGCGCGGAAGGTGCGAACCTCCAGCCAATCAGGGCGAGAAATACCGATGCGGGAAGCACTTGGCCAATGAGAGGGCGCCAGCAAAACAGAACATTGGAGGAGAGTCGTGGAAGGTTATAAAAGAGGGTGCTGGACGACGTTCTCCCTCTTGCGCTGCACGTCCCTCTCTGGCTCTGGCGCTGCGCATCCCTCTCTGGCTCTCTGGTACTGCACATCCCTCTCTGTCTCTCTTGCGCTGCACATCCCTCTCTGGCTGTCTTGGCTGCACGACATTTCAGCAGCTCTTAGCTAGCAACTGTCTCTGACTCGTCTGGACTCGGTCTCTCTCTTTCCTCGCTTTTCTCTTGTCTCTGCACTTCCCTTATTGGTCTTGGGAGGTCCCTGGTGGTCGTTGTTTCGCCATCTTTGTGGTGCTTGGAGCGGTGCTCGGTGCTTTCGGTGCTGTGAGCGGGCGGGACCTCATATGCGATCGATTTGGATCTTGAAGCGAGGCGTGCCTCTGAACAGATGAGGCCGGGGCAAGCGGGTCGTTCGAGGCCTGGTGGCGCACGAGCGGGGCCGAGCGGAGCCGCGTTTGGACGGCGGACACGACAAGACGACGGACAGTTAAGACGAACCACATTTCACAAATACACCCAAATGCTTTATTTTCCTTTCATTCATTCCTGTGTCCTGTTGTTGAGTCTGGTGTGTGGGATCCCAAGTTAGGATCATTATTTATTTACCGTCGCGTTTCTTGTTATCGGGTTCCGTGAATAAATCTCTATTTTTGTACATTCTAATTCGGTGTTCGAGTACGTCAATTCCCGACTGGACCGGAGCTGCAGTCGGCGCGCTCCAGGTAAGCGCTTTTCCCGCTTATTCCTCTTCCCTTCCTCTTCCCGCGAGTCAAAGCAAAATCCGTGTTTTGTCGTCGCCTCCAGTAGATCCGTTTGGTCCATCCGCGGTCCCTGGTGTTAACCGGAGGGAATCGCACGACAACTGGTGTCAGGAGTGGGATTGAATCATGTAGTAGATTTGGTGTCAAAAGTGTGGAGAATTTGGACGCAAATTTTCGTAGTCTGAGGTGATAAATTGGCATCGTCGATCGGTGCGGGGGACGCGAACAGCGTGGCAGCTAAAATTTAAATTTTATCCCTGGTAAAAGCCGCGCGGGAAAGCGACCTCCTCTTAACGGATGGAGGAGGTGAGCAAGATGGAGGAAGGGAGAATGGAAGCTGGGGATAGCATTGGAAGTGAGTCGGAAGTAGTTGGGGGGTTTGAGCGTAGGGATGGAACTTTCCCCGCCACAGAGACGGGTCCTATAACTCTCCAGACCATAGTAAATTTATTAAATGCTCAGAGTGAGCGCAATGAGCGAATGGAAAATATACTGGATGCTCAGATAAACGGAATAAGGGAATGGCGGGAAGAAATGAGGAGAGACAGAAAAAAATATAGTGAACAAAGGAAAGCCCAGATTAAAGAAACGAAAACCCCATGTGAGCAAATGAATGAGATAAAGAAAGAACAAAGGAATGATTCACATGGGGCCCAGGAGAAGCCAAGGGTGGCAGAATTTGAATCGGAATGTGGGGCAGCCAAATTGGGAATTGCACCGGGCATGGCAATTAAATTAAATTTGGAAGGAGATGGGAAATGCCTGCAGGTAAATGAGGAGTGTCCACAGGTGAACGTGGAGTGTCCACAGGTGAACGTGGAGTGTCCACAGGTGAATGTGGAGTGCCCACAGGTGAACGTGGAGTGCCCACAGGTGAACGTGGAGTGCCCACAGGTGAACGTGGAGTGCCCACAGGTGAACGTGGAGTGCCCACAGGTGAACATGGAGTGCCCACAGGTGAATGGGGAAGGAAATTTGGAATGTTTGGAGGTAAATAGAGATTGTTTCCCACCTGCTGGCCTGGAGGTTTATCGGGGACGGGTGGATGCCCCAACAACTCAACAGGGGGGATGGATTTGGATCCTTGCTGTGCCAGGGCGGTGGTTCAGAGCAAGAGGGGGTAACACTATTGGGGGTCTGTGTGGTGGAGCCGGACTGGGTATTTATTGGGGAAGGCCTGTCGGGGCCAGAAATGATTTGTGATGATGATGGGGATGACGAGGATGATGTGATACAGCGGCTGGGGACTTGGGACAGTCCCATGGAGGTCGAGGTTGACCAGATCCAATGGAGCTTGGGGGATGAGGCGAGTCGGTCCGAGGAGGTGGTTGAAGTGACCGAGGGGACCCTCACCACGAAAACAAATTTGGTAACGGAGGTTCCAAAATTACAGAACCAGTTGGGGGAGTGTGTTGGCTCCATGCTGAATTTGGACATTGGAGGATCGGGAGATAGAGCCTCTGGAAATTTGGACCCATAGGGAATTTGGAACAGCTGCACGGAGGGGCAGAACAACCTGGGGGAGTTGTTACCTGTTGTCTCCTGGGGGAGACGGGGGGTCTGGTGAAGTGTGGCATCCCTTGTCCATCGGGGCGCCGCCCGAGCTAGTGGCTCGGGCCGGCAGGGTCACTGGACCCTGGTGGGGGTTAAGACCTCCAGGGGGTCCGAGGTGGTTTCTCAAGCCTGGGATGGAAAATATTGAGGACCACTAGGGGGAGTTGTTGTGGATCGTGCTTTGGTGGTGGCACTGTGGACAGCCAACTTGGGCCTGATGTGGTGACCACCCGGGAATGCGACCTGACACCCTCTCCCTGAGACTCTGGGACAGCCAGCATGTGGTGACCTGCCATGCTGTGCTGGGCTAAGGACGCGGGTCGAACCGAATGGACATGGATGGACATAGCCTGCCGGACAACCATTGGGGCATCTGTGGAACATGATGGTGAGAATGATCTTCCACAGATGTCTCGTTATGATTTATGGACTCTCGGTTTGGGAAGAGAGCCATGGGGATGAGAATGGGAATTGGTAATGTGCCGAGCATATGGGCCATGCTCGGCTAGTATGTGTATGGCAAAGCACCCTTCTTTGGTGAGTTTAGTAAAATGTGAAAAATGTTTGGCATGGGTAATCTAAGGTTAGATGTAAATTTAAGGGTGAATTTTGTGAAGAGAAATGGTGGTCACTGCATAGTGTTACATATTTATGTGAATGTATGTGAATTACCACTCAGGTCTTTGCTTATCAATGTGTAGTCGATTAAGGGTTGTTGTGGTTGGAGGGTCAGGAGCCCTTCTGGAAAAAGAGACCGGAAACGGAAGAAGAACGACACGAGGTCAAGAGAAGCGACGAGGATTCTTCTTCCTCGCCCCGCTCCGACGAAAGGTGGGATCGATCTTGAGCTGCGTGGAAAAGCGGCGTTCCCAAGCCCGTCTGGCGAGAGGAGTTACCGGGACGTGTACATACGCGGTGGACACGTCAAGTTGCCGTGGGGCCGTGCACCGACCCAGCGTCTGGCACCGTTCGCGGCACCGTCTACAAAGACGCGTACGGGTCGCACGTTGGGGCCTAACACGCGCTGCAAGCGGCGTGTGGCTTTTGCTTGCTTTACAGTACCCGCTTCGCGTGGCCACGAGGGGGCTGCAGCCGGGGTTCCCGGTACGATACATGCCCGGTGGAAGCACGTCCACCCGGGGTTCGTTCAACCGCCCGAGTGCGGCGAAGCCGACCATCATCTTGGTCAGGAGGGGCCCAGAGACATCGTGAGGGACAGAGACCAAAAGGGGGTCGTGAGTACAAAAGGGGACACACATATATAAGATGGCCATCTTAATCATCTAGGGGATTGATTGTGGATTGTGGATTGTGAATTGTTGATGGTGGATTGCTCGGGGAATATATCCTTGATTGTAGCATTGAAATTGTATGGTATCATTACCATTGAAATATATCATTGAAACTTAGTTTTCTCTTGGGTGGAATTCATATGGATTGCGTGGCGAAAGCGCATATATGATATAACTTTCTGGCGAAGTTCCTCTCACGGTCCGGGGGTCACCGAGACCAGGTAGTCACCGAGGGGACCACGTAACAATAGTGACACCATTATTGATCCAGGTGTGCTAGACCAGAGTGTTGGAGGCTGGAATAACAAGCGTAACGCCTTGGTCCCCCGTCGGTGAAGTGATGTGAGTTGACAAAGTGGAAGATGCAAGGCGGCCATTTTGGATTTTGACGTGGAGACCCAATTTTCAATAGTGTTCTCCCTTATGCCTAGATACACCCACACACCAGATTAGAAGTTAGTAGTTCGTTTATTTTTCAAGATATTTCGCTCACAAGGTTCAGACATATATATGATGGCGGCCATCTTGGATTTTGACGTGGCGACCCAATTTTCAATAGCGTTCTTCCTTATGCCTAGATACACCCACACACCAGATTAGAAGTTAGTAGTTCGTTTATTTTTCAAGATATTTCGCTCACAAGGTTCAGACATATATATGATGGCGGCCATCTTGGATTTTGATGTGGCGACCAAATTTTCAATAGCGTTCTTCCTTATGCCTAGATACACCCACACACCAGATTAGAAGTTAGTAGTTTGTTTATTTTTCAGGATATTTCGCTCACAAGGTTCAGACATATATATGGTGGCGGCCATATTGGATTTTGATGTGGCGACCATATTTTCAATAGCGTTCTTCTTTATGCCTAGATACACCCACACACCAGATTAGAAGTTGGTACTTCGCTTATTTTTCAAGATATTCCGCTCACAAGGTTCAGACATACATGGCGGCGGCCATCTTGGATTTTGACGTGGGTTGCACCCACACACCAAATTAGAATTCGGTCCTTCGCTTATGCACACACGCACGTACGTACGCACGGACGGAGGGGAAAACCATAGTTCCCCTTTCGCTCCGCGGTGCGACGGGGGACAACAAAACAGCCACTGAGCTTGGGGGAAGTGTCGTCACTTCCAGGGATACTCTGGATACCAGCGACATCATAACAATGGCACCGCATTTCTCACCGTACTCAACGGGGCATTTCCTCAAATGCCCCGTTGGGCTAAGGCACGGCACGACTGATAGGGGACCATCCGGCAGTGCAACTGACAGGATTCTCTAGGAGTAATAGTAGGCCCCTCGAAATTGATCAGGAACGAAGAGTTGTGGTACCGCCTGCAGACCCTGCCGGGCCCATAGTAGTGAATGGCTCGTCAAGAATGAGTGTGAGGCTGTTGCGAGAATTGCGAGAAGAGTGCCTGCAGGTGCAGTCGTGGATGAACAGACGGGCTTTTAGGGGGTGGGTCCGAAGGCCGTCAAACAATTAAAACAGGAGCGGGCGGCAGGTGGGTAACCTCCCACGTATAGCGATAGCGGGCCAGGGCAATCGGACGATCAACAAATTAGAAAGATACAGACAGCTCGATATGTTACGCAGGAAGAATAGCAAGAAGTTTGCGGACGCAGTGTTAGACGGCAGCCTATCCGCAAAATGCAAAATAAGCAGGGCAATAGTGAGGGGAGAGTTCAAAAAGAAATGGGAGACGCAAGACATGTTCGTCACGTTAAAGGGCTTTCAAATGACGCAGGGACCACAGGGGGAACAACAGACCCTAGACTTAGCCGGACTGCAAGGACAAGTGCATCAGTAGGAAATCAATGGGGCGCTGGCACAGCTAAAAATAGATAGCGTGCCGGGACCAGGCGGAATAAAGCCGAGGACGCTCGTGGACGTAGAACATCAACATAAGCTACTCAAACCATTATTTGACAGCTGGACAAGAGATGGAGTGATACCCCCACAAGCCAAAAAATGTCGGTCGATATTAATCCCCAAAACCAATGATCCCGACCAACTAAAACACCTGACCAACTGGAGGCCCTTAACCATCGGCTCGACAATCGCTATTACGTTTAGCCGAATCTTCACAAACAGGTTAAGTCAGGCTTGTCCAACTAATCCACGCCAGCGAGAGTTTATATAGGCCCCGGGGAGTAGTGAAAACATTGCCACACTCACCAACATTATGCAGGAAGCAAAGAGAAATAGGAAAAACGTTAGCGGTAGTGGTGCTCGACTTCGCGAAAGCGTTCGACACCGTTTCACACAGACACGTCGCCACTGCACTACGCTCGAAAGGTAGTCCGGCTGGCACCACAAAACTCATCGCAGGTATGTTCGTCGGGGCCACCACGTCATTCGATAATAACAGGGCAAACCAGGTTCGGCAACAAAGGGGGGTCAAACAGGGAGATCCACGATCACCGCTGCTTTTTAACTGGGCAATCGACCACTTAATCACCGAGCTGGAAAGGACTGGAGTGCCGTACATGTTTAGGATAAGGGGGAAGGGCAACTCGGAAGTTAGGCAGATGCTAGATGAATGCACAGGCAGCACCAGTAAGATCAAGTTCTACACCAGATGCACAGCCGCACAAATGGACGCTGCAGAGGAAGAAAGAGGTGATGGAACCGACGGGGGACGGGGACAGACGGCAGAGCGGCACTGTCACATGAATGAACGGACGTGTATGGTGTGGCTGACCTGTCTGGCGTTTGCAGACGACCTTCCCCTGGTGAGCGGCTGCTGGCAGGGCATTCAACACAATTTGGATCTCGTCAAGTGGTTCTGTGACAACATCGGCCTAGACCTCAATCTAGAAAAGACTAAAGGGTTTCACATGCGACACTGTCACGATCATAGCGTGGTATACAATGACTGCGACAAATTGGACCTTTGGGGACAGTGGGCAAGTGATTGGCATGCTGCCCCCAGGACAGCAAACAAAATACTTAGGCATCACGATAAGCCCGGATGCAATTTTCTGCCAAGAGGAGGTGTTCTGGACCCTGAACATTTGGCTGAACAACATCAGGGAGGCTCCGGTGAGAGCCACGACACACGCTAACCTAATCAAAAAACATGTCGTGCCCAGGCTCCTCCACCAACCAGTGAATAGTGACTCACCCAAAAACCAGATAGTCACTATTGATAGCCTAATTAGGATGGCGATGAAGCACATGCTTCATCTGCCACACATGACACCAGATGGCTTCATATACTCGGCCGTACGGGTCGGAGGAATGGGATTGATAAATTTAGCAGAAGCCGTCCCACGGATGAGGGCGGCTAAAGACTGGGCCGTGGCCCACTCCAAGGACGGGGTGATCCGATCAATTACGATCTCGTCCCCTGCCGGCGCCACCCTGCCAGACCGCTTTCATTGGTCTTGGGACTGAATGGAAGGGAAATTGGGACTGAAGGTAAATTAATCCGGGGGCATTTCGACCAACCGGTGGCGCACAGCGTTCAGGAAATGCTGGTATTCCCAGCTGGTCTATGCCCTTGGTGCTGCCACGTTCCACGACGACTCAATCTCCAACACATGGCTACACAACCTGAGACTGGGTAGGGTTAGACACACGATAGCAGCATTGCAGTTAATATCCAACACCTACCCTGTCAGAACAGCGCTGTGCCAAAGTGCTATTTACGTAACCAGAATGCTGTGACGTCACTGTTAGTTTGCTATTGCTTACTTTTTGTTTCAAGTTTTTTTCCGGGCTCGGAGAGAGAGTAAATAAAACACAATCATAAACACGGAGTAAATTAAACATAAACGCATTTCGATTTATTCTTACTTGGACATGGCGACGGAGAAAGAGCGCCAAGCCACGTGATTGGTCGCGTTGAACCCTATGATCAACCAGACAACCGTTATTAAATTTTCAACAAGCATTACGCCTAGGTCCCCCGTTGGTGAAGTGATGTGAGTTGACAAAGTGGAAGACGCAAGGTGGCCATCTTGGATTTTGACGTGGCGACCAAATTTTCAATAGGGTTCTTCCTTATGCCTAGATACACCCACACACCAGATTAGAAGTTGGTACTTCGCTTATTTTTCAAGATATTCCGCTCACAAAGTTCAGACATACATGGCGGTGGCCATCTTGGATTTTGACGTGGCGACGCAATTTTCAATAGGGTTCTTCCTTATGCGTAGATACACCCACTCACCAGATTATAAGTCAGTAGTTCGTTTATTTTTCAAGATATTTCGCTCACAAGGTTCAGACATATATATGGTGGCGGCCATCTTGGATTTTGACGTGGCGACCCAATTTTCAATAGCGCTCTTCCTTATGCCTAGATACAACCACACACCAGATTAAAAGTTGTTACTTCGTTTACTTTTCAAGATATTCCACTCACAAGTTTCAGACATACTTGGCGTCAGACGTACATGGCGGCGGCCATCTTGGATTTTGACGTAGGTTGCACCCACACACCAAATTAGAATTTGGTCCTTCGCTTACGCATGCACGCACGCACAGACGCATGTTCGCACGCACAGACGCATGTTCGCACGCGCGCCCACACGCACGCACACACGGACGGAGGGGAAAACCATAGTCCCCCTTTCGCTCCGCGGTGCGACGGGGGACAAAAATTCATAGGTTAGCAAGACACAGCCTCGAACTGGTTGCGGGGGTGACTGTGCCGATATTTGGGACGCGGGGTTATGGGGATGTAGTTGTGCAGTCTGTGGTAGAATAAATCTTTACTTGTAACTAGTTACGAGATTGGTGAGTGAACCAATGAGTGGTTCGTAAGAATGTCAGGAATGTACCTCGGAACTTGGAACCTGGAAATCTCTTGTTCACCTTGTCATGGCCCCGGGCTAGAGCACATTCCTAGGCTTTCACTATTGTGAAGCAAATGTAGCATTGGAGGAACTCCCAGCAGGAGGGGATGGTTGTCAACGCCTGGGGGGGGTGAGCTGGTGCCGGTGAGGCGACCGAGTAACGTTTGCGGAGAACGGATTAGGATTAGCGCAGAGAGGATTAAGATTTCTGTGACCATAAAACATGAACAACGTCCTGGGAGGAACACACTTGTCACCAGAATCTCTGCCCAACGGAACGAACGAGTACGGAACGAGAAACAGCGCTGAGAGAGGACCGGCCAAAGAAAGAAGAACAAACGACTTGAATTACCAATCCGTTTAGCTATTGTAGTCTTTATTGAATTGAAACAAGTGACATTAATTATAATAAATCCTTACTTTATAAAGCTGTTTCGGTCTATTGGAGTCTCCTGAGTCTTAACACATTCTCCTACAAGTCTGAGTGTCAACGTGGTGCTGTGCATGTCCGAGGTGTGTGGACCATGTCTTCTGGGTGGGTCTCCTGGTGGAGCATGGCTGTTGACTGGACCTTGGTGAAGTCAAGTGTGAGTGAGCACTGGGGGCTGCGGTTCTGTGGACTGGGGGATGAGGGCGGCGTAGGTGACGTGAGGGGAATGCCACGCACTTTGACCGTCTCCCCCAGGGCCAAGGTTGTGCGTGCGGTAGTGTTGTTGGCAGCAGGTGCTCACCACATTGGCCAGCTGGGGCTGGTGCAGCTGTGTTCCTCGCAGGGGGGGGGGGCGAAGGATGGATGGTGGGTCGCACCCTTATGGACACTCATGGGCCGTGTTGGCGTTTTGACTGCTCACCTTGTCCCGATGACCCTTGCACGGGAGAGGTGCGGAGCTGTCGTAGCCAGATGTAGTTGGGTAGTGATAATCACCGTTGGATGCGGACCCACATACCTGCCAGTATAGTGCGGACAAAAGATAAATTTGGAAGAATTTGATTGGTCCAACGAGAAATTTTGGGATTTTGTGGGTGGATGACACTTTGGACCTGACCAACCGTAGTTACCTGCATATCAAGGTAGAGGGAAGGCCTTGATGTTTACTGTCCCAGGCTTCAGGACTTGCTTATGGAAATTTTGGGGACAGGTAATTTGGAGTTGGGGGCGGGTGAGAGTGATGACATGGTCGGTGAGGGGGATGGAATGTGTGCCACACAGTGTCTTGTGGGTGGCGTCTGTTTATGTGTAGAGGTGATGTGTTTCTATGTGGTCGTGAGGTTGGAAAAGATGAGCGAGTGGTAATTATTGGGAGTTTTGAAATGTGCTTCTGGAAATATGTGATTCAAATGTGAATTGGGATTTCACAATGGCAGGCCATGGCAACTCTTGTAACATATTTTGTACCATCTGCTCGGAATTGTGCTGGGATAATTGAATGGCAGCGGGGGAGGAAATGTGTTTTGGGATCTTGTGGGTGGGGAAGGTGTGTGTGTCCGCAGGTATAGACCAGCTCTGAGGAGCGATGCCTGCGCCCCCCCCCCCCCCCTCTGCCGCAATTACCCCTGGCAGCCAGTGGTATCTGGAAATTGGAGCTCGTCGGTGGAGGGTCTGGTTGGGCGCCGTGGGGTAAAGGAGACCCCCGGCGACCCGTGGAGCTGCATGGAAGCAGGAGGCCAGGAAGGAGCCTGGGGTGTGGAGACCCTCACCGGCGGGGTAACGGCGGAAAGGTTGTTGGGCTGTCTGGGCAGTCACGGGGCCAAGAGGTAAAGGGGGGGGAGGGGCAATGAACGTGTAAGTCGGTTGACTTGTTTTGGGACTGCGGGCACCACAGCCGAAGCGCCCCCACCATCGTGTTGTGCGGTACCCCCCCCCCCCCCCCCGCTGCCTCGTTGAGAAATGCACACATGAATATGACATCAATGCCATGGTCTTGCAGGGGGGTGTAATCAGTATGTGCTTGGTAATGATTTTGTGTGATGATTTCTGGAATGAGTATGCGTGGATAAGGGGTTTGTGTTGCAAGAATGAGGGCGAAAACCACCGAGCCATGTCACTCACCTGTAACATCTGGACAGGGCCTGCGGAAATTTAGGGGTGCATTGGGATGGCCCCACAGGTAAGGTTGTGTCTTGTGGCATCCACCGGGGGACGCGGTCTGTAGAACGGGGTATGTACAAATGTTTAATAGAGTTTTGGAATTTTTGAATAAGGATAAGTTTGTGGTTAAGTAGTTTTGAGTGTTGTTTGTTTTCCTCCCTCAGCAGGAACAACGAATTATATCATTGTACATACTTGCATGATTAAGGGGATTATTTTTTTTTTTTTGTGTACTGAATCGAGGCTCGTGAAAGAGCTAACATTTATTTCACAAACAAATCAACCAGACAAACAAAATATATAAAAAGAGGGAGCGGAAGACAAGATGGGGAGAGAAGGGGAAGCACACAAACACAACATTTGAGAGCAGGGAGATGTTCTGGAGGGATAGGGCTTGGGGGGAGGAGGCGTGGGAAGGGAGGTGGGGGGGGGGGGGGTGGGAGAAGTATAAAACACAAGGACACCAAGGACTTCCAGGACAGAAGTTGGTATTTCAAAAAAGTGGATTTGGGGTGAAATTAGCGGGGGTAGAAAATATCAAGGTTTTGGATGGGGGAAGATAAGAGATGGTGGTGAACAGCTGTTTTGAAGACCTGGAGGGTGGAGTGGGATTGAAGAGAGTGAGGGAGTTTGTTCCAAAGGCGGGAGAAAAGAGGAATGAAGGAGTGAAGGTAAGCAGAGAGTCTTGATTTTGGCAGTTTAACCATAAGAGGGTTGCAGGCAGATCTTGTGCGACCTGTAGGAATATTTGGGGGACAGAGCCCAGAGAGAGCTGGGGGGGCAAGGCCAGAGAGGAGTCCAGAGAAGACGGAAAGACCACCAACCTGCCTGCGGTGAGTGAGTGAAAGGCCCTTGGAGTTAGCTTCATCGCGGGAGATTCCAATGATTCTGAACGTTTTGGTTTCAACAGCGTGAAGACGAGCTCGGAGGATAGGTGTTAAGGAGGATAGGTACGTAACTCCGGCTCACTTCCACAGCCCTCCTGCTTTATTTCGTAGGTTAATTAAGTGTGAGACAGTAAGTGTTAAGACTAGAATGGTAGCGCCTGCACTGAACCTAGCAGGAGCTATGGTTCCAGAGGGTATGGGGGGGGGGGGGGGGCTGTGTTATGAATTTGGGTGGAGGAATATCTAGAGTCAGATAGATCTGTATTGGTAGGTATTCGACTGTCGCGATAGGGAATCTACCTTGTAATAAGTTCTGTGTTTTTAGGCGGTTTGTCGGGATAAGAGTATACCTGTAAACATACCAGGATGTTCGGGTGTTAAATAGTGTAGGGAGTAAGATAACACCCCTTGTGTGTCAGACCTGGTAATCATTCCTTTGTCCCTTATGGCAATGCATGCACATATAAACACTTAGATAGGCCCTTTAGTGCACACAGTAATTAAATCCCCTTCCCTTAGAACGACTTTGGAAAACAGGCAGGAAGCCAGATTGGGGCACTGCCAGGGGGGGCCGCCGCCAGCTACACCTCCGGTAGTCCGAGCAACATCGAGTGACACGAGCTATAACCACGCAAAAGGGAACGTGTGATTGGTTGGCGCGGAAGGCGCGAACCTCCAGCCAATCAGGGCGAGCAATACCGATGTGGGAAGCACTCGGCCAATGAGAGGGCGCCAGCAAAACAGAACATTGGAGGAGAGTCGAGGAAGGTTATAAAAGGGGGCGCTGGATGACATTCTCCCTCTTGCGCTGCACACCCCTCTCTGGCTCTGGCGCTGCACATCCCTCTCTGGCTCTGGCGCTGCACATCCCTCTCTGGCTCTCTTGCACTGCACATCCCTCTCTGGCTGTCTTGGCTGCACAACATTTCAGCAGCTCTTAGCTGGCAACTGTCTCTGACTCGTCTGGGCTCGGTCTCTCTCTTTCCTCACTTTTCTCTTGTCTCTGCGCTTCCCTTATTGGTCTTGGGAGGTCCCTGGTGGTCGTTGGTTCGCCATCTTCGTGGTGCTTGGAGCGGTGCTCGGTGCTTTCGGTGCTGTGAGCGGGCGGGACCTCGTGTGCGATCGATTTGGATCTTGAAGCGAGGCGTGCCTCTGAACAGATGAGGCCGGGGCAAGCGGGTCGTTCGAGGCCTGGTGGCGCACGAGCGGGGCCGAGCGGAGCCGCTTTTGGACGGCGGACACGACAAGACGATGGACAGTTAAGACGCACCACATTTCACAAATACACGCCAATGCTTTTTTCCTTTCATTCATTCCTGTGTCCTGTTGTTGAGTCTGGTGTGTGGGATCCCAAGTTAGGATCATTATTTATTTACCGTCGCGTTTCTTGTTATCGGGTTCCGTGAATAAATCTCTATTTTTGTACATTCTAATTCGGTGTTCGAGTACGTTAATTCCCGACAGGACCGGAGCTGCAGTCGGCGCGCTCCAGGTAAGCGCCTTACCTGCTTCTTCCTCTTCCCTTCCTCTTCCCGCGAGTCAAAGCAAAATCCGTGTTTGGTCGTCGCCTCCAGTAGATCCGTTTGGTCCATCCACGGACCCTGGTGTTAACCGGAGGGATTCGCACGACAATATATATATTTATATGTATACACATATACATACAGTCTCATCTCAATCAAGTAGTTTATCGACGCACAATTACAAACCGCTGAAGATTGTCAAGATGGGCTTTGGAGTCTTATTTATGAAGGAAGGATTGAAGCGATATTGTCACAAGGGTCTAAATTTCTACGCGAAAATGAATACCAGCTTTCTCTGTTGGAATTCATCAACTTCCTGATGTCAAAACCCAGTCCATTTTGATTGACCTGAGCCAGCAAGGTTTTTTTATGCCTCCGCCCCTGGAGGCATAAAAAAACCGGCATTATGTTTTCGGGTTGTCCATCTGTCCGTCCGTATGGGCTAAACCTTGTTTTTCTCAGCAACCACATGTCCAATTGAGAGAAAACTTTCAGGGTAGGAGTGACATCCATTTCAAATGTTTTTTAGGATAATTGTGATGTCATAGGTCACGTGGCATGGCAGCAATCTTGGATTAAACGCAAATAATAATAAAAAAAATCCCTGGAAACCACTGAGTGGAAAAAATTTAAACTTGGCACATTGACAGGCACTCCCAATGGGGAACAAAAGCAGGATAATGATGACATCAAAGGTGAAGTGGTATTCCAGCCAAAAATGTTTTAATCGAATTCCTTATCCTAAAAATCTGAAATTGCATGCACATGATCTATGACCCATTTATATTTAAATATTAAATTTATGACAACATAAGGTCACATGGTATGGCAGCCATATTGGATTTAACCTAAAACCTCAAAAAAAAATTCTCCCAAACCACCAAATCGAATGACTCGAAACTTTACGTGTGTCATTGACTTGGCATGGCGATTAAAAGATGCTAACGAAAACATCATTGGTCATACGATGGTGTGGCAGCCATATTTCATTGAAGGAAAATATTAAATAATTATATCTCTGGAACTGCTTACCATATCGATTCGAAATTTTACAAATATCATCGAACACCTTTGTTGCATATACAGACTTGGCATTTAATATGGAATATATTTTTTTTCTTGGTTTTCTTGGTTTTCTTGAGTTTACTTTCTTAACTCAGTATATCAATCTGGTGAGTTTCCTTTACCCTTTGGTGATTTATTTGTTAAAAGAACCATGTCACTGATTGTCTGTCGCAGCAAGAAGTCAACAACAGGATTATATCACAGGTGGCGTGGCAAAATGTATGGACAGGTGCATTTGATGATTGGCTTCACAGTCGGGTATACAAGGGTTGTTGCGTTCTGTATTAGTGGAAAACAACTGCTGCACGTCTCCAAAAGTTATTGCCGCTTCCTCTGGAGATGGCCCGTCAACTCGACAATGCTGTTTGTCATGGAGTGGTGGCTTTACGAAATTACGGCATGAAACACCGTGCTATTGCTCGGCAGTATGGCATCACTCAAGGTCAGGTGTCAAAGATCCTGAAACGAAATGCTCAGAGGGGTCTCCCTACTCCAATACCGAGGCCAGGACGTCCCCGCAGAACCACAAGGAGGGATGATCGCCAGCTGCACCGGTTAGTCCGCAATGGCCGCACCAAGTCAGCGAATCGGCTTAGGGCTGAGTGGCAGCAACTGACAAATGTGCCTGTATCCAGAAGGCTAGTCAACCAACGACTGGTTCAAGCAGGCTATCATGCCAGGCGTCCCCTGAGAAAGCCACGCCTGACCAGACAACACCACCAGCGCCGATTGCAGTGGGCCAGAGAGCACCGTCAATGGCAGCCAGGACACTGGAATCACGTGATCTTCAGTGGCGAGTCTAGATTTCTGGTCTGTCGTCAAGATGGCTGCGTCCGAGTGCGCAGACAAGTGCATGAAGCCTACAACAAAGATTGTATAGTGCCAAGAGTCCAAGCTGGAGGTGGTGGGGTGACCATTTGGGCTGCTTTTCATGCAGGGGGCAAAACTGACCTGGTTGTTCTGAATGGAAACCTGAACCAGTTCAAGTACAGGGCCATTCTGGAAGAAACATTGCTTCCATTTGCTCGTGCAGCCTTTCGAGGAAACTTTGTCTTCCAAGATGACAATGCACGGCCTCATCGTGCTCGCATGATCCAACACTTTCCTGATGACCGTGGTGTAGAGCATATGGAGTGGCCTGCCATGTCCCCGGATATGAATCCGATGAGAACTTGTGGGCAGAATTAACGCATCAAATCGACCACTTGGACCAGCAGCCGACCTCTGTGCGTGAATTGCAGCAGGCTATTGTCACTGCATGGCAAGCGATTCCTGTCCAAACCTTGGCAAATCTCGTGAACAGCATGCCTCGACGTGTACGTGCTCTCCTGAATGCTCGTGGGGGTTACACGAAGTACTGAACTGTAATTTTACTGTCCGTAATCCCAGTCGTAATTTAACTTTTGTTTTTGTTGAAATTTTTTTTGGCTAATGTGCAAAATAAAGAGATACTTCTGGAAAACGTACAGAAGTTTAACACAGTACTGTCCATGAATTGAGTTCGATATCAGTTTGCATCACTTTCAAGGATCAATTTATTTGTTTCGAAATGTCAAATGTGGTTTTTGTTTCTTTTAAAGGTCACATTAACAAAATCTAGAATAATTTCAACATAATTCCAATGAACTTTTGGTTCTAAGACATCTTGAAAAGTAAGTTCACCCCCACAAAAAAAATATTCCATATTAAATGCCAAGTCTGTAGTTTGTAAATTATGACATCATAGGTTATGTGGTTTGGCAGCCACCTTGGATAGAAAAACTAACCTTATCTGATCAACATAAACTTCACAAATGTGATCCTCTACCCATACAAATGTGGAGTGTACATTGTTTAAAGGTCATATATCACATGGTGTGGCAGCCATATTATCTTGAAAGCCAATATTTTAAAAATCCCTTCTCTGAAATCGCTTCACTAATCTATGTGAAACCTGTCATGTCGAGTAAAAATGTGATACTTGAAAACAGCTGAAGGGATTTAAATCAAACTCGTTTATTTTTAGGACAGTAAACGAAGGCATCTACTAGTTGTGGGACTATGCGGAGGCATGTTGGTGACACAGTCACATTGTTCTAGTTGTTTATAGATCAGAAGTTGGTATAGCACAAAATAATGCAAATCCATCGACAAGACATGCTTCCGGCCATAAAACATTGCTTCAAAAAGGGGACCACAGTGCCCAAAAAAGGCCTACCCCCATTCCCCGGGGAAAAATGGCCTCTAAAGGTGGTTCATAGACAAGACATCTGACACCAACTGATGGTTCCGGATAATATCTGAATTAAAGATTTCTACGAAGCTTGTGGCCCAGACTAGCTTTGTTGGATGATGTGCACCATCTTATGAACTGTAACCACCATGTGTAGTTTATCAGTGCAACAGCAAGATGTTAAAATGGCCGAATCCCAGCAAAATGAGGTACTAGCCCTTCATGGGAATGTTACCACATTTTTGGCTTTGTAGAAATGGGAAGTGAGATTGGAACAATAAGAAAAGTTAGTCGTCAGGAGGAGGAATGGATTGCATATGACACGATTGGGTGGATGGAGGATGTTGAAAACAACCTGCACAAAGATGGTTCTCCTTATAACGCAATTGCCAACAGTTAATTCGGCTGTATGGGCAAAGCATGAAATTGATTATTTGCTTTTATTGATGCCAACATAGAATAGCCTTCCTTGGATTGCCATTCAGAAGCCAAGGCATCTTCAGATACCCTCATGGAGGAAAGTGGGTGATAGGTTGGCAAGATCGTTAGTGCCATGACAGTACCAGATGCATGTCACCATATCACCTGCACAAACTCAAGGAGGCAATCCTTGACGATAAAGCAAAGAAACACAAAATTATGGACCACTTGGACAGTTGCCCTTTAACATATACACATCATCATATAAAAGTTTGCATCTTCATTTTCAACTATATTACAATTAAGTGCAACCACTTCAACATGACAAACAGCTTGAACGTTTAGGATCAATCTACAATCAGTTATTGATATAAGAGTACCAACAGAATCAGAAACCAGTGCAATTCACATTGCCCTCATACCTGTTCAGGTAGGAGAACACAGGACGTCGAAGCAAATCCTGCGACATCATGTTGTCAAAAAGTGGTGTAGCGCCTTCAACAGCGACAGAGGGGTAAGCAAGGCTTGCAGTCCCATCAAAAGCAGCCAGCAGGAAGGTCATGTCAGGTTGCTCTACAGCTTCACCAAATATCTGTCTAACCACACTCAGATTGCCGATCTACAGTGGGAAAGATGATCTTGCATACCCTGTGAGAATTCAGGAAAAGGACCGGGTGGACAACGACTCCAATGGCGCCGAGGTGCTAGGCCCACAATCGGAAGGGGCCCATAATGACCAAGACAGATTTTTTTTAAGTGTACACATTGCGATACGTTTAAATAAAGAATATGTTTAGAATTTAATGGTACTTATAAAAAACAAAAACGATTTAAATTGGAAAAACATACTACCACTCCCTGGCGAGTGACATCACCACACTGATAATGGCATACATTCCAGTTCCAGGACGGTAAGCTCATGTTTTACACATGTTCTGTTTGCTTGTTTTTTGAATAATGTAAGCCTGTCATTTATACCATTTTAAAATCAATTGCTATTACATTTTATGGAATTTTATTATTTAATTTAATGGTGTAAATCAAGAGGTTGCTGTGCCACACATACGCATATATTTTTTTTGGGGAAAGGGTCCTCAAATGGGGGCCCACTCAATTGTTTGGTGCCAGGCCAACAGAAGGTTAATCCGGCCCTGATCAGGAACCAACAACACGTCGAGCGAGTGCATTTTTATATAGACACCATTTAATGCCCACCCAAAAAATATCATCGAACAAATATCATCGAATACCATGTGTAGACAATCAACGACAACGTATTAGCATCACACATACCAGGAGTTCTTCCTCGAGTGTCTTCATGCCAAATAGCTGGCGTTTGTTACCCATCCTATGACAATATCATCTTGGCCATTTTCCAGAAACTTCAAATCAATATCTACATCTGAGAATAGTACACCAAACTTCGAGCTGCCGAGTCTGTTTCCAGGGCTTGGTATGACTGTCAGATTGGTGATTTCACAGGCAGGGAGTTACAACAGTGTGTCATCACTCGAATGGACATCTTATCTACCAACATTAGGTGGACAGAAGATCATACTGCCTTTGAAGAGGTGAGTAATCACCAGCACGACTGAAGAAACTCCTGCTACCAGCAGGCAGCCATTTTGTGAAAGACTAGGGCCAAAAACTTCCCTCCGCCAACCCCACAAGTTGGAAATAATTGGGGCTGTTATCACTATTATCCAATTTATACATATTGCAATCAAGTATGCAACATTCGGTGATTAGGTTTGAACCCACAATTTATGGGTTATCAGTTGAGTATACTCACATGCAGACCACCACTATGTTCACCACTCACCAGTACAAGTAGACCAAACAATAACCCAAGCTATTTCCCATCCTCTCGACATACCGTAACAATGTCCTTGCTCATAAAGGCCTCAATACTGCCAGTGCCATAATTTATCTCGAAGGGTGCACCATCCGGAGTATAAGTGTGAGACTTAGAAGAGTCATACCTCTTGTGTCGTGCTGCAATAAAAGGTACACCTAAAACTCAAAAAGCAGTTAACACCAGGTAACATGGCAGGCATGCCTCATATGCAGGTATTGCTCATGACAACGTCTCCTAGATTATACAGTCCAATGCAGATGCAATTTTGGCATGAACTTTTTTAATTCGAAATTATTATTTTAACTGCTGGTATTTCCATATGGAATATCGTCATAAAATGTCCACATACAAGGGTTAAATTAACACTAACAACCTCGGGAATTAAATTTTGTCTGAAACA
Source organism: Myxine glutinosa (assembly GCF_964187855.1). Taxonomy (NCBI): domain Eukaryota; kingdom Metazoa; phylum Chordata; class Myxini; order Myxiniformes; family Myxinidae; genus Myxine; species Myxine glutinosa. The sequence goes on from NC_136263.1 coordinate 111,133,546, forward strand.
AAAACATAAACTTCTGGTACATCTACGACGTAGCACAAACATTTTCTTCACCGATAATGGCTTCATAAAGTATGAGCGCATATTTGCCATATCGGCAATTTGTCCTCTTTCTGCCTAGACAAGGCAGAGGGCACAACTTAAAGAAATAAAACTAAAATAAAAATAAGTAACAAGAAGACGTCATGCGGAGCATGATACTTGCAGAATCCACCTCCCACCCCCAGGAAAAAAAATTCCATTGATAAAGCAAATTGTACATTTAATGAAGATTAAAATTTACAATCTTGATCAAAGCTCGGGTCAACAGGAAGAAAAGTGTCGATTTTTCAGATAAAAAATGATGATTTTGTAAGGTTGACCTTGAGTTGACCTTTGACCTTTTGACCTCAAAAATAGTTAGTTTACCTATTTAGTGATGCAATGTGCAAATGCTGTTCAATTTTCAAGTCAATCAAATGAAAATTGGCGATTTTAGAAATTCGGCCTATATTGACCTTTTGGCCTATGTTCACCGAAATATAATTTGTTGTTGAATTCAGTGACCAGATATGCAAGTCCTCTTCAAATTTCAAGTCAATCGGATGAAAATTGAGGATTTTAGAAATTTGGCAAAGTTGGTGACCGTTGACCTCTTGACCCCAAAAACAATAGGCTTCTCAATTGGGACGACATATACGACAAACAAGAAGACGTCATGCGGAGCACGGTACTTGCAAAATCCGCCCCCCCCCCCCGCCCCCAAGAAAAAAAATTCCATTGATACAGCAAATTGTCCATTTCATCAACATTAAAATTGACAATCTTAATCAAAGCTCGGGTCAATAGGAAGAAAAGTGATGATTTTTCAGATGAAAAATGATAATTTTGGAAGGTTGGCCTTGTGTTGACCTTTGACCTTTTAACCTCAAAAATAGTTAGTTTCCCTCTTTAGTGACTCAATGTGCAAATGCTGTTCATTTTTCAAGTCAATCGGATGAAAATTGAGGATTTTTGAAACTTGGCCTATGTTGACATCAAAAATACTTGGTGGTTGAATTCAGCGACCAGTTTGGCAAATCCTCTTCAAATTTCAAGTCAATGGGATGAAAATTGAGGATTTTATAAATTTGGCTTATGTTGACCTTTTGGCCTATGTTGACCTCAAGAATACTTGGTGGTTGAATTCAGTGACCAGATATGCAAGTCCTCTTCAAATTTCAAGTCAATTGGTTGAAAATTGAGGATTTCAGAAATTTGGCCTATGTTGACCTCAAGAATACTTCGTGGTTGAATTGAGTGACCAGATATGCAAGTCCTCTTCAAATTTCAAGTCAATTGGATAAAAATTGAGGATTTTAGAAATTTGGCCTATGTTGACCTTTTAGCCTATGTTGACCTCAAAAATAGTTGGTGGTTCAATTCAGTGACCATACATGTAAATCCTCTTAGAATTTCAAGTCAATCAAATGAAAATTGGTGATTTTAGAAATTCGGCCTATGTTGACCTTTTGGCCTATATTTACCTAAAATATAATTTGTGGTTGAATTCAGTGACAAGATATGCATGTCCTCTTCAAATTTCAAGTCAATCGGATGAAAATGGATGATTTTAGAAATTTGGCCTATGTTGACCTTTTGGCCTATGTTGACCTTTTGGCCTATGTTGACCTCAAAAATACTTGGTGGTTGAATTCAGTGACCAGATATGTACGTCCTCTTCAAATTTCAAGTCAATTGGATGAAAATTAAGGATTTTAGAAATTTGGCCTATGTTGACCTTTTGGCCTAAGTTGACCTCAAAAATACTTGGCGTTTGAATTCAGTGACGAGATATGCACGTCCTCTTCAAATTTCAAGTCAATTGGATGAAAATTGAGGATTTTAGAAATTTGGTCTATGTTGACCTTTTAGTCTATGTTGACCTCAAAAAATACTTGGTGGTTGAATTCAGTGACCAGATATGCACGTCCTCTTCAAATTTCAAGTCAATCAAATGAAAATTGTTGATTTTAGAAATTCGGGCTATGTTGACCTTTTGGCCTATGTTTATCTAAAATATAATTTGCGTTTGAATGCAGTGACCAGATATGCAAGTCCTCTTCAAATTTCAAGTCAATCAGATGAAAATTGAGGATTTTAGAAATTTGGCCTATGTTGACCTTTTGGTCTATGTTGACCTCAAAAAATACTTGGTGGTTGAATTCAGTGACCAGATATGCACGTCCTCTTCAGATTTCAAGTCAATCAAATGAAAATTGGTGATTTTAGAAATTCGGGCTATGTTGACCTTTTGGCCTATGTTTACCTAAAATATAATTTGTGTTTGAATGCAGTGACCAGATATGCAAGTCCTCTTCAAATTTCAAGTCAATTGGATGAAAATGGATGATTTTAGAAATTTGGCCTATGTTGACCTTTTGGCCTATGTTGACCTCAAAAATACTTGGTGGTTGAATTCAGTGACCAGATATGCACTTCCTCTTCAAATTTCAAGTCAATTGGATGAAAATTAAGGATTTTAGAAATTTGGCCTATGTTGACCTTTTGGCCTAAGTTGACCTCAAAAATACTTGGCGGTTGAATTCAGTGACCAGATATGCACGTCCTCTTCAAATTTCAAGTCAATTGGATGAAAATTGAGGATTTTAGAAATTTGCCTATGTTGACCTTTGTTGACCTTAAAAATACTTGGTGATTGAATTCAGTGACCAGATATGCAAGTCCTCTTCAAATTTCAAATCAATCGGATGAAAATTGAAGATTTTAGAAATCTAGCAGAGTTGGTGACCTTTGGCTATGTTGACCTTTTGAACCTCAAAAACAATGGGCTTCTTGCTTTTGACCAACTCTACCATTTGGTGAAGTTTCGTGAAGATCGGTTGAAAATTGTGACCTGTAGGCCGGTGACAAACAAACAGACAGACAGAACCACAAACGCAACCAACCAATATACTTGAAAAATCTTCGATTTTGCAAGTAACAAACTGACAAACAGACAGACAGAACCACAAACGCAACCCACCAATATACTTGAAAAATCTTCGATTTTGCAAGTAACAAACTGACAAACAGACAGACAGACAGAACCACAAACGCAACCAACCAATATACTTGAAAAATCTCCGATTTTACAAGTAATAAAGATGCAGCGTTATAAACTACAAAACATGAAGATGTCATGCGGAGCACGATACTTGCAAAATCCGCCCCCCACCCCCAAGAAAAAAAATTCCATTGATACAGCAAATTGACCATTTCATCAAGATTAAAATTGACAATTTTGTTCAAAGCTCGGGTCAATAGGAAGAAAAGTGACGATTTTTCAGATGAAAAATGATGATTTTTGAAGGTTGATCTTGAGGTGACCTTTGACCTTTTGACCTCAAAAATACTTGGCGGTTGAATTCAGTGACCAGATATGCAAGTCCTCTTCAAATTTCAAGTCAATTGGATGAAAATTGAGGATTTTAGAAATCTGGCCTATGTTGACCTTTTGACCCCAAATACAATAGGCTTCTTTCTTTTGACTAACTCTACCATTTGGTGAAGTTTCGTGAAGATCGGTTGAAAATTGTGACCTGTAGGCCGGTGACAAACAAACAGACAGACAGAACCACAAACGCAACCGACCAATATACTTGAAAAATCTTAGATTTTGCAAGTAACAAACTGACAAACAAACAGACAGACAGAACCACAAACGCAACCAACCAATATACTTGAAAAATCTTCGATTTTGCAAGTAATAAAGGCACAAATCAGACTTTAATCATTCAATCTTTGGACAAATGGTTAGCAATAATTTATTCTGGAAAATCTAAAAGTTCCTCGAAATTAAGGTGCAATATGTTCACATGAGCTATCCCTAACCCTAACGCACGTACTGATAAAGCAGCCGCAAGATGGCGTCATCTGCATTCAGAACAAAGCAAAGTGTACGAGGGAACAATAATTATTTATCCATATATGATGGACAGAACGTGTAAAATGAGATTATAAAAGGTCACACAAACATTTTATGGTTCAATGCGTAAACTTTTACTGAACTCAAAAATACTGTCTCAGTACCACTACAAGCAATTCAGGTTCTTTCGCTCAAAGTAGTAAATGCATGAAAACGCTTCCATGTAAAGGGAGTGACAGCAGAAACAGGAGCGACATTTAAATTAGTCACATGCCAATATGTAGAAGTAGTCGGGATAAGGTGTACTTGGATATTGGCAAGAGGGCACTTAAAAGGTTCCATCTTACCAAGTACAACAATTTGGATAAAAAATGGATCCTCCCAAGACCACTCTCTCGCTCCAAGACCACAGCAAATTACTCTAAATTTATGGACAAAACTTGTGAAGGTACAAAATAGAATTGGGTTAGGAGTTAAATGAACATCTCAAAGATTTATAGCAAACTGCAGGATTATCAAAATAGACAACTTTGTTTGTGGTGGAGAAGGGAAGTTGCAACGCTACCAATGGCATACGTTAAATTATGGGATTTCGTTTCATGCAAAGCACCAGCAAACTCACAAAATAGTTCATACCCTAAACAACACTCACAGCATGTAGGGTTTTCTGGGGAGCAGCGCTTCGACGGAATCCAGAGATTTGCAGAACCGGTGTCGAAGACCAACTTGAAGGCTTGTGGAGGCGATCCGATGCCGATGAGACCAAAGCACCGAATCTGCAAGCCAAAGCTTCAGTGGTTCAAGTATTCCGAGTTTCGATGGCGGAGGTGCGGAAAGTTAAAAATGAGGGAAGAAACGTGCATCCAGGTAGTTTTTCAATTCCTCCATTGTGGTTCCAATAAGGGAGTATTTCGATTTGTGCGTCTCGGCGCCGTGCGTCTTCGGATGAAAGGAATCCTGTAATAAATAAAAGTCTTAGCACCTTATTGCACCGCATCAGCTAAAATTATACATACTAGTGTGACTCGGCGCGCTCCGCACGACTCAACACACGTCGTTTCAGAGCGATAGGCATCTTTGACCATTTCGGTGTCTTTTGGGTCTTCAGGGTCTTTTGGGACTTCAGTGTATTCAAGGGCTTTTGGGTCTTAAGGGCCTTTTGGTTCCTCTGGGTCTTTAAGGGTCTTTCGGGTCTTCAGTGTGTTTTGGGTCTTCAGGGTGTTTTCGGTCTTCAGGGTGTTTTGGGTCTTCAGGATGTTTTGGGTCTTCGGGGTCTTTGGGATATTTTGGGTCTTCTGGGTATTTTTGTTCCTCTGGGTATTTAAGAGTCTTTTTGTTCCTCTGGGTGTTTTGGGTCCTCAGGGTGTTTTGGGTCTTCAGGGTGTTTTGGGTCTTTGGGATGTTTTGGATCTTCAGAGTGTTTTGGGTCTTCGGGGTGTTTTGGGTCTTTGTGGTGTTTTGGGTCTTCAAGGGTATTTTGGGTCTTCAGGGGCCTTGGTGGTCTTAAGGGTCTTGGGGGACTTAAAGAGTCGTCAAAGTTCTGAAGGGTCTCAGCAGTCGAAACGTAAATTAAGAGGGTGTTAATTCTATTAGAAGAAGAAGAAGACGGTTTGGTCCCATATAAACCTACATACGAACAAACAGACAAACATACAAACCGACATAACAATATACGTTTACTCTATTATAATAGGATGAAGCCCTTGCCCTCTCTCCCCCTCCCCCCCCCCCCCCCCCGTCCCCTCCAAATAGCGAAACCAAACTACACCGATGGTTGCAAGCTTGGATGTGATCGACCCAGAACTGCAGGAGTAGCGTGACAAACACATATACAGTACACACACAAACACCAGCGACACAGACACACATACACACTAAAGACACACACACACACACAAACACAAACACACAAACATACACACGCCAGTCCGTGAATTATAATTACTAGTGGGGTCACCCGTGGGAATCCCACGGGCATGGAGGTGGATCATTGCGATCGGTGGAGCCGTTTTTGCGGGACCCGGGACAATAATGTTATGTGGGAGTCCAAACCTGAGAATTCTGGAGACGAAAGCTAAAATTGGGAAAACTAAATAGTTTTATTTAGAAATGTTTAGAAAATTTTATTTAGAAAACTAAATTTTACTCCTGGGGATCCCAGGATTACACACCGAAAAATTCGTTGTGATTGGTTCAGCAGTTTTTACGGTACCTGGGAACGGACGGACAGACGGACATTTGGTGAATTATAGTAAGATAAACGACTAAACCATCCACAATACACTCGATATTCCAAACCGAACAATCTCCCGAAACAAACGCCTGCACGAGCACAGGTCCTGCAGACTTACCTTGTGAAACCTTCAACACACCTCAATACCGCAAGCATAAAAACAAGAGCTGCAGTGCACTTCATGGTTCCACTGAACAAGTACGAGCACGAGGGCGCACACGCACGCACGCACGCCGCACGCACGCACGCACGCACACCGTGTTTACAGTTCATCGTTCGGATGATGTGAGCTGTGATCCGTAATAATTAATTTCACATTCACGTGATGATAGTCTCTGAAATTTATTGGTTGGTGTTTTCCCGATGCACCGAGAGAGGAATGCACCACAAGTTGTTTCATTGTGCTTATGGTCTCTCCCCGCTCTCTCGGTCGGTCTCTCACCCGCTCTCTCGGTCTGTCTCTCCCCCGCTCTCTCGGTCCGTCTCTCCCCCGCTCTCTCTCCCCCGCTCTCTCGGTCGGTCTCTCCCCCGTTCTCCCGGTCTGTCTCTCCCCCGCTCTCTCGGTCAGTCTCTCCCACGCTCTCTCGGTCAGTCTCTCCCCCGCTCTCTCGGTCTGCCTCTCCCCCGCTCTCCCGGTCTGTCTCTCCCTCTCCCCCGGTCTGCCTCTCCCCCGCTCTGCCTCTCCCCCCCTGTCTCTCCCCCGCTCTCTCGGTCTGTCTCTCCCCCGCTCTCTCGGTCTGTCTCCCCCCGCTCTCTCTCTCGCCGCTCTCTCGGTCTGTCTCTCCCCCGCTCTCTCGGTCCGTCTCTCCCCCGCTCTCTCGGTCCGTCTCTCCCCCGCTCTCTCGGTCCGTCTCTCCCCCGCTCTGTCTCTCCCCCGCTCTCCCGGTCTGTCTCTCCCCCGCTCTCCCTCTCCCCCGCTCTCTCTCGGTCCGTCTCTCCCCCGCTCTCTCGGTCCGTCTCTCCCCCCCCCTCTTTCGGTCCGTCTCTCCCCCGCTCTCTCGGTCCGTCTCTCCCCCGCTCTCTCGGTCCGTCTCTCCCCCGCTCTCTCGGTCCGTCTCTCCCCCGCTCTCTCGGTCCGTCTCTCCCCCGCTCTCTCGGTCCGTCTCTCCCCCGCTCTCTCGGTCCGTCTCTCCCCCGCTCTCTCGGTCCGTCTCTCCCCCGCTCTCTCGGTTTGTCTCTCACCCGCTCTCTCGGTCTGTCTCTCCCCCGCTCTCTCTCTCCCCCGCTCTCTCGGTCTGTCTCTCCCCCGCTCTCTCTCGGTCTGTCTCTCCCCCGCTCTCTCGGTCTGTCTCTCCCCCGCTCTATCGGTCTGTCTCTCCCCCGCTCTCTCGGTCTGTCTCTCCCCCGCTCTCACGGTCTGCCTCTCCCCCGCCTGTCTCTCCCCCGCTCTCTCGGTCTGTCTCTCCCCCGGTCTCTAGGTCTGTCTCTCCCCCGCTCTCTCGGTCTGTCTCTCCCCCGGTCTCTAGGTCTGTCTCTCCCCCGCTCTCTCGGTCTGTCTCTCCCCCGCTCTCTCGGTCTGTCTCTCCCCCGCTCTCTCGGTCTGTCTCTCCCCCGCTCTCTCGGTCTGTCTCTCCCCGCTCTCTCGGTCTGTCTCTCCCCCGCTCTCTCGGTCTGTCTCTCCCCCGCTCTCTCGGTCTGTCTCTCCCCCGCTCTCTCGGTCTGTCTCTCCCCCGCTCTCTCGGTCTGTCTCTCCCCCGCTCTCTCGGTCTGTCTCTACCCCGCTCTCTCGGTCTGTCTCTACCCCGCTCTCTCGGTCTGTCTCACCCCCGCTCTCTCGGTCTGTCTCACCCCCGCTCTCTCGGTCTGTCTCTCCCCCGCTCTCCCGGTCTGTCTCTCCCCCGCTCTGTCTCTCCCCCGCTCTCCCGGTCTGTCTCTCCCCCGCTCTCCCGGTCTGTCTCTCCCCCGCTCTCTCGGTCTGTCTCTCCCCCGCTCTCTCGGTCTGTCTCTCCCCCGCTCTCTCGGTCTGTCTCTCCCCCGCTCTCTCGGTCTGTCTCTCCCCCGCTCTCTCGGTCTGTCTCTCCCCCGCTCTCTCGGTCTGTCTCTCCCCCGCTCTCTCGGTCTGTCTCTCCCCCGCTCTCCCGGTCTGTCTCTCGCCCGCTCTCCCGGTCTGTCTCTCGCCCGCTCTCCCGGTCTGTCTCTCGCCCGCTCTCCCGGTCTGTCTCTCGCCCGCTCTCCCGGTCTGTCTCTCGCCCGCTCTCCCGGTCTGTCTCTCCCCCGCTCTCCCGGTCTGTCTCTCCCCCGCTCTCCCGGTCTGTCTCTCCCCCGCTCTCCCGGTCTGTCTCTCCCCCGCTCTCCCGGTCTGTCTCTCCCCCGCTCTCCCGGTCTGTCTCTCCCCCGCTCTCCCTCTCCCCCGCTCTCCCGGTCTGTCTCTCCCCCGCTCTCCCGGTCTGTCTCTCCCCCGCTCTGCCGGTCTGTCTCTCCCCCGCTCTCTCGGTCTGTCTCTCCCCCGCTCTCCCGGTCTGTCTCTCCCCCGCTCTGTCTCTCCCCCGCTCTCTCGGTCCGTCTCTCCCCCGCTCTCTCGGTCCGTCTCTCCCCCGCTCTCTCGGTCCGTCTCTCCCCCGCTCTCTCGGTCCGTCTCTCCCCCGCTCTCTCGGTCCGTCTCTCCCCCGCTCTCTCGGTCCGTCTCTCCCCCGCTCTCTCGGTCCGTCTCTCCCCCGCTCTCTCGGTCCGTCTCTCCCCCGCTCTCTCGGTCCGTCTCTCCCCCGCTCTCTCGGTCCGTCTCTCCCCCGCTCTCTCGGTCCGTCTCTCCCCCGCTCTCTCGGTCCGTCTCTCCCCCGCTCTCTCGTTCCGTCTCTCCCCCGCTCTCTCGGTCCGTCTCTCCCCCGCTCTCTCGGTCCGTCTCTCCCCCGCTCTCTCGGTCCGTCTCTCCCCCGCTCTCTCGGTCCGTCTCTCCCCCGCTCTCTCGGTCCGTCTCTCCCCCGCTCTCTCGGTCCGTCTCTCCCCCGCTCTCTCGGTCCGTCTCTCCCCCGCTCTCTCGGTCCGTCTCTCCCCCGCTCTCTCGGTCCGTCTCTCCCCCGCTCTCTCGGTCCGTCTCTCCCCCGCTCTCTCGGTCCGTCTCTCCCCCGCTCTCTCGGTCCGTCTCTCCCCGCTCTCTCGGTCCGTCTCTCCCCCGCTCTCTCGGTCCGTCTCTCCCCCGCTCTCTCGGTCCGTCTCTCCCCCGCTCTCTCTCTCCCCCGCTCTCTCGGTCTGTCTCCCCCCCGCTCTCTCGGTCTGTCTCTCCCCCGCTCTGTCTCTCGCCCACTCTGCCGGTCTGTCGCTCTCCCGGTCTGTCTCTCCCCCGCTCTCCCGGTCTGTCTCTCCCCCGCTCTCCCGGTCTGTCTCTCCCCCGCTCTCCCGGTCTGTCTCTCCCCCGCTCTCCCGGTCTGTCTCTCCCCCGCTCTCCCGGTCTGTCTCTCCCCCGCTCTACCGGTCTGTCTCTCCCCCGCTCTCCCGGTCTGTCTCTCCCCCGCTCTCCCGGTCCGTCTCTCCCCCGCTCTCCCGGTCCGTCTCTCCCCCGCTCTCCCGGTCCGTCTCTCCCCCGCTCTCCCGGTCCGTCTCTCCCCCGCTCTCCCGGTCCGTCTCTCCCCCGCTCTCCCGGTCCGTCTCTCCCCCGCTCTCCCGGTCCGTCTCTCCCCCGCTCTCCCGGTCCGTCTCTCCCCCGCTCTCCCGGTCCGTCTCTCCCCCGCTCTGTCTCTCCCCCGCTCTCCCTCTCCCCCGCTCTCCCGGTCTGTCTCCCCCGCTCTCCCTCTCCCGGTCTGTCTCTCCCGGTCTGTCTCTCCCGGTCTGTCTCTCCCGGTCTGTCTCTCCCGGTCTGTCTCTCCCGGTCTGTCTCTCCCCTGCTCTCCCGGTCTGTCTCTCCCCCGCTCTGCCTCTCCCCCGCTCTCCCGGTCCGTCTCTCCCCCGCTCTCTCGGTCCGTCTCTCCCCCGCTCTCTCTCACCCCCGCTCTCTCGGTCGGTCTCTCCCCCGCTCTCTCGGTCGGTCTCTCCCCCGCTCTCCCAGTCGGTCTCTCCCCCGCTCTGTCTCTCCCCCGCTCTCCCGGTCGGTCTCTCCCCCGCTCTCTCGGTCGGTCTCTCCCCCGCTCTCTCGGTCTGCCTCTCCCCCGCTCTCTCGGTCTGCCTCTCCCCCGCTCTCTCGGTCTGTCTCTCCCGGTCTGTCTCTCCCCCGCTCTCCCGGTCTGTCTCTCCCCCGCTCTCCCGGTCTGTCTCTCCCCCGCTCTCCCGGTCTGTCTCTCCCCCGCTCTCCCGGTCTGTCTCTCCCCCGCTCTCCCGGTCTGTCTCTCCCCCGCTCTCCCGGTCTGTCTCTCCCCCGCTCTCCAGGTCTGTCTCTCCCCCGCTCTCCCGGTCTGTCTCTCCCCCGCTCTGTCTCTCCCCCGCTCTCTCGGTCTGTCTCTCCCCCGCTTTGTCTCTCGCCCACTCTCCCGGTCTGTCTCTCCCCCGCTCTCCCGGTCTGTCTCTCCCCCGCTCTCCCTCTCGCCCGCTCTCCCGGTCTGTCTCTCCCCCGCTCTCCCTCTCTCCCGGTCTGTCTCTCCCCCGCTCTCCCTCTCGCCCGCTCTCCCGGTCTGTCTCTCCCCCGCTCTCCCGCTCTCCCTCTCCCCCGCTCTCCCTCTCCCCTGCTCTCCCGGTCTGCCTCTCCCCCGGTCTGCCTCTCCCCCGCTCTGCCTCTCCCCCGGTCTGTCTCTCCCCCGCTCTCCCGGTCTGTCTCTCCCCCCGCTCTCCCGGTCTGTCTCTCCCCCGCTCTCCCGGTCTGTCTCTCCCCCGCTCTCCCGGTCTGTCTCTCCCCCGCTCTCCCGGTCTGTCTCTCCCCCGCTCTCCCGGTCTGTCTCTCCCCCGCTCTCCCGGTCTGTCTCTCCCCCGCTCTCCCGGTCTGTCTCTCCCCCGCTCTCCCGGTCTGTCTCTCCCCCGCTCTCCCGGTCTGTCTCTCCCCCGCTCTCCCGGTCTGTCTCTCCCCCGCTCTCCCGGTCTGTCTCTCCCCCGCTCTCCCGGTCTGTCTCTCCCCCGCTCTCCCGGTCTGTCTCTCCCCCGCTCTCCCGGTCTGTCTCTCCCCCGCTCTCCCGGTCTGTCTCTCCCCCGCTCTCCCGGTCTGTCTCTCCCCCGCTCTCCCGGTCTGTCTCTCCCCCGCTCTCCCGGTCTGTCTCTCCCCCGCTCTCCCGGTCTGTCTCTCCCCCGCTCTCCCGGTCTGTCTCTCCCCCGCTCTCCCGGTCTGTCTCTCCCCCGCTCTCCCGGTCTGTCTCTCCCCGCTCTCCCTCTCTCCCGGTCTGTCTCTCCCCCGCTCTCTCGGTCTGTCTCTCCCCCGCTCTCTCGGTCTGTCTCTCCCCCGCTCTCTCGGTCTGTCTCTCCCCCGCTCTCTCGGTCTGTCTCTCCCCGCTCTCTCGGTCTGTCTCTCCCCCGCTCTCTCGGTCTGTCTCTCCCCCGCTCTCTCGGTCCGTCTCTCCCCCGCTCTCTCGGTCCGTCTCTCCCCCGCTCTCTCGGTCCGTCTCTCCCCCGCTCTCTCGGTCTGTCTCTCCCCCGCTCTCCCTCTCTGTATCTCCCCCGCTCTGTCTCTCCCCCGCTCCCTCGGTCTGTCTCCCCCCCCCCCCCCCCCCCCCGCTCTGTCTCTCCCCCTCTCTCGGTCTCTCCCCCTCTCAAACTCTCCCCTTTTAGTCTCTATCTCTTTGTCTCACTCTGTCTGTCTCTCGCCCCCTCTCAAACTCTCCCCCTTTTAGTCTCTTTCTCTTTGTCTCACTCTCTCTCTGTCTGTCTCTCACATGCCATGGTAAATATGGTTCGTGGTTCGTATAACTGCATGGATTTATCAATCGTTCACAAGCTTGGAAATATCACCAGGTTTCCATCTTTATGAACTTTCCCATTAAAAATCGGTGGAGCTTTTTAGCCGCTAGGGGCCGAGATGAAGTGGGGGAGGCGGGGGAGTTGGAGGGGGTAAAGAGGTCGTGGAGTTAGGTAACTTGTTGGACTTTGGGCACCACAGCCTGAAGCACCCACACCATTTCGGGCCACACCTGCAGCGTATAAAGATGAAGCCACGGCCTAGCTCAAATTAAACAAGTATTGATGAGTCCTGTGCTTGTGATGATTGTTATTGATGGAAATTCCACTAGATCCCATCCACCTTGAACTGTGTTCAGGAAGGCATGGGGTTAAACAAATTTAGGATTCGGCAACTTGGGATGGCTCCACAGGTAACACTGGAGAATTGTGGCATCCACTGGGGGACGTGGTCATTAGGTTGGGGTGAGGGGCTGTCTTGTCTTACATTTTTAGGGGGGGTGGGGGGGGGGGGGAGGGGAGAAGGCAGGAACCGAGATTACCTTTGAACAGATAGAACTATATAGAATCGTATGGTCCGTGTATGAGTAGTTAGACAATCTCGATGTATTAAACTCTCAGTCGCACTCTCCTATTACCAAAGACCGAAAGCACTCCTAATATAATCCGTCAAACGCATCAGCTTAAGGATTGGCCGTTCACAGCAGAGCGAAGCCCACTTGGTTCTCATTCCCCTCCAGGTTTGTGATCATTGTGTGGCGTCATCGTATTCGTAGTTCTTTTGTATATAGTTATTTATTGAATTTATCTTGCCTCGTTATTAGCCCGTCCACCATGCAGCAGGAGATGTGGTTTTGCAATCACGTGTGTGTGTGTGTGTGTGTTCGGGCCATAACAATTTTACCATTTGAGCTTTGCCATCAAATTTTCAACATTTTATTCTGAGAATATGGAGAAGACAAATTAATAATTTGGTCAAAAGGTCAGCGTCACATATAATCCATCAAATTTTCATCCGATCGACATGAAATTTGAAGAATATGCATACTGGGTAACTGAATTGGTTCACCGATCAAAATATAGAAGCCAATTCTTTTTTTACGTTCAAAAGGTCAAAGGTCAAGGTTACATAAAATCGTCAATTTTCATCCGATTAGCCTGAAATTTTAAGAATTTGCAAATTAGGTCAGTGAATTGGTTCACCAATGAAAAGCTAGAAGCAGATTGTTTTTTTTTTTTAGATCAAAAGGTCAAAGGTCACTGTTGTATAAAACAATCAATTTTCATGTGATCGACTTGAAATTTGAGCAGGGTTTTCATATTGGGCCACTGAAGCATAGTGCTTTTGAGGTCAAAAGGTCAAGATCGCCTAAAATCGTCAATTTTTTTTTTAGCTGTTTTCTTCATGTTTGGCATATACAGAATAAATGTGAATACAAAGAGGACAAAGATGGCCTTTGCATTTTCAGATGCTTTCTAGTTTGTAATTTGTTTTGGAAAATAACCCCATTGGTTTTAAAAGAAATAAGCTTCTCTCGTCTGTCCTCGCATTCTCACGCGCCCATCCATTCAGTGTTCTGTGTTCATGGACCGCTTGAAAACGACAGTATTCCCATTTAACCTCGAAGCCATATCCGAAACAATATCATAATAAAGCAGGAGTGTCTTTCTGTCTGTCTGTTGGTCCCCAAACTTAGTTTGGGGGCTAGCCCCGCCAAACTTTCTGTGAAACCTTTTGGGGTCTCAGCGGGTGTCCAAAGGTGGGTGGGAGGTTTCATATGTTACAGACGCGGTTTTGGATGTTGGTTTACCGAGCGGTTTGGTATGACCGCGTCTGCACAGTTTACCCGATTATACTCGAACGTTGGCCGAGTCGCGCTACGCTAAATCAATTGAGGAAAGGACACAACGGCTGGGTTAAATGACACGACACCAGGGGTACAGTTCTCAAGACCTCCGGAGGAGGTTATAATATTTCGGAACGTTGAGATTACAAGGACAAGAGGGACAGCATAGGAAGGTAGGCACTTAATCACGGTCTTATAGTAACCCTGACAGACCACGGATAAACAGGACAAGACTGACTCACACAGGGATTGATGGCAAGGAAGGGCAGGTAGTCGAGGCTCAAGGTGCACCTTGGCTCAGGGGCAGAATCGACCCGGTCCGGTCCAGAGATGCGGGAGGTCTCTCAGCGCTCGGAGGTGGCGACTTCTCTTTTCAAGCTGGGGGTGCATCTGACGTCACGTCCGGTAAGTGGCTGCGTATATCCAGCGGGGAGTGACACGCCCTCGGCTCGTTAGCTCCGCCCCAGATGGAATCGGCCCGCCGCTTCTTATTGGGTGCTGGGGGTTACCGGGCTCCGCCCTTGACGAGGAGCTGACAGCCAGCCCCTTCGTGGTAACCCCGTAACCTGGAGGTAACCTGGAGTACATGGGCAATGGCGGCTAACCGAGCCGGAGTGAGGACGCACACTCCCCGCACGCTGTTGTTGTAGTTGTTGTTGTTGTTGTAGTTTCATGAGGAAGATGGGAGGAGGTATGGGGAGGTCCTAAACTCACTACTGGTGCCATACAATCAGATTCTGGTGCAACGAAGAGTCAGAATTAATGGAAACGAGTCCTTAACTGACATAGACTAAGAATAACTAGCAAGAGGTCCTATAGTTGTCTACGTGAGATGCGGTGAACCTGGGCACGACAGTTAATGGGGGAAAAAGGGGAAGGTCGGTTCTACAGAGTGTTGTTTACAGACAATGGGACTAGGGAATGGGGGATTGGGGATAGTTGGGGAGTATTGGGGAAATAGGGGAATATTTACAAGCGGATATGGATGGAGGCCAAATCCCATATCCGCAACACATACATATCTCAATAAAATTACAATTTTAAGTTTCCACCCGTACGAAGCTGCTTTCTCTCTGCAAGTAAACACATTCACGGGTTTGGTATTCGCAGTTTCATCATTACTCCCACCAGGGAGTAATGCATTTGATCGTGTCCGTCCGTCCGTGTGTGTGTGTGTTCGTGTGTTTGTGAACAAGATATCTGGAAAAGTTCTGAACGGATTTGGATGAAAGTTGGTGGGATGATTGCCCTTGGGATAAGGAAGAATTGATTAGTTTTTGGTGAAGCTCAGAATATTATTCCGGATCCAGGAATTTTTTTGGGAAAGATTTTTTTATGTTTTACTGCATTAAAGCTTTTATTCTTATTCTTAAATGTTTTTCTCTTCAAATTCCGAGATATATCAAAATAAATTCTCTGACATTTAGGGCCTACTTTCTTTTTCATTTATTATTTTGGGGAGAGGGGATGTTAAACAAAACGTATTATTCCAACTTGACCCACGGCGGGAGTATGCGCTCTACTGAGTGGCGTTCTAGTTTACTGCATGTGGAAACATTCACTGGCTCGGTAATATCTCAATACAATTGAGATTTTGCGTGTCCACCTGTACGACACCAATTCAGATATTGGGCCCCCACCTGTGCATAACACGGGTACCTCGCTGGTTTAATAATAATAATAATAATAATAATAATAATAATAATAATAAATCTTTATTGTCCCATATTCAGGGAAATTATTCTTCAGACGTAGCCTCTTCTCAGTGAAAGACACATGAAAGCCCGCTTAGAGTTTGCAAAAAAGCACCTAAGGGACTCTCAGACTGTGAGAAACAAGATTCTGTGGTCTGATGAAACCAAGATTGAACTGTTTGGCTTCCGTCTGGACACACTGCCATAAAGCCCAGATCGGTGGAGTGTTGCAGTGATGGTTGTCCTTCTGGAAGTTTCTCCCATCTCCACAAAGGATCTCTGGAGCTCAGCCAGAGTGACCATCGGGTTCTTGGTCACCTCTCTTACCAAGGCCATTCTCCCCTGATTGCCCAGTTTGGCTGGGCGGCCAGCCCGAGGAAGAGTCCTGGTTGTTCCAAACTTTCCTTGGACACGAGTCCTGGACACAATCCTGTCTCTGATCTCTGCAGACAGTTCCTTCAACCTCATGGCTTGGTTTTTGCTCTGATATGCATTGTCAGCTGTGAGACCTTATATAGACAGGTGTGTGCCTTTCCAAATCATGTCCAATCAATTGAATTCACCACAGGTGGACTCCAATCAAGGTGTAGAAACATCTCAAAGATGATCAAGAGAAATGGGAGGCACCTGAGCTAAATTTCAAGTGTCATAGCAAAGGGTATGAATACTTATGTCAATGTGATATTTCAGTTTTTTCTTTTTAATAAATTTGCAAATCTTTCTAAAATCGTGTTTTCTCTTTGTCATTCTGGGGTATTGAGTGTAGATTGATGAGGGAAGAAATGAATTTAAACGATTTCAGCATAAGGCTGCAATATAACAAAATGTGAAAAAGTGAAGGGGTCTGAATACTTTCTGAATGCACTGTATATCCCCCAATCATCATTATATTTGACTTGGAAAAAATATAATTTATGTCACAAGGCCTTAAGGTTTTAAGCCTTTGCATTCTGAATCTGGGAAAATAAAATTGGCATCATTCAGAAGTTTGTTGTGTACTCGAGTTTTACATCACTGGATACTGGGAGCATGTTTGTTTTTGTCACTTCATTGAGACAAAGTTTGTTTTTGCCTCAAGGAAGTGACTAAACTGCCAAAAACTCCCCTTGAGAAAGGTGCTCACAAGAAATCGGAAACTTGCCAAGTCTGTACCAAGCAGAGACTGGAGGCAGACAACGTGATGCATTTAAAAACTAACGGATCTATGCCAATGCATGATTATTCACAAGATGTTTAGTTGTTGATGAGTAAAATGGAGGTGTTATTTAGGTTTTTGATCATTCTGTATAAAATTTGTAATCACATATGGATAAGTCCCACACCAATGACCAGGTGAAAGTTAACCTACAACATCAACAAACAAAGAAGCAAAAACATCACATGTACATACAATGGTGCGCGACGTAATCTTGTGAGCTCGTTATTGACATCATGATACTCAGATTCACCTGCAATATAAATCACTGAAGACAGTAATATCAGGAACCAGTGGTACAAACCATTATGAGATAAGTTCTGCAATTTGTCAGCCAGTGATGGGCTTTCAGCTGTTAACGGAGCAATATACATCCATGTTAACTTGAATAAAAGTTCATTCGGTAAAATAACAAATCCAACGTCCTGCCTCAAACTGATAACTTTGGTTAAAAAAACAACCAGATAGCATGGCAGACTACCAAGCAATATGAATAAACATGAAGGAACACAATGACTACAAAAACCCACAATTTATATATTTTTATTTCTCCTTTCATAAGTCATCATTGGAGGCTTCAAGGAGCAGAGAGTGTTATACCAGAAAGTCATCCAAGGCAGAATAAAACTCACCAACAAAGAATCTTTGCATCAAGCACAGTAGTAAAGGTCCCTGCCACACTGCCACAGGGCCCATGACCAATGATCTGGCGTCATGGCTTGAAGGTAGATTTTAGATGATGCTGAACAAAATAAGCTGGGGGAAACCTTGGGAAATGTGGGCTAATTCCACCACATGGCCAAATCCAAGATGGCCACCACAAATATCAAACATGGCATATATTCACTTGTATACTATCTACAAATGTGTTCTTGACGTCTAAATATAGGTTTTTTTTTAATGTCAACGAATCCAATTCTGATGTCAAAATTGTTATTATTGAAGAACATATATGCTTGAGTGATATTTTCTTTAATCTGAGTCCAGAAAATCGAAAATAATCATACATTTGTTCCCGATCATAATCAAATCATTTCCTGATATGGAAAGAAAATGATCGATAAAAATGCTTTTTTGTGAGCAACTTCATCGTGTTGTTGTCTTTTTCCAAGGCTTAAAATGTACTTTGACAACAAGCGTAGTGTTCTGCTACCCCTCTCAGCTCTCCTTCCCTTCCACTCTCCATGGGCTCTCCTGCCACTTCTCAAGGTCTTGTAACTGGACAAGAAATCTTTGTGGAGAACCAAATCTTATCTAACAATCATGAATGTGTCCCACTGATAGGCCCGATGTGCATCCGGACCTGATCAAAAATATAATCGGCTTGTGATTGTCACCTACCCAATCCATCTACCAAGTTTTGTCATAACCCATCCACAACTTTTTGAAAGATCATACTATATTCAAATAATGAACAAGAACATTTTGATTGATGCTCCAAAAAAATTTTTTTAAAGGGGGTTAATCTCATTTGGGCCTTGATCAAAACAAATTATGATATAATCAAAGACTGAAGTTTATTTTCATTTGGAAGAGGTCATCAAGCACACATAGGAATGCTTGTTATAGTTATTCCAACCATCAGAAAGCTAATGTGGTTGACAAATGCTACACTGAAGCTTCAAAATTTTACTCTTACAACACATTCATCAGAACGAATTATAAGAGGAAGTTAAACTGCAGTAAGGTGTTTATAAAAGGAAGTGAAACTTATAAGTGTAATCAATTTATTCAAGACCAAGGAAGTTAAAAGATAACTTGGATGAATCAACCATCAATCTCCCTTGAAAGTGAACACACCATGCAAATTTCAAAAACTAAGAATTATTAAACATAAAGTCTTCCACTTGGCATCCTTATTTTAAAGTGTACCATTCAAGCAGCAATTGCAAATTCAATTAAGAATATATTGTTGCAAATTGCAAATTCAATGAAGAATATATTGACAGCCACATGTTGCATTTGCGGGTCACTGATTGGCGTAGGAAATGCGATGTCACATGTGCTTTCAGTTCCACGATTGGCTGAGAAACACATGACGTCACATTGTGAACCAGCCATCGCTGCATTTCCAGAATTGTAACCGGAAAATTCACCGAAGTTGCATTTGCTGCTTGGAGGCACAATTTGACCAGTTATAAGTGTAGGGTCGAATGATTTATTTGTACCATGCATTTCAATCACACAAGGAATTTAATTACTTTGTTTGCACTCTTGTAAAATAAATTTATTTCTTATTGAAGTCAAAATTTGTGCTTCGTATCATGCTGTACAGTTGACTGGAGTCAAAATTCATTTGACTGGCAAGTGCAAAATACAATTCTTATCTCAGAGCAGCATAGTGGTTGAATGGACAAAAGCCTTGATGCTGTGTCTTGTTGATGGGCCTTACCTATGCTATAGCAATTCAGAGCATTGTTATCAGCTATTATGTCGACAATACATTGGTCCAAAAAAGGGTGCGTATTGAATGAGAAAAAGGGAAGACGTGTACAATATGGTGCAACAATGGCAATATGGAGCCTGGTGTTGGCTTAGCGGTTAGGGTGCCAGCTTGGGATCTTAGGATCCTGGGTTCAAATCCCGGTCAATCGCTTAATTAACGCCAGGGGTTGTTGACTCAGCCTGTCATCCTTCCGAGGATGGCAAATTGAGTACCAGCTCACTGCTAATTCCCTGTGTGTCGCAAGGGGCGACTAACAGGGTTGGTGGCAGGAAAGGCATCCGGCCATAAAACATTGCTTCAAAAAGGGGACCACAGTGTCCAAAAAAGGCCAACCCCCACTCTGCGGGGGAAAATGGCCTCTAAAGGTGTTTTTTTTTTAAATGGCATAATGGGTCAAAATGGTTTCTTTAGTCTTGTAACCAAGAATAGAATGTTGAGAGTTAATGCCAAAAGAAAATGACATTCTTTCAACGATTTTCTGGTTTCTCAGACGTCCAATAAAAAAAACGAACACATCGTCCATAAACGGTGTCAAAAGTATTCAATGTATTGCCTTTGATTGGCTAATGGACTGCTCAGAACCTGCCATCCCACAAAAGTATTCAATGTATAGCCTTTGATTGGCTAATGGACTGCTCAGAACCTGCCATCCCACAAAAGTATTCAATGTATAGCCTTTGATTGGCTAATGGACTGCTCAGAACCTGCCATCCCACAACTTATTCTTATCGCCGGGCATGCTGCTTTCACGTTATCTCGCCCAGTGTGGGTAAAGATCGATTCTCTCATGAGATACACTACTTTCATTGGAGCAGCCCAAAAACCATACAGGTGGGCATAATTATTGTAACTATTTTAAGAAACGAATGTTTGCATATGACAGGTATGTATGTATATAGACAGGATTGTATATTGACGGGTATGATTACAAAGGGATAAATTTACCACCACAAAGTGAAAAAGCAAATTGGCACCAGAGGCAAAAACAAACATGTACGGACAAAGCACAAATTTGCAAACTCAAGTGTTCTGCTACGTGAGTAGAATATTTCTTGCAAATTCAACGACCCAACAGAATCCAAATGTATGATGAAAAATGCATCATTGGCACTTAACGTTGGAAATGGTGGAAGTGCCTTTAATGATACTTTTTTCATTTCAAGAGTTGACATCTGGAAATTTGAAGTTTTGGGGTTAAAAAATGAGCTTTTGTTTCACTTTAAATCTTCATTAGTTGTTTCTTTAACAATTGTGATTTGAAAAACATACAACTACCAAATCGTCTCAAAACTACAGTTGTTGAACACAAGGGGTAAAAAGGAAGGAAGTAATGCCAAGCTACATGTCAAATATAAATACAGTATTTATTGGACAAATAACCAGCAAAAAAATCTAACATTTTTATACTGCCCGACAACTTTTCAATTGTGCAAGCTAAACATAAAGGTAGCCTTCCTTTCTAAACCAAATGCACAGAGTCCAAGAGTGCATTTTTTCCATAGTTCGTCTTGCACACTGATCCAGGGATAGCATTTGCACGTTCGCAAGTTAGCACGTACTTTCTTCAGCCACGATAGAGCAGCATGCGCTCAGCACATCGTTGGCCGACAAAGGATGCGTACTCACGCACTTCTGCCTCGTCCTTTGAATGAGCCCACCTCTGCTGATAAACGTTGTACGGCATGGCACAGCGATTATACAGTACCATGACATGGTCGAGACTGACAGGGCAGTCATCATCACCTGCACACACAATACAAAAAAAGGAATGCATTTTAAGGCCAGGAAAATAACATGTTGCAATGAGATACAAGCTATTGTTGAATAAATCTCCAAGTCAGGGAGGTGACCAAGAACCCAATGACCACTCTGACAGAACTACAGAGTTCCTTGGCTTAGATGGGAGAACCTGCCGAAAGGACAACAGCCTCTGTAGACAACAGGCATTTTAAGGCCATTTTCCCTGCGAGAGTGGGGGTTAGCCTTGCGGTCCCCATGACAATCTTCTCCATTTTGCCTTATTTTCTGCATCTCCCCTTGTTAACCCCCTTGTCCGCATTTCTTCTTCGACCATCTTTAGCCAAGTCTTTCTCGGTCTTCCCAGTCCTCTACTTCCTTCGACATTCATTTCCATCACTCTTCTCAACCAGTCACTTTCATCCTTCCTCAACACATGACCAAACCATCTCAAACTGTTTCTCTTCACAGCATCCATCACAGGCTCTATTCCCATCATCTTTCGCAATTCATCATTTGTCTTCCTCTCTATCTCAACGATACTCCACACATCCACCGAACCATTCACATTTCCACCCTTTCCAGCCTTTGTTGCTGCTCTACGTTCATTACCCATGTCTCGCTCCCGTAAATCATAACACTTCTCACACACGCAGCAATTGCAGCATACACCTTTCCCTTCAGCTTCAACGACACTCCCCTCCTCGTCAGCATGCCACACAGTTCCCGAAACTTCTTCCATGCACATCTCACTCAAGCAACCGTTGCCGAGTCTGATCCACCTTCTCCATTCAGCATGTCTCCTAGGTAGCAAAATGTTTTCACACCTTACAGCTTCATGCCATCTCCAAGATCCAACTCAACATTTTCTCCATCTGCAGTTCCCTCTGTGCACACCTTACACTTGAATGTAGCTGCCACACTGGTTAATGACCCTCTCAAACCACTACATTTTTGATGAACCCACTCAGCGCACATTGTACATTGAATGGAATTCAATCCGACACCCTTCCTGCACACAGCACACGGCCACTTCCCAGTTCTTTCCACCTCACCACATGCTTTACCACTTGCCATCACCTTCATTTTTCCGATATTCACCTTCAGACATTTTGTCTCCATACATTCCTTCAACTTGTTCATCTTCTCTTTCAATCCATCCATACTTTCTGCAAACACCAGATCATCCGCATACAACAACTCCCACGGTAAACCCTCCTTTACGTTCCGAGCCAGCACCTCCAGTCCTCCATCACAGCTACAAATAGTAGTGGTCTTAGTACCGACCCCTGATGCACTCCCACCTTCACCTCAAACTCACCACTGTTCCCGTCCTTCGTCCTTACAGCTGTGCGCGCTCTTTTGTACATTGCCATCACTACTCTGATCAACCATTTCTCCACTCCTAACTTCCTCAATGCCCATGTCACTACTTCACGTGGAACCCTATCGAATGCTTTCTCCAGATCAACAAAGCCAAGAAACAACTTCTTCCTCTTCTCCATGTACGTCTCCAGCAACTGCCTCACAATAAAAAGCACATCTGTCGTTCCTCTTCCTGGCATAAATCCAAACTGCATTTCGTCAATCTTCACTTTCTTCCTTATCCTCCTCTCCAACACCCTTTCCAATACCTTCATTCCATGCTCCAATAACTATCGCTCGATACGAGCCACAGTCCAGAGGGTCACCTTTCCCCTTGTATAGAGGGACGAGGGTACTCAGTTCCCAATCCACTGGAATGTGGCCTTCTTTCACCACCAGATTACAGATCTCTGTCATTCTCTTCACACCCCAATCTCCCGCTGCCTTCAACATATCTCCCACAACTCCCGTCGGCCCTCCCGCTTTTCTACTATTCATTGCTTTTATCGCTTCCTCAACTTCCTTCTCGGTTATCTTCTCTGCCTGTCCTAAAACTGGGTTACTCTCGATGTTGCCATCCCATTCATTCTCTGCATTCAACAGTATTTCCATATATCTCTTCCATCTTCCTTTAATTCCATCTCGGTCCACAATGATTTGTCCCACTTCATCCTTCAAGCAACTCACCCCCATCACATCACACCTCTCTTTCGCTATCTGCTTTGCAATCCTGAATACCGCTCTCTGACCCTCTTCCAAATCCAAGCGTTCTCCGAACATTTTCCTACATACCTCCTGCGCCTTTGCTGCCTCTTTCTTTGCAGCCCTCTTGGCTGCCTTATAACTTTCATGCTCCACCTTTTCTGCCCCCATACCCTTCGCCTTCTGCCACTCCTTGAACTTCTTCCTCTTCTCGCCAATTTTCTTTCCAACTTCATCATCCCACCACCATGTTTCTGAGTACCTCGGTGGTCCTTTTGTCCATCCACATACCTCACCAACGGCTCCAAACTACAACAGACTTTCGACAACAACAACTACAACAACAGACTCTGCAACAGACTATCTTTCATTGACATCCAACCACGTTCAAGCTCAACCACATCATCCTCTACCATACTCAGCCTCTCTTTTAATGCCTCCCTCACTGTCACCTCTTTCAACCTCCACATCTTCATTCTCGGTTGGTACTTCACCCGCCGAGCTCTCCTCACACCTTTCACCCTTATGTCGCAGACAACCAAGTGGTGCTGTGAAACAGCCCTCCTCCCCCAGGATCACCTTTGTGTCCCGGAGGTGCCCCCTATCTCACCTACGCACCAGCAGGTAGTCAACGGTTGTCGTCAACCCACCTGACGTGTATGTGACAAGCTTATTATCCTCTTTCTAGAACTGAGTATTACAAAGCAACAAATCAGCTCCATCAGCAAACTCCAAAATCCTTTCACCTTCTCCATTTCTCACACCATATCCGTAAACCCCCAGGAACTCCCTCAAAACCGTCCATACTCCTTCCCACATGTCCATTTAGGTCTCCTCCTACCACAACAACTTCCTCATCTTTCACGTTTTCCATCAGCTTCTCTATCGCACACCAGAACTTGTCCTTCTCTTCATCGCTCCGACCAACCTGTGGAGCATATCCCGAGATGACGTTCACCAAGAGCTTTCCAATCATCATTTTCACCATCATCAACCTTTCACTCACTCTAGTCACACCCACCACACTGTCTACAAACTCCTCAGAAAACAGGACACCAACACCATTCAGCATTCATGCCTTCTGGGCACACTTGCCACACAAACTTATATTTCTGTCCATGCCTACCATTCACCATTCTCACACCACTTCCCTTCCATCTCGACTCCTGCACACAACATATGTCCACTCTTCTTCTGACCAATACTTCCACCACTTCTCCTGATCTCCCTGTCATTGTCCCTACATTCCATGTCCCAAAACTCAGAAACCGATCTCCACGTCGGGCATCAGACGTTTCGTCGTCATAAATGGAGTGATTTACACCCTTGCTTCGATCGGGTTCCCCACCTTGAGTTTTGACGAGAGGGAGTGGGGTCCCCCACGGGGCACTTCGGGCTGTACCCTGCCCATATGTAGTTGTAATTGTCGTGGTTCTCTTTTTTTGTAGCCCTTTTTTGTAGCCCTTCACAAATCTAGACTTTATGGGAGAGTAGCCAGATGGAAGCCACTCCTGGGAAAAAGGCACATGACGGCATGCCTGGAGTTTGCAAAAAGGCATGTGAAAGGCTCCGAGAGCATTATGCAAAAGATTCTGTGGTCTGATGAGACGACAATTGAACTCTGGCCTGAACGTGAAACCTGAACTTGATATTTAATGTCTGGCAGATTGGGAGAGTTGATACGTCGGATTACTTTGGATTCAATTCTGTCCAGTAAGTATGTGGAGCGAGAACCTCCCCAGATGCGAGGGCAGTATTCTATACAAGGACAAATCAATCCTTTATATCGATGAAGCAACTGTTGAGGAGAATAATCTTCAACTTCTGAACAGGACAACTTGACACACCTGCACTCTTATCCTGCTACAAGGCCTTCATCTGCAGCTTAATAGAATACTGCTCTCCCCTTTGGGCTGGTGCCCCTGCCTCACACTTTGCTCAGCTTGATGCTGTGGAAACCAAGGCCATAAAGATCATTGGAATACCCCGTGATGAAACTGAGTCTATGGGCCTTTCGTTTTCCCATCTCAGACAGGTCAGTTCCATCTTCTACCACCTCCTTTATGGTCTGTCCACCCCAGGTTTATGCCTGGCACACAAGGTCTGCCAACATTCGTCCCTCACATCCCTTATCTTCAAAGTTCCTCTCTATTTTGTCCCTCATCCCAGCTGTTGTGTACTCACCCTCGCCTTCTGCTGTTGGTTTTGTTATTATGTTTCAAAAATTAAGTCTAATAAAAAAAAATGAACGTCTCAAAAATGTACCAGCTGAGAGGTCGGTGTTGAAACGAGAGTACTTTGCTTTGTCCAGGAGTGGTAGGCAGTGTTCCACTTGGACCCAGTGGTACGACTCTGGGCAAAGCAGGTCAGCTGGTCGGTACTGTGCCTGCCAAGCACACAGGTGAGGTTTATGAGACAGGAGGTGTAAAAAAAAAAATGAACAATTTTATTATTTCCTGGTTATTTATTTTTCTAATGTTTTTTTTGTGTTTAAAACATTAAAACAGAGAGCAAGAGGTTCGAGGGAAGTTGTGGGGGGGGGGGGGGGGGGGTGTGAAAAAAAGGCAATACAGCAAAAGAACAAAGGTGAATAAACAAAAGACCGACGAGGAAAAATGGGCTGGCCTCGAGGGAACCAGGCACCAAACATGTACGAACAAACCAACTAATACACACAAATTTGCAAAATTACGAAACAAGATCGAACTACAAGGTGTTCACAAAGTCACGCATCATAGGAAATTATTCATTTATTTAATATATTTATTTTTTAATGTTTTTTTTTTTGTAATGTAGTTTATTCAAACATTCAGAGAAACTTGCTTTTCCGTTTACAAACATGTTTTGAGATTGGTGGGACACATTTCGAACAACTGATGTAGGCAACCTTACAAAGAAATGTTTTGCACATGATTTGCGACTTTGTGGACACCCTGTATAAACACAGTAAACACAACAAAGCAGCAGAAATTCGACAAAAAAAGATTGGGAGAAAAAAAAAACTTTTCTTTGCTGAAGGTGGAGCTCAGACGGAACACAACCTCGCCCGAGGAACGGGAAGTGAAAGTCCGAAGTGGAAGTTTCCTGGTTAATATGCCTTAATTTTGTAGTGAATATCCAATGCTAACCTCATATTAAAAAAAAAAAAAATTAAAAAAAAATTCGGCAAACAAATAAAACAGACTGAGGAAGTTCCCCAAATCCAGTTTTGTCATTCGGCAATTGAAAAGTCCAACATCGAAAGTACGTCTTGTGTCTCAATGTATATGAAAATATAGCAAGCTTTAATACTGGTCAACACAACACGAGACATTTTCATGTTAAATGTCTGGGAGTCTAATTAATTATTTATGGAACAGGCCGCATTCCCAGGTAAAGCACAATATCGTTCCGGAAGCACAGTGGAAGCACTACCTCGGACATTTACGACTTCAACGCTGTTTCACTTGAGGCATGATCACAGATGCCTGGACGAAGCAAGAAAATGAATGTGACCTAAACAAGATGAGGAGCATGCCAAAAAAAATCTTGGCAATGGTTGGAATATGCTTTTCCATCCACAGCTCTACTCATGGGGTGCAAGACTATCTGACAGTAATGCATCCCAAAATGCTGTGTCTGGTTCATACATGCTTTGGAATGGATGCTGTTGTCGACACCAAATAGGTACCCTTCCAATGCAAGGAAATTAAAGATTAGAAACTTAGGAACCCTGGCAAGGACGACAAACACATGATTATGACAGTGCACCCATACCCCATTTCCATTTGTGACCATCCCGAATATAACGTTTTTGTTATATGTGGCAATAGTAACAATTGTATGAAGATGTCTATGTTAGAAGTAGATGAGGATTTGTAGTGCGGGTTGGTGTAATCGTGTATTTTATTACATGCAAAATCGAAGATTTTTTCAAGTATATTGGTCGGTTGCGTTTGTGGTTCTGTCTGTCTGTCTGTTTGTTTGTTTGTTACTGGCCTACAGGTCACAATTTTCAACCGATCTTCACGAAACTTCACCAAATGGTAGAGTTGGTCAAAAGCAAGAAGCCTATTGTTTTTGGGGTCAATTGGTCAAAAGGTCAACATAGGCCAAAGGTCACCAACTTTGCTAAATTTCTAAAATCCTCAATTTTCATCCAATTGACTTGAAATTTGAAGAGGACTTGCATATCTGGTCAATGAATTCTACCACCAAGTATTTTTGAGGTCAACATAGGCCAAAAGGTCAACATAGGCCAAATTTCTAAAATCCTCAATTTTCATCCGATTGACTTGAAATTTGAAGAGGACTTGCATATCTGGTCACTGAATTCAACCACCAAGTATTTTTGAGGTCAACATAGGCCAAATTTCTAAAATCCTCAATTTTCATCCAATTGACTTGAAATTTGAAGAGGACTTGCATATCCGGTCACTGAATTTTAGCCACCAAGTATATTTGAGGTCAAAATAGGCCTAAAGGTCAACATAAGCCACATTTCTAAAATACTCAATTTTCATCCAATTGACTTGAAATTTGAAAAGGACTTGCATATCTGGTCACTGAATTCAACCACCAAGCATTTTTGAGGTCAACATAGGCCAAATTTATAAAATCCTCGATTTTCATCCGATTGACTGGAAATTTGAAGAGCATTTGCATATCTGGTCACTGAATTGAACCACAAATTACATTTTCGGTAAACATAGGCTGAATTTCTAAAATCACCAATTTTCATTTGATTGACCTGAAATTCTTAGAGGATTTAAAAAAATTTTTTTTTTTTTTTTTTTTTTTTAAATACTGAATCGAGGCTCGTGAAAGACCTAACATTTATTTCACAAACAAATCAACCAGACAAACAAAATATACAAAAAGAGGGAGCGGAAGACAAGATGGGGAGAGAAGGGGAAGCACACAACCACAACATTTGAGAGCAGGGAGAAGTGTGGGAGGGAGAGGGCTTGGGGGGAGGAGGCATGGGAAGGGGGGGGGGGGGGAGGTATAAAACAAAAGGGGACCGAAATTAGCAGGGGTAGAAAAGATCAAGGTTTTGGTTGGGGGAGGATAAGAGATGGTGGTGAACAGCTGTTTTAAAGACCTGGAGGGTGGAGTGGGATTGAAGGGAGTGGGGGAGTTTGTTCCAGAGGCGGGAGAAAAGAGGAATGAAGGAGTGAAGGTGAGCAGAAAGTCTTGATTTTGGCAGTTTAACCATAAGAGGGTTGCAGGCAGATCTTGTGCGACCTGTAGGAATATTTGGGGGACAGAGCCCAGAGAGAGCTGGGGGGGGCAAGGCCAGAGAGGAGTCGGTAGAAGACGGAAAGACCACCAACCTGCCTGTGGTGAGTGAGTGAAAGGCCCTTGGCGTTAGCTTCATCGCGGGAGATTCCAATGATTCTGAACGCTTTGGTTTCAACAGCGTGAAGACGAGCTAGGTGTGAGGCAGGAGCACCAGACCAGAGGGGAGAGCAGTATTCCATAGAGCTGCGGATGAAAGCCTTGTATGTGGTGAGGAGCTCAGGTGTGCCAAGGAAGGACTTCGCACGACGGAGGATGCCCAGTCGGTGACTGGCTTTGGAGGCCAGATTTGAAATGTGGTTTTCCCAGGAAAGATCATGGCAAATAGTGAGACCCAAAAGCTTGAGTGACAGAACTTCTTGGAGAGGATTATTCAGAAAGTGGATGGGAGGGTTGTCCAGTCGGTCTTTTCGGAGAGACATCGTAAGAGTGTGAGATTTATCAGGATTGAAAGACATGTTCCATTTGTTTGCCCAGTCTGTGATTTTGTCCAGGTCTGCAGAGAGTGAGGAGGCTGCAGACTGTTGATCTGAGGGATGAGGAATGGAGTGACAGAGAGTAGAGTTGTCAGCAAAGTGATAGAGAGGATTTTCAAGAGAGTCAGAGAGATCATTGATGAAGACCAGAAAAAGCACAGGGCCCAGAACACTACCTTGGGGAACTCCAGCCTGAACAGGAAGAGGAGATGAGAGAAACCCATTCAGGGCCACACATTGACTACGACCAGAGAGGAAGTCCGCCAGCCATGCGTGGAGATTTCCATGGATACCAAAGGAGGAGAGTTTGGTGAGCAGAGCAGGGTGCCAGACCGTATCGAAAGCACGTGAAATGTCAAGGGAGACAGCTCTAATTTCCTGTTTGGCGTTGAGGACCTCCATCCATTGTTGAGAAAGCAGAAGCAGCATGTCCAGAGTAGAGTGACCAGGTCTGAAACCAAATTGATGATCAGAGATCAAGCCATTGGAGAAGAGGAAAGATTTCATATCTGAAGCAATGATGGATTCCATGACTTTGCTGATAAATGGGAGAAGGCTGATTGGTCTGTAGTTGCTGGGATCTGTTTTTGCACCTTTTTGTGCAAAGCGGTGATGTTGGCTGATTTCCAAGCAGATGGCAGATGACGTTGAGCAAAAGAGAGGGTGAAGAGAACAGAAAGAGGGAGTGAAAGAGCGGAAGTACATGATTTTAGGACCCGTGGGCTGATGCCGTCAGGACCAGTTGCAGAATCAGAGTCGAGGGTTGACAGAAACTTTTCTACCTTGTCAGGAGGAAAGGACACAGAGTCCAGGAGCAGCTGGCTACGACTGGGTACGGTGGGTACAGAGAGTGATGGGTTTGGGACACAAGATTTAGAGGCAAACACAGAGTTGAGGCATTCAGCTTTTTCACGTGCGGAGTCGGCCGTTAAGCCGTTTGAGGTGAGGGAGGGGATGGAGGGGGAACAAACACCAGAAACAGATTTGACCAGACGCCACCAGGATTTGGAAGAGGGAGACAGATAAGAGAGTTCGGTCTTGAGAACGGTGAGATATTGTTTCCTGGCTCTCCTGAGGGTGGACACACACTTGTTTCGGGCTTTGTGAAAGGAAATGAGATTTCCTACCATTGGATTTGCTTTCCAGGAGACGAAAGCAAGTTGTTTCAGGGCAACAGCCTCACCACAAGATTCCATGTACCATGGACGGGAGGAAGGGTATGACAACTGAAGACGAGATGGGATAAATCTGTGCATGAGAGAGAGCAATTTACTTTGAAAGAATTCCCAGGATGCGTTGATGTCAGAGGCAGTAGAGATGGGAGACCAGTCCAGATGATTGATGGCTGCTTGAAGACCGTGCCAGTTGGCCTGAGTGAAATGCCAGACTCGCCGACGCTGAGGAGGCTCTCTGAGAATGGTCAGAGAGAAGTCCACTTTGACAAGCACATGATCAGATGAGCCGATTGGAGCAGAAGAAGAGCAGCAGACATTTTCAGGGAAGTTAGTCATAACCAAGTCCAGAAGAGAAGATGCTCCGTTGACTGAGATCCGGGTCGGGAAATTGACAGATTGTGTCAGTCCCAGTGAGTCGCAGAAGTCCTTTGCTGAAGAGCCATGGCTGGTGAGAGAAGTACCCACACCCAGCCAACTGGCATGGTGACATTTGAAATCACCACATATGAGGAAGAGAGAGTTGGGATGGGTAGATAGAAGTTGGTCCATATTATCAGACAGCGAGATGTAAATGGAGTCATCACTGTTTGGTGGTCGGTACAACACACATATGAACAAAAGGTGGGAGCGAAGGGGAAGCCGTAGCCAAAGGTATTCCTGGGGGTGAGGTGGAGAGAGGGCAGTGGAGGGCGAGTGAGGAAGAGAGTTTTTTATAAAGATAGCAACCCCACCTCCAGGACGAGGCTCAGGTCTATCGTACCGGAGGAGGGAGTAACCTGGGGGAGATACCAAGGCATCAGAGACATCATGAAGGAGGAAAGTTTCTGTTAAGCAGATCACATCTGGTTTGTCAGAAGCAACCTGTATGGAGAGATCAGTCAAGTTTGAGCGAAGGCCCCGGATGTTTGAGGTCCATACCGTTAATGAAGAGGAAGGGGGAGCATCGGGTACAGAACAGGGGGGGGAGGGGTAGGGTAAGATGTGGAAGAGGAGGAAGAGCTGTTGAAGGTGTGTCAGAGATTTCAGAGATTTCAGAATAGCTTGGAGAAAGGGAAGAATGGGGCAGACAAAAGGTTTGATGGAGATTGGGTGAGGCACAGTGAGGTGTTATTTGAGGAGGGGGAAGAGTGAGGCAGAAGGTTGGGGGAGATGAAGGTGAAAGTTGGAAGGGGGAAGAAGCAGGGAGGATGCTTTGAGGAGGAGGAGGGGTGAGAGGGGAGTCTAGGAGGGGAGGAGCGAGGGAGAGTCTCGGAGGGGAGGGGTGTGGGGGAAGTTTCGGAGGGAGGGGAGGGAAGGGGCAAGGGGGGAGATTTGAAAGGGATGGGTGATGGGGAGGATTTGGAGGGGAGGGGTGATGGGGAAGTTTTGGAGGGGAGGGGGGATGGGGAAGTTTTGGAGGGAAGGGGGGATGGGGAAGATTTGGAGGGGAGGGGTGAGATTGGATTTTGAAAAGTGTACGATTCATGGGAAACGAACATTTTTTGCAAAATGAGTTTGAGACCTTCAAGTCAAAAATACGTTTGAGGAAGCTGAAGGAGGGGTGGAGTTCTGGAGAGTTTAGGGAATGTAGAAAAGAGGAAGTGTAGGAGATGGTATTATTATTATTTTTTGGAATGAATAGATTTGGTGAGCAAGACGAAAGCATCCTTTTGTAGGAGAAGAAGAAAAAGGTGTTATAATATGAGAGAAAATAGTTGTTCAGGGGAGAGATTATACATTTCTAACCACGTGATCGCGTGATCGCGAACAACGTGAACGAAGAACGAACGAACAAGTAAGAACAACAAATAAACGAGTAAAACCTGAGAAGGAAATATTTTTTTGGGTTTTTTTTTTTGTTTGAGTAGAGATATTAAACAAGGAGGTATGGGCTGAATGACTGGGACGAAACAGAGAACGAAAATAATTGCAGCGCATTCGACGAACCGCTGAGAGAAAAACAAAACCACAAGGTCGGAGACGGTACAGTAGCCTAACCCTACGAGTACTAGGCCTCAGAATACTCGATACGCATTAACCGACGATTGTGTATACATGTACGAAAAATTAGCACCGAAAATTTTCCTACAGATACGCATCTAAAGATACGCCTAAAGATCGTATAAATATACGAGTATGGTCACTAAATTCAACCACCAACTATTTTTGAGGTCAACATAGGCAAAGTTTTTTTTTTTAATCCTCAATTTTCATCCGATTGACTTGAAAACTAAACATCATTTGCACATTGAGTCACTAAATAGGGAATCTAACTATTTTTGAGGTCAAAAGTCAACTCAAGGTTCCAAAATTCCTTCCAAAATCATCATTTTTCATCTGAAAAACCGTCACTTTTCTTCCTATTGACCCGAGCTTTGATCAAGATTGTCCATTTTAATCTTGATGAAATGGACAATTTGCTGTATCAATGGAATTTTTTTTTCTTGGGGGGGGGGGGGGGAGGGGGGGGGTGAATTTTGCAAGCATCGTGCTCTGCATGACGTCTTATTGTTACTTGCAAAATCGAAGATTT
Organism: Myxine glutinosa; assembly: GCF_964187855.1. NCBI lineage: Eukaryota > Metazoa > Chordata > Myxini > Myxiniformes > Myxinidae > Myxine > Myxine glutinosa. The sequence continues at coordinate 111,165,836 of NC_136263.1, forward strand.
TTCAAGTATATTGGTCGGTTGCGTTTGTGGTTCTGTCTGTTTGCCTGTTTGTCACCAGCCTACAGGTCACAATTCTAAACCGATCGTCACGAAACTTTACGAAGTAGTATAGGTCGTCCCAATTGAGAAGCCCATTGATTATGAGGTCAAAGGTCATCTGGAGGTCAAATTTATGAACTCACCATTTTAAGTCCGATTGACTTGAAAATTGAATAGCATTTGTATATCGAGTCACTAAATTGGGAAATGGACTATTTGAGGTCAAAAGGTCAAAGGTCAAATTTTAAAAATCATCAATTTTCATCTAAGAAGCCATCAATTCTCAACCAATTGACTTGAAAATTGAACATCACTTGCATATTGAGTCACTAAATTGGGAAACATACTATTTTTGAGGTCAAAAGGTCAAAGGTCAACTCAGTCAAACTACCAAAATCATCACTTTTCATCTGAAAAACGGTCAATTTTCATCCGATTGACTTGAAAATTAAACAGCATTTGCACATTGAGTCACTAAATAGGGAAACCAACTATTTTTGAGGTCAAAGGTCAACTCAAGGTCAACCTTCCAAAATCATATTTTCATCTGAAAAATCATCACTTTTCATCCTATTGACCCGAACTTTGATCAAGATTGTCAATTTTAATCTTCATGAAATGGACAATTTGTTGCATCAATGGAATTTTTTTTCTTGGGGAGGGGGGGAGGGGGGGGGGGAGTCCTGACTTGAACTCAATTGAACATTTCTTGCAAGACTTGAAGATTGCAGTCCATCGACGATCCCCATCAAACTTGGCAGAACTAGAGCCATTTTAATGTGAAGAATGGGCAAAGATTTCACCATCTCGTTGTACAAAAGGTGCTTCCACCAACTACTGACCTAGGGGACTGAATACTTTTGCAACCAGTGAATTTTGTACATATTTTTTGAAGGTATTTCTGACATATAAATAACTTCCTTCAACTATAAGTGTTTAGTTTGATCTCTTCAGTTATGAAAAAAAAAAAAAATTCATTTGGAAAAAGTATACATAATTCGTAATTCATCAAAATGTAGTATAATTGGTAGGGGGTGAATACTTTTGCAGGCCACTACATCCATTGCTATCTTCTTCCCTTATGTTCCTTTACTCAATGTTGGCATTTCCAATCTCTACCCAGGATCGAGATTGGAAGTGTTGGCATTTCAATCTCTATCCTGTTTACGTGTAATAAATAGATGCGTCATAAAGGTGTGACATGATCACATCCATTTAATAAGGAAGAGGTAGTGCACAATTTGCTTGTATAATCGCATGCATATGGTATATATAAAGGTGAAATTTTGAATACTCTTTTCAATAACTGGTATGACCCCCTGTGAATCTCAATGAAAGCATCAGTAAACTGTTCTGGGACATTTTCTTTCATAAATTACACATTTTGTCATACCTTACCATCCAGAAAGACTTGCAATCCACAAGACTTTTTTTTTTTCTTTTTTTTTGTGTGTATACTGAATCGAGGCTCGTGAAAGAGCTAACATTTACTTCACAAACAAATCAACCAGACAAACAAAATATATAAAAAGAGGGAGCGGAAAACAAGATGGGGAGAGAAGGGGAAGCACACAAACACAACATTTGAGAGCAGGGAGATGTGTGGAAGGGAGAGGGCTTGGGGGGAGGAGGCGTGGGAAGGGGGGGGAGGGGGAGGGAGAAGTATAAAACACAAGAACACCAAGGACTTCCAGGACAGAAGTTGGTATTTCAAAAAAGTGGAATTGGGGTGAAATTAGGGGGGGGGGGGTAGAAAAGATCAAGGTTTTGGATGGGGGAAGATAAGAGATGGTGGTGAACAGCTGTTTTAAAGACCTGGAGGGTGGAGTGGGATTGAAGAGAGTGAGGGAGTTTGTTCCAGAGGCGGGAGAAAAGAGGAATGAAGGAGTGAAGGTGAGCAGAGAGTCTTGATTTTGGCAGTTTGACCATAAGAGGGTTGCAGGCAGATCTTGTGCGACCTGTAGGAATATTTGCGGGACAGAGCCCAGAGAGAGCTGGGGGGGGGGGGGGGGCAAGGCCAGAGAGGAGTCGGTAGAAGACGGAAAGACCACCAACCTGCCTGCGGTGAGTGAGTGAGAGGCCCTTGGAGTTAGCTTCATCGCGGGAGATTCCTTTACGGCAAACAGTGAGTTTTACAGGAAAGAGAGAGTTTGATGACAGATTGTCTCACTCTGCACATGCGTAAATAGTGTTCAACAGGTTGTGGAGTATAGAGCACCGAAGTGTGACATCACGATATCGAGACAGTCACAATAATCCAAGACGTGCAAGGTTATTTTTTCAAGATACAAGTGTACATAATTATAGCTGCAGGATAACTTGGAGATGGTACACTTACATTTTATCTGTCGAGTCTGGGTTGGAAACTTGACCTTGGTATAAACCGTCACTGGTGTTTTGCATGCAGGGTGATGTGTCAATTTGCATGCCATCCATTTGGAGGATGTTACGTCGAAAGACCCATCTCCCAGCATTGTTTATTGGTGGACGTTAAAGATCTCACTATGTATTTTGTAAAAGGTAAGTGAGTCATCGCTTGGTCAGCTGGCTCAATTCCTGTCACCTTCATTTTAACTTTTGGCCTGGTCAGCCAATTACATGAGAAAACATGGGCAAAAGGCATTCCACAGCCAAACATAATTGTGGCTGTTAAAGAAGTATAGCAGTCTCGGTGGCATAATGGTGGAAAAAACTGCTCTGAGCCTGGGGGAGATGGCTCAAACCATGGCCGAGTCACACCAAATACGTTTTTGTTTTTTTAAAGATGGTACATGTTGTTTCCTTACTTGATGCTAGGCATCTTAAAAACGGAGAGAGCACAGTCAAATAATGCTCGGAAGGCAATGGCAAATAATACAGTATAACCCTTGCCAAAAACTGTTTTGGTAGCATCAACACTCTGCAAATAGAGTACAAGTTCTATTTTCTAAACGGTGAAGTCGCTTCAATATTTGGCGATGTCCTTCTTTCCATCCGTCCATCCATCCATCCATCCATCCATCAAAATATAAATAAGAACCGTTCTAACCCACCATGTTTAATTCTAGATGGTTCTAAAGGGCAATTCTAAAGGGCTCTAAAGGGTAATTCTAAAAGGTATTTATAAAGGGTTCTAAAGAGTGATTTATTTGATAGTGTTCTAAAGGGCAATTCTAAAGAGCTTCATTAGTTTCTAGACTTTGCCTATTTCATATAAAAAATACCAAACTGAACCGCTTATTTTGGAGATTGTTGCGATTTTTATGCCTCCTCCCCCAAAAGTGGCCGGAGGCATTATGGTTTCGGATTGTTCGTACATCCATCCATCCATCCATCCATCCATCCGTTCGTACATCCGTCCATTCGGGCTAAACCTCGTTTTTCTTAGCAACCCCATGTCCAATTGAGACGAAACTTTCAGGGTAGGAGTGACACCCATGCAGAATTTTTTTATGATAATTGTGACGTCATAGGTCACTTGGTATGGCATCCACATTGGATTAAACGCAAATAATAAAAAAATTATTTCTCGGAAACCGCTGAATGGAAAAATTTCAAAACTCGGCACATTGTCAAGTACTCCCAATGGGTAGCAAAAGCACGATGATGATGATGGCATCATAGGTGAAGTGGTCTACCAGCCAAAAATGTTTTAATCAAATTCCTTATCCTAAAAATCTGAAATTGCATACACATGATCTATGACCCATTTTTATTGAAATATTTAATTTATGACATTATAGGTCACATGATTTGGCAGCCATATTGGATTTAACCTAAAACTTTCAAAAAAAAAATTCTCCCAAACCACCAAATCGATTTACTCGAAACCTTACGTGCGTCATTGACTCGGCATGGTGATTAAAAGATGATCACGAAAACATAATTGGTCACATGGTATGGCAGCCATATTGGATTGAAGGAAAATATTAAATAATTATATCTCTCAAACCACTTACCCTATCGATGCAAAATTTTACAAAATATCATCCAACACCACTGTTGCATATAGTTTGAAAATTGTGATGTTTTAGGTCTCGTGGTTTGGCGGCCATTTTGGATGGAAAAATGAACCTTATCCGATCAACACGAAACTTCACAAACGTTATCCCATACCCATACGCATACAGAGTGTACATTTTTAAGGTCATATGTCATGTGGTATGGCAGCTATATTAGCTTGAAAACTGATATTAAAAAAAAAAAACCTCTGAAACTGCTTCTCCGACCTGTCATGGCTGTGAAAATGTGATACTTGAAAACAGCTGAAGGGATTAAAATCAAACTTGTTTATTTTTAGGACAGTGAACGAAGGCATCCACCCGTTTGTGGGATTATGAGGAGGCATATTAGCAACACAGTCGCATTGCTCTCGTTCATACATTTGCAAGAAAATTAAAGCGCGCACACACACACACACACACACACACACACACACACACACACACACACACACACACACACACACACACACACACACACACACACACACACACACACACACACACACACACACACACACACACACACACACACACACACACACACAACGGGATTGTGGTCGGCGCTGTGCTGTTCGACGTGCGTTTGGGTGACCTAACTCTGGAGCTTGGTGGGATTCGTGGGCCCCGTGGTGCCAGGTGGGAAGGCCCGAGCTTTGACGGACCTCCTCTTGTAGAGCTCCGTCCATCGAGGAAGTGAGAGCCAGATGTAAGATCGAGGATCCGTGATGTGTGCGGCCGCTTCTGAATTTTCTTTCATAAATTTGATGGGGTGGAGGGCCGTGCATGTGGAGTCTGAGGTTGCGTGGATTGTCTAGGATGTGGCCTGGCCTGGCGGCTTGCTGGGTTCCTCCAACCTCGTCATGCTGGGAGTGAGGGTCCGAGATTTGATGACGCCCTTTTAAGCCATGTTATTCCTGCAAGGAAACGAGCTCTGTGAGATCCAGTAGCATGCGAATACGACAGCCTTGTGGGTGGCTTTGGTGGGAGAGAGGGGGGAGGTGTCCATGGCTTGATGGGTTTTGCCGGCTATGGCCCGTCAAGGAGGAAATGCATGCACACACAGGGAGGGGGGTTTGAGATTTGGCAGACCCGAGTTGAAGGGGGGCCAGAGATTTGGTGGTCCCAAGTGAAAGGAGGGCCTGGAATTTGGTGGACCCGAGTGGAAGGAGGGCCTGAGAAAGATGAATACCAGTAGCGATGATGCATGCACACACACAAGCACCAAATGTGCATGGGTCGTGATTTGCACGTAACACATGCACGATTATGGTTTATACACATTTGGCTTTGGTTTTGCTTTTGGATGTTTTGTTTTGTTTTGCGTGACATCATATTCCGGGTATTGTATGCACACATTATTTTCATGCGTTATATACATATACATATTGTGCACATGTTGTATTGCATACACCATGTTATATGTGACATGATGTACTGTGGTATGTTGTGTACATGCGTCATGTCCCAGTTCCACAAAACTCGTGGAAACATGAACCAAAAGCAATAATTTAAAACAAGGACATAAGGCTCACATATGACCTGATGATCCCATCCAGCATGAACATAGTAGAAAACAAAGCATTGCGGCCAGACATAGTGCTCAGGAACAAAACGGAAAATACAGCATTTCTGATTGAGATATCAGTACCAAGCGATTTTGGCCGAAACAATGCAGAAATAAAGTAAATGACCAAATATCAAGACCTCAAGAATGAAGTGAAAAGATCCTGGAAGCTGAAGAGCACCCAAATTGTACCATTAATAATTAGGGCAACGGGAATGAAAAGGATCTTACAGAGATCTTAAATTCATCCCTGGGAACATTACCACAAACAAACTACAGTTGGAGGCTGTACAGGGCTCAGTGACGATCCTGAAAAGAGCCCTTCGAACAAAACTGAGAACAACACAACTTCGAACTTAGTCCATGAATCACAATTCTTCACCGAAGCTGGGTGGATATTTTGTGTCCTGGGAAGACTCAGTTCCACCTTCTAAAACCCAAATTATGGAGAAAACAGACAGCTTAGAGACTTCGATTACTTAAATTTTTTTTAAATACTTACATTATTTTCTAACTGGCATCTCCATCCAGGTCATACTATCCTCCAACGAAAGTATCAAACAAGCCTGGCTACGCTGCTGTTAGACTTTCGGTCTTGTTTATATTAAATGCCTCTTCCAAATATAACTCTTATTATGGAATCAGATCCCAAATATAACTCAGAGTGAGCAGGCTCGAGCTGAAGAACACACACAAAAAAAAATGGCTGAGTGTGCAATTTCACTTTATCGTGAAACCAACAGACGTTAAATTTCCAGAAACATACAACAAACAACTCCAATAAATTAATCTTACTATAATTCCCCAAATGTCCGTCCGTCCGTTCGAAGGTACCGCAAAAATGGCTCAACTGATCGTAACGATATTTTGGGTGGGTATTCCTGGGACCCCTGGGAGTAAAATAGGCTATATTGTTTTTCCAATTTTCCAATTTTCCAATTTTCCAGTTTTCCAGTTTTTCCAAACACGATGGAATAATATTTACCGATATGAACAGTGATGTGGCTTTTTTTGAAATTTTACAAATACTGTTTAATCTACGTACCAGGAGAGAATAGATCGACTCCTGACGAACTCTTCCTATATAAACGTGCGGCTCCGAAGTGACATGGCAGCGTGTGCAAAGCGACTGCGAAACAGGTGTAGCGGCCGCTTCCGTGTTACAGATTCGGCGCGCACTCTTCACACAAACGTGCGACTGAGAAAGACGTGCAGCGGCCGCTTCTGTTTTGCAGAATTCAATCTTTTTTCAAAATGGGCGACATGTACTGTTTAGATTTTGATGATTTGCGTGTGATATGATTCAACGGATGTTTATATGAATCGATTAAAATAAAAAAAAGCTTTCAATTTCTGATATTTTGCCTTTTCATTTGTGCTTCCCAATTGAAGCCCCGCCCACAGGGCGGGTACCGTTGCTAGTAAATTAAAACGATAAATCTGGTGCTGATAAGATGGCAAGGGAACATTAAAATATTCTACTCAGAGCTGCGAAAGGTCACCCCAAATATAAACTCCTTACCTTGTATCTCATCTTGGGGCATGAATGAATATAATACCCAATGTAGTAATGGCGTATATCTGTAGCTTCATGATGCATCCGTTTGGTCAAGGCTATCTCCCTAGATGGGGAAAAAAATAAAAGTGTAAACATGCATGCACGAGGGTCACCTGGCATCTAATCTTCATATATAATGAATGCACTGGAGTCACCTGACATCGAGTCTCCATATATTATGAGTAAAATTATTAATTCAGTGTGTGCGAGTCATACATTTTTAGCATTCGAGCTATGAGCATCAAGTTTTCAAAAAACGTTTACTACAAGAAAATGGAGAACACTAATAATTGTGTAAAAATGTCAACGGGCAAAGACATATTGAGTAGGAATAGCCCGTATTAGCCCAGGGGAGACAGTCAGGTTTTTTTTATTTCAGATATGCATATATATGTACAGTGCATTCAGAAGGTATTCACAGCCCTTCACTTTTTTCACATTTTGTTATGTTGCAGCCTTATGCTGAAATCGTTTAAATTCATTTTTTCCCTCATCAATCTACACTCAATACCCCAAAATGACAAAGAGAAAACACGATTTTAGAAAGTTTTGCAAATTTATTAAAAAGAAAAAACTGAAATATCACATTGACATAAGTATTCATACCCTTTGCTATGACACTTGAAATTTAGCTCAGGTGCCTCACATTTCTCTTGATCGTCTTTGAGATGTTTCTACACCTTGATTGGAGTCCACCTGTGGTAAATTCAATTGATTGGACATGATTTGGAAAGGCACACACCTGTCTATATAAGGTCTCACAGCTGACAATGCATATCAGAGCAAAAACCAAATCATGAGGTCGAAGGAACTGCCTGCCAAGCTCAGAGACAGGATTGTGTCGAGGCACAGATCTGGGGAAGCCTACAAAAAAAATTCTGCTGCATTGAAGGTTCCCAAGAGCACAGTGGCCTCCATAATTCTTAAATGGAAGAAGTTTGGAACAACCAGGACTCTTCCCAGAGCTGGCCGCCCGGCTCAACTGAGCAATCGGGGGAGAAGGGCCTTGGTAATAGAGGTGACCAATAACCCCATGGTCACTCTGGCTGAGCTCCAGAGATCCTTTGTGGAGATGGGAGAAACTTCCAGAAGGACAACCATCACTGCAACAATCCACCGATATGGGCTTTATGGCAGAGTGGCCAGACGGAAGCCAAACAGTTCAATCTTGGTTTCATCAGACCACAGAATCTTGTTTCTCACAGTCTGAGAGTCCATTAGGTCCTTTTTTGCAAACTCCAAGTGGGCTTTCATGTGTCTTTCACTGAGGAGAGGCTTCCGTCTGGCCACTCTGCCAGAAAGCCCAGATCGGTGGAGTGTTGCAGTGATGGTTGTCCTGGAAGTTTCTCCCATCTCCACACAGGATCTCTGGAGCTCAGCCAGAGTAACCATCGGGTTCTTGGTCACCTCTATTACCAAGGCCCTTCTCCCCTGATTGCTCAGTTTGGCCGGGTGGCCAGCTCCAGGAAGAGTCCTGGTTGTTCCAAACTTAATCCATTGAAGAATTATGGAGGCCACTGTGCTCTTGGGAACCTTCAATGCAGCAGAAAATTTTTTGTAGGCTTCCCCATATCTGTGCCTCGACATAATCCTGTCTCTGATCTCGGCAGGCAGTTCCTTCGACCTCATGGCTTGGTTTTTGCTCTGATATGCATTGTCAGCTGTGAGACCTTATATAGACAGGTGTGTGCCTTTCCAAATCACGTCCAATCAATTGAATTTACCACAGGTGGACTCCAATCAAGGTGTCGAAACATCTCAAAGATGATCAAGAGAAATGGGAGGCACCTGAGCGAAATTTCAAGTGTCATAGCAAAGGGTATGAATACTTATGTCAATGTGATATTTCAGTTTTTTCTTTTTAATAAATTTGCAAAACTTTCTAAAATCCTGTTTTCTCTGTCATTATGGGGTATTGAGTGCAGATTGATGAGGGAAAAAATGAATTTAAACGATTTCAGCATAAGGCTGCAACATAACAAAATGTGAAAAAGTGAAGGGGTCTGAATACTTTCTGAATGCACTGTATATATATGTATATACAGTCACGTGAAAAAGTAAGTACACCCCATGTAAAGTTTTGACTTTTTCAACATATTTCAACATACAGCTATTTGATCTTCATTTCAACAATATTGATCGATAAAGGTGATATTGAAGTGTGGTGCTGCGGCACAACTTGCTTGCCAAAGAGGTAGGCCACAACGCGTTTGATAAACCAAGAGTCTTTATTGTGAAAGCTCGAACTGCAGCACTGGGCGGGCCCGAGCTTAGAGCCCGCATATATGTGCCGAGGCCACGCCTCGTCCCCGGGCGTGGCCAATCGGGCGATAGGCGGGGCATGCATTCCAGTTCCCCGCCTGGACGTTCGCGCCACCTGCTGGTGCGCTGGATTCGTGTACCTTGCGCTTGTGTCCGCCACACGCACCCTCCCAGAATTCCCCCGCACCTGAAGGGTGAGTTTGCGGGGAAGCCGGATGACCCGGCTGAAACGCCCCCTGGCGATGGGTGCCGGTCTGGGGGGTGGCGTGACGGCAGGGCTGGGGGGTGCCGGGGGTCCGACCGCCGGGGGACGGCCTCGACGCGGAGGCAGAGCCGCTGGCGGGGGGTGGTCCGGATCGAGGTGGGCCGGCTTGAAGCGGTCCACGGAAATGCGATTCGGGGCACCGCCGATGTCGACCGTGAAAAACTTGTCCCCGGCCTCCAACACGCGGAAGGGCCCGTCGTATGGGGGCCGTAGCGGTGCCCGGTGGGCGTCGTGCTGGATGAACACGTACTTTGCCGTGCGAAGCTCCGGGGCGACGTGGGAAGGCGGGCAACCGTGGTGTGCCGTCGGCACCGAGGCGAACCTCCGGGCGGTCTCCTGAAGGGCGGAGCGCTGTTGTGCCGCGGACCAAGGAGCCGTGGAGTCGGGGATAAATTCACCCGGTACCCGCAGTGGTTGCCTTAAGACCAGCTCCGCCGAGGACGCGCGCAGGTCATCCTTGGGCGCCGTCCTGAGGCCCAGCAGGACCCAGGGGAGTCTGTCGACCCAGCCACCGTCGCAGAGGCTGGCCCGGAGCGCGGCCTTCATGGAGCGATGAAAGCGCTCGCACAGGCCATTGGCCTGGGGGTGGTAGGCCGTGGTGTGATGTAGCTTCACCCTGAGTCCTTGCGCCACCGCGGCCCAGAGCTCCGAGGTGAACTGGGGGCCGCGGTCGGACGAGATGTCCGAGGAGGCACTGAACCGGCAACCCAAGTGGCAATAAAGGCTTGCGTCACCTCAGCCGCAGACGTCGCCGCCAATGGGACGGCCTCCGGCCACCGTGTGGTGCGGTCGACCATGGTGAGGAGGTGGGTGAACCCTCGCGAGGGGGGCAGAGGTCCCACCAAGTCGACGTGCATGTGGTCGAACCGCCGCTCGGGCACCGTAAACTGGGCCAACAGTGCCTGGGTGTGGCGGTGGACCTTTGGGCGCTGGCATGCGAGGCACGTCCTGGCCCAGTCGCGGACGTCCTTTGCCCCGGCGAGTTTCTGGGATGCCCTCGCGCCAGGGTGGGACAGGCCGTGGATGGCGTCGAAAACCGGGCGCTGCCAGCCAGTGGACACGATGGGGCGAGGCCGGCCGAGGGAGACTTCGCATAGGAGGGCCGTGCCCGCGGCGTCGAACGGCACCTCGGTGATGCGGAGGCCCGTGACGGCAGTCCGCAAGGCCTGGATGCCGGGGTCGGCGGTCTGGGCCTCCGCCATCCGGGCATAGTCGACCCCGAGGTGGACCGCGTGCACGACGGACTGGGAAAGGCAATCCGCCACCGGGTTGTCCTTACCCGTCACGTGACGGATGTCCGTCGTGTACTCGGACACGGCAGAGAGGTGGCGCTGCTGCCGTGCCGACCATGGCTCGGCGACCTTGGCCATCGCGAACACAAGGGGCTTGTGGTCAACGAAGGCCGTGAACGGGCGGCCCTCCAGCAGATGGCGGAAGTGTCGGACCGCCAGGTGGAGTCCGAGCAACTCGCGGTCGAAGGTGCTGTACCGGCGTTCGTGCGGGCGAAGCTGCCGGCTGAAAAACGCTAGCGGTTGCCAAGCACCACGCACCCATTGCTCGTGCACCGCACCTACCGCATAATCCGACGCGTCGGTGGTGAGGGCGATCGGTGCATCAGGCGCGCCAGCATGGTGGCGTCGGCCAGAGCCAGCTTTGCGCCCGCGAACGCCGCGGCCATCGGCTCCGACCAGGCGATGTCACCTTTGCCCGGCTTGCCCCAAAGGGCCTCGTGCAAGGGGCGGAGGAGCTGGGCGACATGGGGCACGAAGCGGTGGTAAAAGTTTACCATGCCCAGGAACTCCTGGAGCCCCTTGATCGTGCGGGGCCGTGGGAAATCCCTGACCGCCTCCACCTTGGCCGGTAAAGGGACGGCCCCGTGCTCGGTGACGCGGTGCCCCAAGAAGTCGATGGTGGTGACACCGAAACGGCACTTGGCAGGGTTGATGATTAGGCCATGCTGGCCCAGGCGTTCGAACAGCATGCGGAGGTGGAGCAGGTGATCCTCCCGGGACGCGCTCGCGACTAGGATGTCGTCCAGGTAGACGAACAGGAAAGGTAAGTCGCGCAAGACGCTATCCATAAGCCGCTGGAACGCCTGAGCCGCATTCTTCAACCCGAAGGGCATCCTTAGAAATTTGAAGAGGCCGAAAGGGGTGATGACGGCCGTCTTCGGGACGTCGTCCGGTTGGACGGGGACCTGATGGTAGCCCCGGATGAGGTCCACCTTCGAAAACACGGTCGTGTTGGCCAACCGGGCGGAAAAGTCCTGAATGTGTGGGACCGGGTAGCGGTCGGGGGTGGTGGCATCGTTGAGCCGGCGGTAGTCCCCGCACGGCCGCCATCCCCTGCCGGGCTTCGGCACGATGTGCAGCGGGGAAGCCCACGCGCTGTTGGAGCGCTGCGGAATCCCCAGCCGCTCCAGCGTGGCGAACTCCGCTTTCGCCACCGCGAGCTTCGTGGGCTCGAGCCGGCGTGCCCGGGCATAGACCGGCGGCCCGACCGTGGGGATGTGATGCTCCACCCCGTGTTTAACGGCCACCGCTGAAAAGGTGGGTCGCGTGAGGGCCGGGAAACTGGCGAGGAGGCGGGTAAAGTCGTCCGCTGCCGGAAGCGTGCAAACCAAACTCGCCGGGATGGAACCGTCCAGCAAGCCGCTTGGCAAGCTGCTCGGTGAGCCGCTCAGTGAGCCGCTCAACGAGCTGCTCAGCGAACAAGCGAGCAAGCTAAAGGTTTCGGCCTGCACGAGCCGTCTGCGCTTTACGTCGACCAGCAACCCATTCGCACATAGGAAGTCCGCACCGAGCAATGCCATGGGCACGCTAGTGGTCACGAACGACCATTCAAAGCGCTGCCCTCGGAACAGCAGGGAGAGGCAGCGCTTCCCGAACGTGCGGATGGGTGTACCGTTGGCGGCAAGGAAAGCGAGGCCCCGGCCCACGGTTCGCTTGTCGGACATGTTGGCTGGGTGACGCTTTCCTGCGCTCCTGTATCGCAGAGGAAACGGCGCTCGGACAAGGTGTCCGTGATGAATAGGAGGCTGCCGGAATGGCCGACGCTCAGGGCCGCTACCGAGCGCCGGCCTGGCCGTTTCCCCGACCTGCCAAACGAGCACGGCGGGCAACACTTCTTAGCCTTGTGGCCGAACCTGGCGTGGAAATAGCACCAGGCTTGCGGCGGCGAGGGCGGTGGCGGCCGCGGTTTTCTCGGCGGCGGTGGTGGTGGTGGGCGGGGCGCGGTAGCGGCCACGGGGGATGCAGTAGCATCAGCCCCGGGATCCACGACGGCCGCACCGTAACTCGCCCGCGTGTCGCAAGCCGCGAATAACTTGTCGGCCTCTACGGCCAGGGTGCGGGGTTCCCTCATGTTGGAACCGGCCAGCGCGAGGCGTACCTGTAGAGGTAGCTGGCGTAGGAAAAGCGCCCGGAATAAGAAATCCGGGGGCTGGTCACCAAGCAACGACAGCATATAATCCATCCGCACGGATGGTCGTGTGTCGCCGAGTTCGGGAAGGTCCAGGAGGCGGTCGGCCCGTTCGATTTCAGTGAGGCCGAACGTGGCGATGAGGAGACGTTTGATCGCCCTGTACTTATGGTCGGCCGGCGGGTGCCGCAGGATGGACACGACACGGGCGGCAGTGCCGGGCCCGAGGGAGGCGACCACGTGGTAGTAACGGGTCTCGTCCGCCGTTATGCCTCGAAGCTGGAATTGCGCTTTGGCCTGCACGAACCACACATCGGCCTGTGCTTCCCAAAACTCTGGGAGTTTTACCGCGACAGCGTTGTTGGCCATGGCGCGTTCGTTGGTCAGCGACGGCTGAACCAATTGGGGTCACCAGTGAAGTGTGGTGCTGCGCACACAACTTGCTTGCCAAAGAGGTAGGCCACAACGCGTTTGATAAACCAAGAGTCTTTATTGTGAAAGCTCGAACTGCAGCACTGGGCGGGCCCGAACTTAGAGCCCGCATATATGTGCCGAGGCCAAGCCTCGTCCCCGGGCGTGGCCGATCGGGCGATAGGCGGGGCATGCATTCCAGTTCCCCGCCTGGACGTTCGCGCCACCTGCTGGTGCGCTGGGTTCGTGTACCTTGCTTGTGTCCGCCACAATATAATATAACAAATATCATGAAACATTTACATTTTGAAGTCCATTGGTTAATTTAAATAAACATAAATGCAAATTTCGCATGTGGAAAAAGTAAGTACACCCCTACATTTATCACTACTTCAAATACCTAAAATTAGAATCAGGTGCACCAGCTCAGGTGCAAATCATTAGAACATCACCAGAGAGGATCTTGGAGGAACCTGTCTCATTTAAAACTCAGACATTTAGTTTGGTTTGCTCTTTGTTGTTGAAGTGTGCGGCGTCACCATGCCTAGATCAAAAGAGCTCTCTGAGGCCTTCAGAAAGAAGGTTAGAGATGCCCACGAGTCTGGGGAGGGATTTAAAAAGATCTCCAAACAATTTGAAATCAATCATTAGACTGTCTGAAAGATCATCTACAAGTGGAGAAGATTCCAAACAACTGCCAACTTGTTCAGGCCAGGCCGCCCCAGCAAGTTCAGCCCGAGAACAGACCGCAAGATGCTGAAAGAAGTCTTGAAGAACCCCAGAATGTCATCACGGGACCTACAAGTAGCTCTTGCCACTGTTGATGTCAAAGTGCACGAGTCTACCATTAGAAAGAGGGTGCACAAATTTGATCTACATGGGAGGTGTGCAAGGAGGAAACCTTTGCTGTCCAGAAAGAACATCAGGGCAAGACTAAAGTTTGCCAATGAACACCTAGGCAAAGACCAGCACTTCTGGAACAATGTGCTCTGGACAGATGAGTCAAAGGTAGAGCTATTTGGCCACAGTACCAGAAGACATGTTTGGCGAAAACCAAAGACAGCATTTGACCACAAGAACCTGATACCAACTGTAAAGTATGGTGGTGGAAATATTATGGTTTGGGGCTGCTTTGCTGCATCAGGGCCTGGGAAGCTCACCTTCATAGAATCCACTATGAATTCTTCATTGTACCAGAGGGTGCTTGAGGATAATATGAGGCCATCTGTCAGAAAGTTGAAGCTTAACTGATGGTGATCCTTGCAACATGACAATGACCCTAAACATACCAGTAAATCCACCAAGGAATGGCTGAAAAGAAAGAAATGGAGGGTTCTGGAATGGCCAAGTTAAAGCCGGGATCTAAATCCCATCGAGATGTTGTGGGGGGATTTGAAACGAGCTGTGCATGCAAGAAACCCCTCAAACATCGCACAGCTGAAAGAATTCTGCATGGAGGAGTGGGCAAAAATTTATCCCAGTCGATGTCAGAGACGGGTAGACAGTTCGAAGAAACGCCTACTTGAGGTTGTTTCTGCCAAAGGGGGCAATACCACCTATTGGAGCCAAGGGTGTACTTACTTTTTCCACATGCGAAATTTGCATTTATGTTTATTTAAATTATACAATGGACTACAAAATGTAAATGTTTCATGATATTTGTTCTATTATATCACCTTTTTCTATCAGTATTGTTGAAATGAAGATCAAATAGCTGTATGTTTAAATATGTTGAAAAAGTCAAAACTTTACATGGGGTGTACTTACTTTTTCACGTGACTGTGTGTACGCGCGCACACACACACACACACACACACACACACACACACACACACACACACACACACACACACACACACACACACACACACACACACACACACACACACACACACACACACACACACACACACAAGAAATCACTGCCGTGTTTATTTATTTATTACCTCTGGATGATGGTTATGTTTTCACCTGGGTCTGTCTGTTTGTTTGTTTGCCTCTGTGAGCAGGGTATCTCTAAAAGTTATGGACAAATTCAGACAAATTTTGCTGCACAGGATTGGTGTGACAGTGGCAATGACCATAAGAAGTTGAAGTAATTCTTAACCTTTGAGATATAGGGTCCAAAACAATTTATAGAGTAGCACGATATTTTAAAAAGTTGTGGACGAGCTATGACAAAACTTGATGGACAGGTTTGGTGGTAGGTGACAAGAACAAGCAAATTAGATTTTTGTTCATGTGTAGATGCAGATCTGGCCTATCAATGGGTTTTAAAACGTAAACACTGTTCAGCCTGGCTGAGGTACGCACTCTACCGAATGCCGTTCTAGTTTACCATTTTATCTTCAGTGTGTCTGTCCAGTCCATAACTTTTTTTGAGCTTTTGGCTCAGATGTCTTTTTATCAAGGTTTCAACAAACCTAATTATGAGAATATGTAGAGCACTAACCAATAAAAAATATTTTAGTTTTCGTCGAGTTTTCTTTGAGTATAGAGCGACTTTGCATTTTGAGATGCTTTCCAGTTCTATTAATTAGTCTCACCCCAAAAGGGTTGCAAGACTGTTGTGCGTTTGTTTGATGTCCATGTGTGCGTGTGTGTGTTTGTTTGACTTGAATGCACTCCTAAACCACTGGAAGGAATGAGTTGAAATTTGTTAGGTGTATTTGGGGTGTGTCTGGGAAGGTTTTTGGCATTTAAAAAAAACCATAGTTTTGGTTATTCGGGAGGGAGGAGACGTCACAAAATCTCAATGTAAATATTTATCGTGTTGCGCCGCTCCTGGTGGGAGAGTGTATTTCAAGTCTCAACGATTTAGTATTATAATAGTATCCTGCATGAAAACACTAAACAACCAAAAACTATTTAGCCAATTTACATACGGCTCTGTATTTTATGCACTGCTAAACCCCTAGATGAAATAACTTTAAAGTTCTGGTTGTACTCTGGATGTGGAAATCTTCTATGAAGTTGGGATGGTGAACTCCAACTTGGGTTTTACTTTTATGTTAGCGTGACGAATTACCATAAGAAGTGGGTGTATTATCATATCTGCTAATGCACTTTTGCACCACGGGACATGTATTAACCTGTAAAATGGATGCTATTGCTTAAAAAACAAACAAATCAAACTCCGGAAGTTGTACAAATCATTCTCAGGTATGCCAATTCTCTGTGTTATAGTAAAATTAAAATTATACTCATCATAGATGTGGGGGAAATGTATCGGAGCAAATGTGTCTGTTTGTTTGTTCATTTGTTGGAAGAAATGCGTTGAAAGTTGGTGGTTGTACTCAAGCTGTGCATGGGGATGTTCTCCTAACTTGTGATGGCCACCTTCAACTTAAAGTTGCCCTCCCTTGTCGGGTGTTTCTAGTCACCACAAATCTGCAAGCCATGCGTGGATGTTTCCATGGATACGATAAGAGGAGAGTTTGGTGAGCAGGGCGGGGTGCCAGACTGTATCGAAGGCACATGATATGTCAAGGGAGACAGCTATGATTTCTTGTTTGGCATTGAGGACCTCCATCTATTTTTGAGACAGCAGATGCAGCATGTCCAGAGAAGTGACATGGTCTGAAACCAATTAATTTGATGATCGGAGATCAAGCCATTGGAGAAGAGGAAGGATTTGATCTCCGAAGCAATGATGGCTTCCATGACTTTGCTGACGATTGGGAGCAGATTGATTGGTCTGTAGTTACAAGGATCTGTTTTTGCACCTTTCTTATGTAAAGCAGTAATGTTTTCCGGTTTCCAAGCTGATGGCAGATGGCCTTAAGCAAAAGAAAGGGCGAGGAGAACAGAGAGGGTGTGAAAGAGCGGCAGAGCAGAATTTTAGGACCCGTGGGTTGATGCCGTCTGGTCCAGCTGCACAATCAGAGTCGAAGTTTGACAGAAACTTCTCCACATTGTCAGCAGAGAAGGACACAGAGTCCAGGAGCAGCTGGGTACGACCTGGTAATGTGGGTACAGAGAGAGGCGGGTTTGGGACACAAGATTTTGTGGCAAACACAGAGTTGAGGCATTCAGCTTTTTCACGTGCAGAGTCAGCTGTGTAGCCATTTGAGGTAACGGAGGAGATGGAGGGGGAGAAAACACCAGAAACAGATATGACGAGACACCACCAGAATTTGGAGGAGGAGACCGGTTTGAGAGTTCAGTCTTGAGAGTAGAGAGATACTGTTTCCTTGCTCTCCTGAGGGTAGACACAAATTTATTCTGAGCTTTGTGAAAGGAATGGAGATTGCCTTCAGTTCGATTTGCCTTCCATGAGTCGAAGGCAAGTTGTTTCAGGGCAACTGCCTCACCACAAGATTCAGTGTACCATGGACGGGAGGAAGGGTATGACAACTGAAGACGAGATGGGATAAATCTGTGCATGAGAGAGAGAGAGAGAGCAGTTAAAAAAAAAAAAAAAAAAACACCTTTAGAGGCCATTTTTCCCCGCAAGCGGGGGTTGGCCTTTTTCGGGAACTGTGGTTGTTGTTGTTTTTCGGTCCCCTTTTTGAAGCAATGTTTTACGGCCGGATGCCCTTCCTGACGCCAACCCTTTTTGCCGCCTTTAACGACAAGCAGGGAATTACCAGTGAACTGGTACTCAATTTGCCGACCTCGGAAGGATGACAGGCTGAGTCAACCCCCCTGGCGTTAATTCAGCGATTGACCGGGATTCGAACCCAGGATCCTAGGATCCTAAGCCGGCACCCTAGCCGCTAGCCCAACACCAGGGTAGCGAGAGCAGTTACTTTGAAATAATTCCCAGGAAGGGTTTGTGTCAGAGGCAGTAGAGATGGGAGACCAGTCCAGATGATTGATGGCTGCTTGAAGACCAAGCCAGTCTGCCTGAGTGAAATACCAGACTCGTTGATGCTGAGGAGGCTCTCTGAGAATGGGCAGAGAGATGTCCTCTTTAACAAGCAAATGATCAGATGAACCGATTGGAGCAGAAGAAGAGCAGCAGACATTTGCAGGGAAGTTTGTCATGACCATGTCTAGAAGAGAAGATACTCCATTGACTGAGATCTGGGTCGGGAAATTGACAGATTGTGTCAGTCCCAATGAGTCGTAGAAGTCATTTGCTGTGATGCCATGGCTGGTGTGAGAGGTACCCACACCCAGCCAGCTGGCATGATGACAGTTGAAGTCACCACATATGAGGAAGAGAGAGTTGGGATGAATGGATAGAAGTTGGTCCATGTTGTCAGACATGGAGATGCAAATGGAGTCATCACTGTTTGGTGGACGTTACAACACACATATGAACAAAAGGTGGGAGCGGAGGGGAAGCCGTAGCCAGATGTACGCCTGGGGGTGTGGTGGGGAGAGGGCAGTGCAGGGAGAGTGAGGAGTGCTTTTGATAAATATAGCAACCCTACCACCAGGACAAGGCTCAGATCTATCATACCGGAGGAAGGAGTAACCAGGGAGAGATATTAAAGAATCAGAGACATATCGAAGGAGGAAAGTTTCTGTTAAGCAGATTAAGACTAGATTGTCAGAGGCAACCTGTATGGAGAGATCAGTCAGGTTTGAGCGGAGGCCGCGGATGTTTGAGGTCCATACCTTTAAGGAAAAGAAAGGGGGGAGCATCGGATACAGGACAGAGGAGGGGAGGGGTGGGGTAAGATGAGGAAGAGGAGGAGGAGGTAGGGAGAGCTGTTGGTAGTGTGTCGGAGATTTCAGAAGAGCTAGGAGAAAGTGAAGGATGAGGAGGACAAAAGGTTTGATGGTGATTGGATGAGGCACAGTGAGGTGTTGTTTGAGGGGAGCAGAGCAAGGAAGAAGGCTGGAGGAGATGTCGGTATGAGTTGGAAGGGAGGGGAAGTGGGGAGGAGGCCGCTTTGAGGATGAGGGGTGAGAGGGGAGAAATGGAGATAAATGGAAGGTGGTTAGATTTGAAGGGGTGGGGGGATGAGGGAGTTTTGAAGGGGAGGAGGAAATTTAGGAGGGGAGGGGCGAGGGGAGAGTTTTGGAGGGGAGGGGTGAGGGGGGAGTTTAGGAGGAGAGGAGCGAAGGGGGATACTTGAATGGGAGGGGTGAGGGGGATTTGCATACTTGCTCACTATTGTGCTGAAATTCCAGCTTCCTATCACAAAGGATGGCTGAGATATCACCCGGGACAAACAAACAAGAAGACAAGAAACCGGAGTGAAAACTGAGTACTCCCTTTCAGCGCGCGTCATTCCCGGGCCCACTTTGGTGCCCAGCAATGACGTCATTCAGCGCCTGGAGATGGCATAGAAAAGGAGAGGATTAATGTTTTTTGGGGATTTTTGCTAATCCTGGGAATTTAAATGAGGTAATTTATTTATTTATTGTGCAAATCTGGAGGAGAGGAAAGTATTTGACTGGTGAACACAAAAAAAAAATTGGGAGGGATTATGGTGGGTATTGTGGTGTATGATTTTTTTTTTTATTGTATGTATTAATCACAATAATCACTGTTTATTTTGATGCATACATTATTGAAGGTTATTTTGGAAACATGTAAGCATTAAAAATACAGGAATGACAAATGAGTAATTGCAATGAAATGGTGAATAGTGCATGTTATTCATTCAGTAGATTATTACAGAAAAACGAAAAACAAAAAGAAAAGTGAATACGTTCAGTACGATCTTTCCCGCCCCATAACCTCCCTGCCATTACAAGATAACACCACTCGCCATAGCTTCAGTGCGATCTCCACAATACGTAAAAATGTGGCTAATTGATGTCGCTCATCTATACTTTGAGCTTAATTGAGCTTGCATTGAACATGAGAAAGACAAAAAATGATATTTGTGAGGAAAAAAAGTTTATTGAAGATTGTCTCTCACCTGAGTGCAGAATAAACACCAAGGGACAGATTGCTGTAGTCAGGATCATAGTAGAAATAGACAGAAGAGAGACAGCGTGGGAGAATGTCCAGCACACCAACTGCCAGCAGCTTTCCATCAAGCCAAAATTGCTCGTGGAATGAGCCATAACCCTCACTAGGACCATCTGCACGATGCTCCTCCTGGAAGGTTAGAAAATACATTTTGAAACGGCCCATTAAAGCTCGTGGTGCACGATAGTACTGAACGAAAAAGCCTGAATTGACAGCTCCTGGTTAAATAAAGGACAATAATATGCATTGCAGGGTGTATGCTGGATTTAAAAAATCTGAGCAATTTGGATAATTTAGTGCAGAAATGTTTAACCAAATCAGAGTTACTTTTAGACAAGCAAAATAAAAAAGTGCTGTTTCTCCACGCTTAAGAATGGTTGAAGGCTTTAAAACCTCAAACAGGAAGTTAGGACTGTCTCTCCCTGGACATATCGTGGACATTCGACACAGTCTGGCATCCTGCTCTGCTTACCAAGCTCAGCGCCTGCACCACACAAGGCTGCCCTTCATTTCTGGATTCCTGACTTCTTCCAATCACCAGACTCGGTGTTGTAATCCTTTGTTTTCACTGACGTCACAAATTACCCATCTCGCATTGCGCGGCGGCCATTTTGATACCCAAGCTAATCTGTCCGTGTGCGCTGATATTGATTTGTTGCGTTGGTTTATGGTGAATGCGGATTGCAAAAAGTCTGTTTTATAAAGTAATTTTGTTTGTTTTGTCACGTTCATGTGGAGTGTGGTGCCATCTAGTTTATATTACGTATTGTTGCCCAACAAACACAGAACATTCGGTTTAAGTTTGCCGTGGACCAGTGAACTGGTGAACACCTGGGCAGTGGGTCAACCTGCAACCAACTACCTGTAGAACAGACTTGGAGTGTACGTAAGGATACGGTAGATCCAGGCTTGAGTATGGCTAGCAGTGCAAGTGCCAACCTTGGCTACCAAGAGACGCTCCCCCCGGACGTTCTTGTTCGTTACAAAGAGAAGATTTCTGTCATTGGGTGTGACCCTTATGGTCTATCAAATGATCAATTTGAGAAGAATGTGAGCAAGTGGCCTCAGGTGACCCACATCGACGTGATCAACTACCTGTTGTTCAGCAAATCGGCCTATACCAAAGATGAGTTGAAGAAGTATAAATCCCTCGAGGCATACAGGTTGTACCAAGATGGATGGGTGCGACAAATCCTACACAAAGAACTGAATGACGTCCACTTGATTCGATCCAAGGTATTAATATATTAAACAAACATGTATTTTTTAAAGCTGCTTGTGTTAATGTTATGGACCTGATTGATTAAGTGCCCTCCATTTGTTTAAATGTATGTATTGTATTCAATATCATTAATGATTATAGTAATTGTATGGTTATACAATGAAACATGTTCTTACTTACTGTTAACAAAATGCTCGGAGCAGACAGGTGTGCGATCCCACTGTGATTCTGTTTGGATGTCACTGCGATTGATGGCAGCCTTCCACAAACGCCACCTCTCTTCACTTAAATTTCTTGTTTCCTCACCCTGATTCAGTAGAAGTTTGGGCGTTTTGTAAAACTTAACTCCTGGCCTAACGCCTGGCCTGTTTGAACAACGAAATACGCCGCAAATTGGCATGACTGGTCGTGAACAAAAACTATTTAATGTGAATCCGCTGACGACGTTGTTCGAGAGGGTATCAAAATGGCCGAGGTGTCCCAGGGTGCCCTGCGCGCGTGCTCCGATGACGTCACAAGAAAACAAGCAATAGAGCGTCCGCTCGGAGTCTGGGAGGTATGCAGTTTGAACCACAGCTGAGTCATACCGAAGTCGTTAAAAATGGTATGTGCTGCTAACTTGCTTAATGCTAAGCATTTTAAAAGGATAGAGTATGACAGACAGACAACCACAAGTTGGTAATAATAGTACAGGCTTTTTATGGGCTTAACGGCATCCTCCTGTGTTGAAGTTTCTTGAAAGGAATTTTTTTTTTGTTATTATCCTTGTAAAGAAAGAGCAATATTATTCCCACACCTTTTTTAATAGGGGAAGGGGGATATTATAATTGGCTACGTCAGTATATCTCTCTGTATTATCTGTCATACTATCTCCTCCGAAACGGTTCTGCAGAAATTCACCAAACTAGGTAGTTATGATTAACACGGCAAGTAGGTGCGAGAACATTATAATTATAATTTTGGCCCCACCCCCTGGGGCGGGGTTAAAACGTCAAATACCTTAGAATGAAATTACGGGCAAATTTTAAAACATTTTTAAATGAAACTTTGTATATCGTCACCTTCGTGCCATTCTTGCTCAAGTCGAATTTTATCGAAAATGACATTTTGTTATCCGGTGATTGGATATTGTGTCTAGTCACTGTCAATTCATTAATAGAATGTCTATACACGTTTTTTTCAACGAAAAAATGTGTTTGTTCAACTCCGTGCCATTTCTGCTTATCGAGTGTTCGTGCCATTTCCACTCATCGTATATCACCGAAATAATGACTCCTCCCATTAAATTCAACGAACCCTAACCCATCTCTATAACCCTAGTTGAAAAAAGTGGGGACAGACATCGAGACCGGCATTATTAGCGACCTATCTCTGGAAGGAGATGACCTAAAAAAGTAGTGTATAAATGAAAACAAAGTCAATGTATCATAAAAATTAATTTCTTGATTATTCCTTCCAAAGGGTCGTCAGCATTTAGGTAGAACCGTGAGCAATATTGTCTCTAGCACTTCTCCGTGCCATAATAGCCCAAGCCAAAATTTCTCACGGTGATTTATGAATGAATGAATGAATGAATGATCGTTTTAAGGCCATTTTCCCCGCGAGAGCGGGGGTTAGCCTTATAAGAGGCTAAGCTCACGGTGATTTATAATCTCTGTTATTTATAAATTTAGCTTAGTTACATGTTTCTCTACAATTGCATGCAATGATAATCTAGGTTTTCTTCACTTAACAGAATTTAAATTTAGTACTGATCCAGATGGCTGGAAAAAAAAAGTTTTTTGTGATTATGTCGTAAACGCTTTTTTCGCCTTGAGCAAGAATGGCATGAAGGTGACGATATGCAATAAACACTGGGGGACGCATGAAATATGTGACGATTTTTGGATTTGACTCCCAGTTCATGCCCCATGGGGTGGGGACTTATGGTTACAGGGATCAAAACAGAAGATTTTTTTTTTAACTCAAAATTTGTTATTGGGTCATTCCTGGTGGAACATTTTGCCATCTTTCAACTTTGCTTTCGGTGGGAAGCATGTTTGCGATGATGCTCCAACGACTATGCTCTAGTTATTATTAAAATAATCATGCAGTCAACTATCAATGAAACGTTCAAGTTCCCTCTCCTCGTCGTGGAAGCTAGAATGCCCCAAAGACAGTGTGTTGGGCCCAGTCTTGTTCCTTGTCTAAATTATCAGTCTCCATTGCTCTGGACTCTCTCTTCCTTCATTCAGACAACTCCACATTGTTGTACAGTAACCCATTCCTTTTCCAGGCAGACAACAGCTGCATCACTTTGTGATGATCTGGATATGATTACATGCTGGCATGCTTGATAAAGTGAACACATCCTTCAATCCAGGAACATTTCACAATTCCGTCACTCCAGAAGTATTGTCAAACGAACCGACATATCTATTTCCATGGTCAGACACTGGAATAGGTTACGTCTCTTGATCTTTCGGCCTCACCGTCAGCCTTGACTCTTCCAGGGCAGGCTATATAACAAAGCTGGATTTTGAGGTCATTGGAGTTGGCCAGAAGCCTTTTGAAAACAAAAAGGACACAAGTGAAATACTGGTATCTAGGAGGGAAGAGTGTGTCAATGGGCCAAACGTGTGCCCAATTCAAAGTTACTGTTCTTACCTCAAGGGGAGAGTCGCAGAGGAACCTTGTGAACTGGTGAAACACCCAGGGTAGCATTCAGAGCATGCAAAAGACAATAAAACAAAAGGAAAAGTCAATAAAATAGCACCTTCTACAGACAAATATTTAAATCTACTCACACAAAGTATGACATACGATTCGGTTTTCCATCCTGCGGTAGAATTAATAATTTAATGTCCTCCACTTTGCTGTGGTTTAATATGAAGCATTTATTTCCTCCGGGGTAGGGGGGGTGGGGGGGGTGGGAGAAGCATGGCTTAACTTTAATTTCAGCAGACACAGATACTCAAAATCAAGAATCACAGGACAACGAGTCGCCAGCATATATTTTTCTCCCCATTCCTTTGTTAGGAAGCCCTTATATATATTTTCACCACCGAGAAGCAGCAAACTACCACTGAGTAGGGTTTGGGGGAGGGAGGGGGGGGGGGGGAAAGGCAAGAGGTCTTGAATGTGTTTGTGGCACAAGAATGTTTGAATTTAATGTCTCACCACAGCCAGGCAGCACTTGGTATGGGCTGAGACAAGATATATTTACACAGCAAGGCTTGTATAAACTATGTAGGCTTACATCCTCACCTCATCCAATGTTTTTCATCTGACTGGCGCTGTATATTTTAATTATGAATGTAACTGCTGACATGAACAGGTTTATTCATTCAAGTTGTCTTTGAGAATATATATTAGATACGTGCCCAGCAATATATGTACTTGATGATTACAAGATTATTACAATATTCACCTTTAAAACCCACATGGACAAATACAGAAAGACAGACAAATACAATTACAAAAACCCAGACAAATAACCCAGAATAAAAAATAATTAATAAAGATCGAATAAAGAATAAAGAATAAAGAATTAATTATTTATAAAAAATAAATAATTAATAAAATAAAAAATAAAGACCCAGAATAAAAAAACCCAGACGAAAACGCAGACAGACAGACAAATACAAATACAAAAACCCTTTACAAACAGGCAAATGGCTTCTGGTGTGCAGGACAGGGGGGAGCCCATCCCATGCAGCCTGTCTGCTTCATCGAGACGTTGGCATGACCCCTCAAGATGGCTCCCTCGTGCAGCCAAGTTCGACAATCCATAGATTTAAATAATTTTAATCAACTTTAACCACGACAATCCTCACACAAAGAAGCTCCCTAACAAAATAGATAACTACAATTTCTAGATGTCATTTGAAAGTAAAATCGTGATTGACAGGATGGTTCAATTATAAAAAAAGTACATACCATGATTTAGCATAGTTGCATTTGGAAAACATCAGAACAGGGATAAAACAGGATCTCTGACATACAGTACCATTGCGCATATACTGGGACAGTATAAAATTATACCCAACCTAAACCTCGACGTACAGAACCCTGGTAACGGCAACAATCAAAGTGTGAAAAATAACTGGGCTGATACTCAAGAAAATGGTAAAAGCAAAGCCTTTCACGAACGAAGAGGAAGCTATGCCGGGTACTTTACCATGGAAATATATTACATTGAGGTTAAGCAGATTTCATACACTTGTTGTTACCATTTCAATTTCATTAAGAGATTGAGGCTCTCAGAAGAGCAAGGTGATGGAGGTATGAACTGACAGCGGAGCAGCAGTTAAACACAAACAAGGGAATGAACGAACAGGAAGAGAGAAGTGGAGAAAGCAGCAGCATGCAAATATGTGGTTAGGTGAGGCATGGTTATTGGGGGGGGGGGGGGGGGGGAGGGGAAGGGGGTTAAGAAAGATAGGAGTAGGGACAGGGATAGGGGGACATTCAGTGTAAAAATAAAAATATGCACGTGTGCATTATATCAAGGTGCACCAAAACGCTTTTCAAGGGAATGTGCTGTTGTGTGCAAAGGGATGAAATGCAGTTAGCCTATTAATTGCTACAGTCCAGCGGATTCAGTTGATTTGCTGGCACATTAAATGATGATGATGACGATGATGATTTTGTGTATCAGAAGAAAGCATCTTAAGGCTTTTTAACACTCAAACAGTATACGAGGATACGGTACTTCAAATTTTACTTGAACTTTTGTTTCTAACAGCAAGGCATTAAAAGCCTCCTTGCAGGCAAACACACACTCTGTAAACGGCACGGATAACTTTGCCAAAATTCACATTCAAGGTACAAAGTCAACATATCGGTGACTTCGATGTTTAAAAATGTTATGGTTACATTCGACAACTTTGTCGACCTGTGCTGAAGGCTAATTGTGGGCGCACTAGTAAAGTATGATGCCCAGTAACACAATATTAAAATTGGTCGGCAGAAGGACTGAGCGACTTTCTTTTTACATGGACATGCACTCGACATGCACGCAAACACGCTTACCCTGTCTGTCTGTCTCTATCTCCCTATCCCTTCAGGAATAGGTGAGACGAAACAAATTTAAAATGGCAGTAAAGCAGAGCATCACTAAGCACCTACCTGATCGTGGGAGCACTCACTGGCAGTGTCTTTGTGAATTGCCATCTGGTATTTGGCAAATAGAGCAGCCGATTGTTCAAAGGATGTCTCAAATGCTGCGTTTTCAAAAGAAGAAGGCACCAGCCTGACCTTCGGCAGCAGCAGGGAAGAGCAAGGCCATTTGGGATGACAATGAAGGAAAACTGCAAATTTTTCGACTCGTATACGCAAATGTACCTCGACTGCATTTCACACATTGCTACAAGAAAATGAAAAATCAATGCGACATTTCAAAATGAACTGCTAAACTCAGTATTGAGAGTGGTCTGAGCTGTAAAAATTGTCCTCCTCACTCTTGATAAAAAGCTGTCCACAAGCTGTTGTAAAATGTATCCCTTTATCTAATAATCTGAAAACGCTTGAGAGAAGTAAATGTGTGTGTTAATGTGTCCTTTTTTTTTCTGGTCTTCCATTTCATGGAAAAATCAACTATACTATTTCTCACACTGGTAATACTTGTCCCAGGAGTGAAACATGGTGTCAATACACCCTCCCTGCTTAAGCTCCTGCGTTTTCTTCACATGAAGAAAGGACGGACACATGGTGTCAATACCCGCTCCCTCCAGCAGGGGTCAGTAGTTAAACCACTTGCACTATTTTCCATGAACAGTGGAGTCGAAGATCGCAAGTCTCCCCATTTTTGTTTGAGGGGAGTGAGGCGGAGGCGGATGGATTATTTTATGCCCATGATTATTTTGTGCCTAATGACCTGCCCCTGGGTAACCTGAGCATGAATAAAACTTTGTTGGAGATTGGATCAGCTGTTTTTTGAGTCGATAATGATCAGATGTACACACATACATACATACAAATTTGCCTTATTTTAGTACGATATTGTGGAAACATTCAAAACAAGGATGACAAAGCTCAAGGACAGAGGACATCAAGGACAGAGCCCCAAACAGAGTTAAGCCGAGCACCTTAAAATGGGAGATGTAGATTTTACATTTAAATTAAATAAATAAATATGTAGATAGTGGAGATGTTAGTGTATACAAATCAATTATTCAAGGTGGTATATAGGTAGCAGCCATTGTATTTAAAGCATATAATTAAATAAATAATCCATAAGTTGTGTACTGTATTGGTAGTTGTCGTTTGGTATGCAGCCTGTGGCTGATGATTGCATAATTTTCTGGAAGCATGGCCGTGTCACTGATGCAGTGCACCTGTTACCAGGAAGCTGGTACTCATTTTACTGACCTTGGAAGGATGACAGGCTGAGTCATCAACCCACCTGGTGTTATTTCAACCACATGACAAGGGCTCAAACTCAAGACCCGAAGATCTTACGCCAGCCACCTTAACCAAAAAGCCAATACCAGGCCTAATCATAGTATTGGTAGTGAAGACAGTGGAGTACAACAGGCATTTTAAGGCCATTTTCCCTGCTAGAGCAGGGGTTAGCCTTGTGGGCCCCATGACAATCTTCTCCATTTTTGCCCTATTTTCTACATCTCCCCTTGTTAACCCCCTTGCCCGCATTTCTTCTTCCACCATCTTTAACCAAGTCTTTCTCAGTCTTCCCTGTCCTCTACTTCCTTCTACATTAATTTCCATCACTCTTATCAACCAGTCACTTTCATCCTTCCTCAACACATGACCAAACCATCTCAACCTGTTTCTCTTCACAGCATCCATCACAGGCTCTATTCCCATCATCTTTCGCAATTCATCATTTGTCTTCCTCTCTCTCAACGATACTCCACACATCCACCGAACCATTCGCATTTCCACACTTTCCAGCCTTCGTTGCTGCTCTACGTTCATGACCCATGTCTCGCTCCCATAAATCACAACACTTCTCACACATGAAGCATACACCTTTCCCTTCAGCTTCAACGACACTCCCCTCCTCGTCAGCACGCCACTCAGTTCCCGAAACTTCTTCCATGCACATCTCACTCGAGCATTTAAATGGGACCATTTAATAATGTCATATTTACACAAGTGTGGGTTCTGAAAACCGCAACAATATATATATATATATATATATATATATATATATATATATATATATATATATATATATATATATATACACAAAGAATTAAGTTAAGCACCCCCCCCGTTTTTTTACAACCTCGCACATTACAAGTTTGTTGTCGTCAAAACAGTGTAATATACCCATGATATTGCTATATTTTCTGGAGAAGTGATATTATGGTCACATAAAAACATAACAATCATGCCGTTTTCAATATTTTATTCTGAATAATTTAAGGTGAAATTTTTTGGGAATTTTAGGCATATTTTCACCTCAATTTAAGTATGGAGCTATAGGTCCATCACGGACAGTGTGGATGACGTTTATGTTTTCTAACGTACAGTCATTGTTCTGAGAAGACCTCTAGCGATCTTTGCGTCAATAACGTGTGTAGGACCCACGTGATCGGATCACTGACTCAACCCTACGTCTCATAGACCCTGTAAGCCGTCGTATGCGTTGCTGTGGCAGGTTGAACCCCCTCGAGCACGTTTGGGACATGTTGGGACGACAAATTGCGAAGATGGTCCCTCCAATAGCCAATCTGGATGAATTGGAACGTGCATTACATCGGGAATGGAACAACCTGCCACAGCAACGCATACGACGGCTTACAGGGTCTATGAGACGTAGGGTTGAGTCAGTGATCCGATCACGTGGGTCCTACACACGTTATTGACGCAAAGATCGCTAGAGGTCTTCTCAGAACAATGACTGTACGTTAGAAAACATAAACGTCATCCACACTGTCCGTGATGGACCTATAGCTCCATACTTAAATTGAGGTGAAAATATGCCTAAAATTCCCAAAAAATTTCACCTTAAATTATTCAGAATAAAATATTGAAAACGGCATGATTGTTATGTTTTTATGTGACCATAATATCACTTCTCCAGAAAATATAGCAATATCATGGGTATATTACACTGTTTTGACGACAACAAACTTGTAATGTGCGAGGTTGTAAAAAAACGGGGGGGGTGCTTAACTTAATTCTTTGTGTATATATGAACAAGGAAAAAAGTAGCCAAAACACAAAATTTATTTGCTTAATAACAAAAATAACATAATAAATAACATAAAAATATAGCAACACACACACCCAAACACTCCTACACATACATACAAACCTACACACACACAGACACATACACACTCACACATATAAATTTTATTTTAAAAAATAATTGTATATAAAAATTTATTTACCGACGATGTCATAAATGTTTATGTTAAGTAGAAAGTCGAAGAACAAAATAATTAAAGATTTGAGATTTATTCACTAAAGCACAATATTACACGAATGCTAATATTGTATTTCCCTTGGAATAAGTTTCCCCCCTGGAATCCAAAAATTTCCCCCCAGGGGGAAATTTCCCCCAGGTTGGGAAATGCTGCTCTAATGCCTCCTTACACTCTCACAGAACTTCCTCGGACTTTTCCCACTGCAGTTATCTCTGTTCACAACTTATCAATGCCTGGCGCCATCCCTTTTACACCCTTTTCAATGCCTTCCATACTTCCTCTTCCGTGGTCCACACCAATTCAACTTTACTCTCCACATAAATCCACACACCAATGAAAGCCCGCTTGGAGTTTGCAAAAAAGCACCTAAAGGACTCTCAGACTGTGAGAAACAAGATTCTGTGGGCTTTCATGTGTCTTTCACTAAAGAGAGGCTTCTGTCTGGCCACTCTGCCATAAAGCCCAGATCGGTGGAGTGTTGCAGTGATGGTTGTCCTTCTGGAAGATTCTCCCATCTCCACACAGGATCTCTGTAGCTCAGCCAGTGGCCATCGGGTTCTTGGTCACCTCTATTACCAAGGCCCTTCTCCCCCGATTGCTCAGTTTGGCCGGGCGGCCAGCAATAGGAAGAGTCCAGGTTGTTCCAAACTTCTTCCATTTAAGAATTATGGGGGCCACTGTGTTCTTGGGAACCTTCAATGCAGCAGAATTCTTTTTTGTCGGCTTCCCCAGATATGTGCCTCGATACAATCCTGTCTCTGAGCTCCGCAGGCAGTTCCTTCGACCTCATGGCTTGGTTTTTGCTCTGATATGCCATGTCAGCTGTGAGACCTTATATGTGCCTTTCCAAATGGTGTGCCAAATGAAGACAGGTGTGTGCCTTTCCAAATAATGTCCAATCAATTGAATTTACCACAGGTGGACACCAATCAAGGTGTAGAAACATCTCAAAGATGATCAAGAGAAATGGGAGGCACCTGAGCTAAATTTCAAGTGTCATAGCAAAGGGCTGAATACTTATGTCAATGTGATATTTCAGTTTTTTCATTTGAAGGGGTCTGAAGGGGTCTTTTGAAGGGGTGAAAAAAGTGAAGGGGTCTGAATACTTTCTGAATGCACTGTAACAATAGGAAAAATAGAGAGGGAGGGTGACACCAACAGCAGGATTGAAGGACAAAATAGAGGGGACTTGGATAAACAAGGAAGTGGGGAGGAGAGAGGGGTAGGGGAAGATGTACGTGGTGGACAAGGTCAATAAGGATGTAACCCCTCAGGAAGGAAAAAACTGGAAATTTGGAAGGAACAAGTCAATGTGGCTTTTCATCCATAACAATATTTACTCCTCTATGGTAACACAACTTCACTAGAAAAACTACATTTTGTGACAGAAATGAAGCAAAGGCTTTATAATGCAAAGACTTTTACAGTATGCATCGTTTATATTGAACATTCACACTTGGTATGAGACCCCTTCACTGTTGTGGAAATGGAGACCACATGCCACAATGGCTTTTGCCACATTTATTCTGGCCAATAGGTCAGAACCTGCCTCCTGCCTGTGGTCCACAAAACACACTATCCTGTCTGTCATGAACACAAGCAGATTGGGGAGGAACCTGGGACAATTGGTACACTGTATTAAAAAAATAATTGCTCGATTATTATGGATTTTAGAGTATTATGATGGTCAGAAATTATATGTGAATGAATAACTGTATTAAAGCAATTACTTATGACTTGTATGAGAAGTATCATCATGCTTTATCAGCAACATACAAGGGATGTAACATGGCCCCAAGAGGATGCAAAATGTTCATGCTTTTTTTTTTTTTACATCCGCCACCGAAGGTGGATGGAGGTTATGTTTTCACTCCTGTCTGTATGTTTGTGAACAAGATATCTCAAAATGTTGTGGATGGATTCAGACGAAATTTGGCAGAGAGGTAGCGTATGTGATGAGGAAGAAATGATTAGATTTTGGTGAAGATACAGATCTAGATCTGAGAAAGTTTTCAGTGTTTCTTCACCATTGAGAGATAGGGCTAAGAGCGATCGATATACAGTGTAGCACGATATCGCAAAAAGATGTGGCCGGATTTGAACGAAACTTGGTGGAGAAGTTAGGAATTGGTTCAATTTTGGTGAAAATCCAGATTCGGATCCGGCTGGTAGAATTTTTCTTCAGCGATTCTTCACCATTGGGAGATAGGGCCAAAAACTATATATATAACAGGATATCTCAAAAAGTTGTGGACGGATTTGGACGAAACTTGGTGGACAGATCGTGTGAGACAAAGACTAATCAATTCGATTTTGGTGAAGATCTGACTATAGATTGGGATAAGATAATTATATAATCGTTAAGTGATTCTTCACAATTGAATGATCGGGCTAAAACCGATACATAGCACGATATCTCAAAAAGTTATGGACGGATTTGAACAAAACTTGATGGGCTGGTTGGGAGTGTTACAAGGACGAATCGATTCAATTTTGGTGAAGATCTGAAAATGGATGCGGATACGAGAATTATTTAATCTCTAAGTGATTCTTTACCATTGAAAGATCGAGTGAAAAGCAATATATAACACGATATTTAAAAAAAGTTATGGATGAGTCATGACAACTTGGTGGACAAGTTGGTGAGGTGACAAGAATAAGCCGATTATATTTTCGTTCAGATCCGAATCCAGATCCAGCCTATCAGTGGGATACAAAACATAAACTGTTCAGCCTGGCGGAGGTATGCCCTCTACCTAGTGTCATTCTAATTTTAAACATGTGAAGATGTGGTAAAGCAATGAGAGACAAGCAAATGAGAGTTGCAGCCAAGAATAAATGACAGAATAAAAGGTTAAATATTTGAAACAAAAACAAAGCAAAGCAGAAGTCATCCAGAGAGCATAACATGTTCAAACAACCAAAGTGATAATGAAACAGCACTCAAGAACATATCTGAACTAGAACGGCACTCAGTAGAGAGCATACCTCCGCCTGGTTGGCCATATCACTCAATGGTGAAGAATCACTTTTTAAAAAGTCTACGAGCTGGATCCGGATCCAGATCTTCACCAAAATTGAATCGATTCTTCCTTGTCACGCACACAACCTGTCCAACAAGTTTCATCCAAATCCATCCATAACTTTTTGAGATATCCTGCTATGTATCGCTTTTGGCCCTATCTCCCAATGGTGAAGAAGCACTTAAAACATTCTAGTAGCCGGATCCAAATCCGGATCTTCACCAAAATCTAATCATTTCGTCCTTGTCACATACGTTACATCTCTGCCAAATTTCGTCTGAATCCATCCACAAGTTTTTGAGATATTTTGTTCACAAACGGACAAACAAACAAACAAACAGAGAGATATGGGTAAAAACACAACCTCATCCACCTTTGGTGGCGAGGTAATAACCTCCATAATAGAGAGAACAATAGGTCGGCTAAAAAGCAATCGTACAAACAAAGTAGAAAAAGCAATTATCCCTTCATTTTTGAATATGCTACAGCACTTAAGTTTAACAAAAAATGAAGAAGAATAAATGATCAGAAGACATCACCCAAAGAGGAACAAACCGTGTGCCTTTTATATAAATTTAAAAAAACGGTGAATAAAAATGCAAAATTCACTTTAGGTTTGTCTCTGCTTGATCCCATGTTTGATTCCAAGCAAGAAAAATACAAACAAGAAAGCACCTGAAAATGCAAAGCTCATCACATCTGCTATGTATTCAGACTTCTTCTTCTGTATGCTAAACATGATGAAAACAGACAATACATACAAAAAATTGACGATTTTATGCAATCTTGACCTTTTGACCTTTTGTTCTAAAAAAAACCCAAAACAATTGACTTCGAGCTTTTGATTGGTGAACCAATTCAGTGACTCCACATACAAATTCTAAAAATTCAAGATCAATTGCATTAAAAATTCACGATTTTATGTGACGCTGACGTTTGACTTTTTGACCAAAAAATAAAATCACAAATCACAAACTGGTCAAACATGTGGACCATGTATTTCAATCCGAACAAAACCCACACTCTCACTATTAGACTAGGAATATAATCTCAAAAAATTGATTATCAATTCCATTTTGGTGAAGTGGTACACTGAATCGTGATTTGGACGATCTGAACTAGAACAGTTCACGCGGGAAGTGAACTTCATGTAATAAAATTCAATTTCATTACAAGCTGTCACCCATGCTAGGATTGAACCATGACACCTCCTGAGCAATATTAGCCTGGATGACACACTTGATATTTTGATTTGGGACCTCACAGTGGGTTATTTTGTGAAAGAGGTCAATCGCGAAATATCTGATTTTCTCGAAAATACAAAAATGTCAATAAAATGACCAATAATTCAGTTACAAACTTATTTTTGGTGTCAAAATGAGCAGAATAACAATATATATTATAAAAATATTGGTTTATACTATAATATCGGGAAATTTTACAAAGAATGGCAAAAAATACAAAAAAATGCCGAATAATTATTTCGGTTTCACCGTAAACATATAACAAAAATTGCAATAACTTCACAAATAAACATCCCATGCATATGTTTTAGGTATCAAAAGCATTCATTTATTATTCCCTCACATAACAGTAACAGACAATTGGTTTACAACTGTGAATAAGACTGATTAATTACAGCAAACATAACCCACCCCCCATAAATGTTGTTGCAACAGTCGGCTGTACCATGGTTTAACGATCGTTACATTCCCACCACAACGTACGATTTGCTTTGCTTTTTTCATTACATATTTCTTGTTTATTTATTTTCAAATCGTAATGAATATCTATACAAATATAATATCAATTAAATATACATAATCCGTACATATTTGTACCATAACCACTAACCAGTTTGTGATATAATATATATCTAATGTTGCCAAAAGTTGTTTGTTTTGTTAATCATGTTAAATAATCTTGGCTTATCAAAATGGTGTCGGTTTTAGCTTCTAGATCCAACGTATTTTTCTTTTGAACAGGTGCTGATCAGCAGTGGCGTCATGGAACCAGCAGCACACATACAGCCGAGAAAAAGAAGCGTGGACACTACAACTAATTGGAACATTTGCTTTATATGTCAGAAACAGTCTACCAAACCAACGAGAAAGCTTGGAAGCAACGGACTGGAGAGAGTGCAGCATGCACTGAGTGAGCACAAAAAATACCAAGACTATGCAAGGTGGGACGTAGTGGAGAGATTGGAAGCTGCAAGTTTTCAATCTGTATCTGGTGACACTGAATTTGTTTATCACAAAGACTGTTATGGCACTTTCACAAGTGCTATGCATCTCAGTAGATTGAATTTTTTTTTTGAAACTAAGACCTCCTGTGCAGAGGAGGGTGCTTCGACCAACGCAGGTGACCAAGCCTCTCAGGTACTGCGAAGCAAGGCCAAGGCATTGAACACGGACCTGTGTGTTTTCTGCCAGCAAACGTCCAAAGACAAGACCTGACTTGCAGCATCCCTGTCATTCTCTAAAAAGCTGCTTCTAGCCGCTCAGACTGACCGTCTCTTGAGCTGCAGATTGGCTTGTGTGAACGACCTCGTAGCTGGAGATGTACGGTACCATCTCAAATGTTATGTCAACTTCACACGAAAAGCTGGCCGTGAGCATGATCCAATGATGCAGCCAAACCCTAGGGAGATTTGTCTGAAAACTGTCGCACATGAGATTTCTATTGGCATCACCAAGGGAGAAATATACAGCCTATTAGATGTGTGGGAACGATACTCTGAATTGATGACTGAATGTCAGGTTGATGCTGGAAGTTACAAGCAACACAGGACACATTTCAAGTACAAACTACAAGATCTCCTTAAAGGAGAAATCGACTTCGTTCCGCAACTTGACCCACAAAAAGCACAATTGTTGTTCCCCACCGTACCAGCGCGAATTGTTGTACAGGCCTTGAAAGAGACAACAGATACAATAGATGATACAACCTCTGAAGGCTACGAGCATGGTTTGGTGCAAGTCAATTTGTAGATCAGGATATGGAGCAGGTCTTAGCATTACACCACACAGCTCTACGTATAAGAGCAGATATACGAGACTCGCCCTCTTATAACGACTGTTCCTCTGTCAACGCAGACAACGCAGCTAAAATTATTCCCGAGAGTCTCTTCATGTTACTCGGTGTACTTCTGACAGGCGAGCCAGGAGAAACAGAAGTTGATGACACAACAAGGATGTTATCTCTCAGTATAGCCCAATATGTTGTACATGCCGTCTCCAAAGGGAAAGCGCTGACACCAAAGCATGTTGGGCTAGGAATGACCCTTCACCAAGCAACTCGTTCCAAGGACCTGGTGAACATATTTCACAAGGCCGGACACTGCATCAGTTACAGTCAAGTTCAAAGTGTAGATACCACACTAGCGCAGCACGTACTGGACAACTCAACGAAAAAGGATCAGTTTCCTGTCCCACCAAACCTTGTCGAAGGCCGGTTTCTCCAATTTTCTGCTGATAATATCGATATTATAAAAGAAACCCTCGATGGGAAGGGAACATTCCACGCAACGCAGGTGATTGCTTTCCAGAGAGGGGCGTCACAACACCACAGTGGACAAGCACTGAAAATGGGACAAGCAAGGTCACTCAAGGTACCAGCGGAGCTACAGCAGCTTACGCCTGCACCAGACTGCGGTGCACGTGCCCAGCCACGATTTGACACAGAAGTGAAGACTAATAGCTACACACCAAAACAGACATGAAAAAGAGAGCAAACATCAAAGACCTTTCGTGGCTTCTTGTCCGACATTACAGCAGTCCAAATCAATCAGTTCCAGCATGGACAGGTTTCAATCAATGCGTCATCAATGATACACAAGAAACAACAACCGTGGGTTACTTACCTATCATCAATGCTCCGGCACATGAGAGGGACACCTTGTGGACAGTTATACTTCATTGCTTACGAATCACACAGGAGCTGAACCCTGGCCAGTCCACTGTATTGACGCTGGATGAACAACTGTATGCAAAGGCAAAGGAACTGCAGTGGGAGAATCATGACACATGTAAAACTCTTTCTGCGTCTGGGGGGTTTCCACATAGCCAAGAACTTCATGAGAGCCATTGGGCAACACTATGCAGATTCTGGCCTTCAACAGATATGGTCCGAAAGTTTGGTGTATGGCGAGAACACAGCCCAAAACAACATGGCGGAATCATCCAACCGCACGACCAGAGCCCACAAGCTGACAGTGGAGGCACTCTGGCAGATCATGTGGCCACATTTCCTCGCATGGGCACAAGATCAAGGGGTCGGAGAACAAGAACTACAACAACTGTCGGAAGAAGTAGCACAATCTTTGGATGGACTTGGGGATCTTGAACAAACAAGTAACCCATCTGAAGCATTGGGCAAACTGGAGGAAGCAGTGAAGGATGCGCATGTCCTTGAACTCCTGGAGCAGTATGACAAAACCTTATCTCCAACAGGTCTCTATTGGAGACACTACACGAAAATGGTATTGGTCTTGCTGCAGTTCATACGTGCAGAACGAACCGGAGACTGGCAGATGCATAAGTCAGCATTTATGGCCATGCTGCCTTGGTTTGCTCACTACGACCACACAAACTACACACGCTGGGGAGTGATATATGGTGCTGATATAAGTCAACTAGACAGTTCACATCCAGACGTCTACCAACAATTCATGGATGGTGACTTTGTTGTGAAATCAACACGCAAGAGCTTCAACCAAATTAGCACTGATCTTGCACTGGAGCACGTTAACAAAGTCGGGAAAGTCGCTGGTGGTCTGATAGGAATAACTCGAACAGACAGTGCAAGGGACAAATGGTGCCTGACATACAACGAGCGAAGCCGAATTGTTGACGAGACCACTTCAATGTTTGGCAAGGCAATCGATGACACAGAGTATGCACCATCTGCGTACAAAGATGTCGGTCCAGCAAGAATAAAGAGGGACAGAGAAGATGTTCAAAAGCTACAGGAACAGTTCTCACGATTCCAAATATTTGACAGTGAGAGCAACTTAGGCGACGAGTTGACCTGTCTGATGACAATGGATGTTGCCCCTGAAAACATCAAGGACGCTTTACTGACCGCTGAAACCCATGGAGAATCAAAGATCAAATAATTTGTGGAATCACGGATTTGCAAACAAGACATCGGCTTTCATGTAAAATTGAAACAGTCACAGAGTCCTACACTGACGACAATGTACACACTAGAAAAGATGAAGGATGCTAGTCAAAAGCATCAAACCATCAAAGCAGACAGGCTTCTGTTCCAGCGGCTTCTTGTGGCACAGGACTCCGGACGTGATATAGACATTAAAAGTATTCTGAGTCATGAACTAACACCGGTACCACTCTCATTGGCAGACACGGCAGGAAGCCTACGTCCTACGAATAAAGCTGCGCTCGGGAAGATCTTGGAGGGTGGAGTAACTGTCGAGGTCCTGCCAGTGTCTTGGCTTAAGACATGTTTTATCATAGATGGTCAGGCATTGGTACAAGCCATTGGAAAACCAACGGGGGCAAAGTCATTTGGAGATCTGGCTGATGTCTTCAATGCATCAGTGTTCAGTCATTTCAATCAGCACTGCTCAAGAGTCGATGTGGTTTTCGATCGATATCGTATGACATCAATCAAGTCTGGGACCCGGGAAAGGAGAGAGGGGCGAGTACGTTCTATCCGGCGCAAGATCGACAGCAGAGAGATTCCACTCCCTGCCAACTGGAAGCAGTTCATGGACTTACCAGAAAACAAGGCAAATCTGACCAACATTCTCAGCGATCAAATGATGTTGGAGGCAAAAAAGAGCCGACCCACTTGTGAGTCTATCACTGCAGGTGGGTTTGAGGAAGAAACCAAAGTAGCATCGTCACTGGGGTCTGATGTTGAACAGCTGCAATCATCTCACGAGGAGGCCGATACACGTATAATAGTGCATGCCAAGGCGGCCTATATGGATGGATATGAACGGATCATAGTCTCGTGCAGGGAAACCAACGTATTGGTACTGCTCACACACTTCGCGGGACAATTAAGTGGAGAGCTCTGGATGAGAGCTGGCACAAGGCAGCAACGGCGTTATGTGGCTGTGCACGACATACAGTTGACACCGACCATGCAGCGTAACATCCTGGCGTACCATGCGGTTACAGGATGTGACACAGTCAGTCAACCAAGTGGACACGGGAAAAAGACGACATGGAAGGTATTCCAGCAACACGGAGCATTGCTTAATGACCTCGGACGTGGCACACTGTCAGAATACACCATACGGAGTGTGGAAGAGTTCTTCTGCCACATTTACTCACCAGCTTCGGACGAAACTAACATCAACGATGTGCGATACCGCATGTTTCAAAAGGGCACCAAAGACCAAGAAAAGCTTCCGCCAACTCGAAAATGTCTTAAGCAACACATCAAACGCGCACACCACCAGGCTCAGGTGTGGTACCAGGCAGATGTACCAATCCCTGAAATCGAGTCGCCCATTGGAAGTGGATGGTACGAGAATGCTACGAGGAGACTACACCCACACGCCAGTGTGGACGATCCTCTGCCAAACGAGTTCACAGACATAGTCTGCTGCAAGTGCAAAAATTGTGCAACTGCCAGATGCTCTTGTAGGGCCAAGAACTTGAAGTGCATAGCTGTGTGTACCTGTAATAACGGAGTGTGTCACAACCCATACAGTGTGGCAATTGAAACGGACTCTGAGTGACTTAAACACGACATTCTTTTATTTAATTTCATGTACATGTAAATTTGCACATATGCAATTAGCAGCATTTTCAGTCCATGGTTACTTGTTTATATGACATCAATATCATGTTCTTACAAATATTACCGGTCAGCAAATCTTAAGTTTCACTAGGGGGGTGGGTTATGTTTGTTGTAATTAATCAGTCTTATTCACAGTTGTGATATCAAGTGTCATCCAGGCTAATATTGCTCAGGAGGTGTCATGGTTCAATCCTAGCATGGGTGCCAGCTTGTAACAAACAGTTACCCCCCAGTTTTTTTTTTTGTTTTTTTTATTTATTCACAGTTGTAAACCAATTGTCTGTTACTGTTATGTGAGGGAATAATAATGAATGATTTTGATACCTAAAACATATGCATGGGATGTTTATTTGTGAAGTTATTGCAATTTTTGTTATATGTTTACGGTGAAACCGAAATAATTATTCGGCATTTTTTTGTATTTTTTGCCATTCTTTGTAAAATTCCCCGATATTATAGTAAGTATAAACCAATATTTTTACAATATGTATTGTTATTCTGCTCATTTTGACACCAAAAATAAGTTTGTAACTGAATTATTGGTCATTTTGACATTTTTGTATTTTCGAGAAAATCAGATATTTCGCGATTGACCTTATTCACAAAATAACCCACTGTGAGGTCCCAAATCAAAATATCAAGTGTCATCCAGGCTAATATTGCTCAGGAGGTGTCATGGTTCAATCCTAGCATGGGTGCCAGCTTGTAACAAACAGTTACCCCTCATGTGATTTCTGGGCCCCTTTTCAGATAATATGCCTAGTCTATATGTCTCTCGGAAAAGACCATCTGGGAAACCCTCCCATCTACTTTCTCAACAATCCTCTCAAAGAAGTTCTGTCATTCAAGCGTTTGCATCTCACGATCTGCCATGAACTTTCCTGGGAAAACCACATTTCCAAGCTGACCTTCAAAGCCTGTCGCCGACTTGGCGTCCTCCATTGTGCGAAGTCCTTCGTTGGCACTGCTGAGCTTCTCACCACTTACAAAGCTTTCATCCGCAGCTTGATGGAATACTGCTCTCCCCTCTGGCCTGGTTGCTAATGCCTCACACCGAGCTCGGCTTCACGCTGTAGAAATCAAAGCCTTTAGAATCAATGGTATCTCCCACGATGAAGGTGATTCTGAGGGCCTTTCACTCTCTCACCGCAGGCAGGTTGGTGGTCTTTCTATCTTCTACATACTCCTCTCTGGCTTCTACATACTTGCACCCACTGCTGTCTGTGCTCTCTCCCCCAAATATTCCTACAGGATGCACAAGATCTGCCAGAACCCCTCTTCTGGTGAAACTGCCAAAATCAAGACTCTGTTCAGCTTCACTATTTCATTCCTCTTTTTCCCGCCTCTGGAACAAACTCCCACACTCTCTTCAATCCCACTCCTCCCTCCAGGTCTTCAAAACAGCTGTTCACCACCATCTCTTATCTCCCCCCCATCCAACACCTTGACCTTTTCTACCCCCGTTGATACACCCCAAATCTACCTCCTTCAAATTCTGTTTTCTTCCCTGAAAGTCGTAGTAATATCCATCTGGTTTATCCTATGTACCCGCCCCAGCCCTCTCCCTTCCACAGATGTTCTGCGTTAGCTTTTACAGGAGCCTCGACTTAGTATACAAAATAAAATTTGTGTTCTTGATATTCTCATGAAAAAATCTTTGTTGAAAATTGGATTACAAAGCTCAACTGATAAATTGAAATTTCATGTGAATTGGATGAACATTGTTGATTTTATGTGACTAACATTTGACCTTTCACAAAATTATTAATTTGTCTTTTCCATATTCTCATGATAAAGCTTTGTTGAAAATTTGAGGACAAAAGCTCAAATGGCAAAAAAAGTTATGGACTGGACAGACACACAAACAGACGTGATTGCAAAATCCTGTCCTGTTGTGCGGAGGATGGGCTAAATATAAATGAAGGATTTAAAAATAGACTAGACGGATTTATGGAAAAAGGTGATGTATAAGCTTCTAGGTGCATTTTTGGGTAAAAGTTGGGAACCTCACTTTTTAACATAATTAGGGTATGCTGAATTCGATTAACCCGGCTCCCAAGCTGAATTTTGAGGTTGTTTTTTTTTTGAGTTTTGAATAAACTGCTGAAGAACTTGGGCATTGGTGAACACAGAGGAGACAATCAAA
This sequence comes from Myxine glutinosa, assembly GCF_964187855.1. Classification (NCBI taxonomy): domain Eukaryota; kingdom Metazoa; phylum Chordata; class Myxini; order Myxiniformes; family Myxinidae; genus Myxine; species Myxine glutinosa. Next base: position 111,207,767 of record NC_136263.1, read on the forward strand.
TCTGCAGAAGCGTTCGTCTGCAGAATATATAATGTGCACACAACAACCTCTGTTGATTCAGCACGACATATGTTGTTCTCTAAGACTGGTAAACCAGAAGCAATATCACCGACAAGTGATGCTTTTCATTTCCAATTGATACGAGTCCACCATCAACCCATGGTATGGAGAAATGCTCATTGTGCCATACCTGACCTTCCTGCACCTGTGGAAATGGGATGGAAACGTGGTGATTCAGGACTAGAGTCTATTCTGATGTCACAGAGTCCAATCCCAGAAAGTTGCCTCGAGATGATTTGTTGTGCATGCCAGAAGCAATGCAAGACTCGACGCTGAAAATGTCGCTATTCAGAGTTGAGGTGCACATCAATGTGTGCCTGCCAGAAACAGAGTAATGATCAGACTCCTTGTTTGAATTTGATGTAGTTTGGCAAAACAACATGTGTGACATTCCTGAATGTTTGTGCTTCATGGCCATGTATACTTAATTTTAGAATAAATGGTTGTATGAAACATTGTCTTATTAAAACCATTTCCCATTTTATTGTGTCCAATTTCAATATCAGTTTGAATGTCTCTTTTAATATGTCACCACCATAACATAGACCAGATGGATTTATGAAAAAAGGCCATGTATAAGCTTCTGGGTGCACTTTGGGGTAAAAGTTATAAAGTGAAAGTAAAACAACTGCATGTATATACATGATATATAAATGCTTGTTCAAAGAAATTGTCCAAAAATGGCAATTTGGCGGCCATTTGGTTTATGCTAATTAGAAGGTCAAAAACTCAAAATTCGGCTTGGGAACCAGGTTAATCGAATTCAGCATACCCTACTTATGTTAAAAAGTGAGGGTCCCAACTTTTACCCAAAAATGCACCTGACATTCACATTTCTCACAAATCCGTCTGGTCGATAAGATGAAAGCTGCCAACCTGCAGGTTACCAGTAGGATTGTTTTAGAGAGGATTTTTTTTTTCTCCAAAGATACTATTATGTCGGTGGGGTAGAGGAATATCTAGAGCCAGGTAGATCTGTATAGGTAGGTATTCGACTGTCACGATAGGGAATCTACCTGTAATAAGTTCTATGTTAGTCCGGTTTGTCGGGATAAGCTGTATTGATGTCCCCGCTACGAGGGAGCAGGGCATGCTAAATAGTGCAGGGATTATGGGTAAAGATTCCATTGTTCGTCGTCCCCTCTGTCGTCAAACCTTTGTCCCTTATGGCAACGCACACCTGTAAACACTTAGATAGGCCCTTTTAGTGCATGCAGTAATTAAATTCCCTTCCCTTAGAATGACTTTGGAAAACAGGCAGGAAACCAGTTCGGGGCACTGCCGGATGGCCGCCGCCAGCTACACCTCGGGCAGGCTTAGCCACATCGAGTAGCACGAGCTATGACCACGCCACAGGGAACGTGTGATTGGAGGGAAGGCGCTGGAAGGTTCGGTGGAAGGCACCGATTGGGTGGCGCGCCAAGGCTGACGTCACCACCGCAGGTTATAAAAGGGCGCTGCAGGACATTTCCAGCAGCTCTAGCTCTAGCTCTGTCTCTGGCACATCACTCTTTGGTCTCTTGGCGCTGCACGATATCTCTCTGTGCTTGAAGCTCTTGCGCTCTTTTTGGTCTCTGTGCTGGTGGTCGTTGGTTCGCCATATTTGTGGTGCTTGGAGCGGTGCCCGGTGTGCGGTGCTTGTGCTTGGAGCGGTGCTCGGTGCTTGTGCAGGAGCGGGGCTCGGTGCTGTGAACGGGCCGGACGTCGTGTGCGAACGGAGAGGGCGTTGGCTCGGGCCTAGCGAACCGTGGGAGGCGGACGGAGGATTTCTCCGCGCTGGATTTTGGAGCCGCGTTGGATGGACAAGACGACGGACAGTGAAGACGCACCACATTCACCATCCCACGACGAACGTGTTCTTTTATTAATTCATTCCTGTGTCTCGTTTCTGAAGTGAGGTGTGTGGGATCCCAATTTAGGCCCATTATTTGATTACCGTCGCGTTCCTTGTTATCGGGTGCCGTGAATAAATCTTTATTTTTGTACATTCTAATTCGGCGTTCGAGTGCATTAATTCCATACAGGATCGGGGCTACAGTCGGCACGCTCCAGGTAAGCGCTTTTCCTGCTTCTTCCTCTTCCCTTCCTCTTCCCGCGAGTCAAAGCAAAATCCGTTTGGTCGTCACCTCCAGTAGATCCGTTTGGTCCATCCACGGTCTCTGGTGTTAACTGGAGGGATTCGCATGACAATACCATTAAATTGGCTATTTCGTACGCAAGACGTAGCATTGGAAATGCATTGGCATATCCTCATTTGCACGAATACAGCTTGGACCAACATCCTGTTAAAATTGTTTGTATGGGTCAAGCATGTGGTTGATAAGCGTACATAGTCTGTAACTGGCACAGCAGCTCCAAGAAACAAAACCTCAACTGGTAAACCTCCAATGGGAGATCAAATTTAGTAAAAATGTAGCACAGCACGTGTAGAACGCCAACGTGCTTAGGCTTATCAACTTCAAGAAATATACTTTCACGTGGTCAAGGTTTGGAGAAGGTAATAACATTGTGCCATTCTTCCATTGTATTGGGGGACTGTGCTACTATGGACTGTAGATGACTTAGCAAATCCCAAAGATGGCAAATTATTGTGATGAACAATGCTGGGATGATCTGCAGTGAAAATGGATGTAGATTTGTCTTCAGTTGGAGTGTTAATGGCAGATTCATCTGCAAACATCAACAAACCAATGATGTTAAAGACAGGCCTCAATCTGGACTTATCAGAGTAACTGGTAACAGAGAATATGCAGCTCTTATCAGGCATGTTGGACGTATTCCTTTTGCCACAAGCACAGTGTTGTGGCATAAATGCAATTTCCTCTGATGTTATCCAATGAGAACTCTCCAGAACCGACCATGGTTTCAAGCCACAGGTTACAAAGCGATTACACCGCCAAGATGCCCTCTTCTCATCCCAGAACACAAAGCAGCCCACTTGGCATGATGCCGGGCAAGTCAACACAGGAATCTCGCCTCCTGGCAGAAGATCCATTGGTCTGATGAGAGTCAATTTCTCCTGCATTGTGACTGGTGGTAGAGCTCGGGTTTGGCGGCAATCTATCCTATAAACCAAATAAAAATGAAAAGACCATTCTGATTGGTGGCAGATCTGTTAAAATATGGGGCTGCCTGGCATTGGATTTTAAACCTGACCTTGTCACTGTGCAATGCAACTTGGCAGGTGAAAAGTACCACATTTAGGGAAATTTTGGACTGTGTTATTGATCCATATTTTGATAGCCACCCACATCTCACAAGAACTATATTTGTGAATGACATTACCAGACCCCATTATTCTTGTGCAGTTACCAACTTATTGAGAAACTACGCCATCAAAGCATTGCCTCGGCCAACAACGATTCACGATTTATATCCAATAGAGCATGTTTGAGACATTGGGTGTATAATTTAAAAAATGGACCCTCCTGTGCAGATCCTGGCACAGTTGTAGGTTGCTTTACACCAGGAACGGCAACAAATCTCTTTGAAATCTCTCTGGCAGCTTCTTCAGATATGAGGAGGGTTGCAAAAGTTATTCATTGTAATGGTACTTACGCCACCGAATGTGGACAGAGGTTATATTTTCAACTGTCTGTTTATGAGCAGGATATCTCAAAAAGTTATGAATGGATTCGGACGAAACTTGGTGGACAGGCCGAGTGTGTGACAAGGCCGAATTGGTGAGATTTTGGTAAAGATCTGGATTCACATCCAGATATGAGAATTTTTCTATTTTTTCAGTGATTTTTCACCATTGATAGATGGGACCAAAAACTATATATATCATGATACAGGTAGTCCACGGATTACCAACGCAATATGTTCTTGAACATGTGTACGTAAGCTGGATGTTCGTAAACCGGAACAATAAATCCCCTTTGGGTACATGTAATAAGTGATTAATTGGTTCCTGAACATAAATTAAACCCTATATTTATTTTACATGAAACGTTAGTAACTGCAAGTTATAAATAAAAAAAATAATAAATTAGAGTAAATCAAATGTGTGTCGTATAAGGGATGATGAGAGATAGTGAGCTGGAGGGGTTTATGGTGAAGCAGGTCGAGCATCCCGCTGTCTCTCGTGCCGATAGGGAACCCGTGGAGAGAAAGCTGTCCATCGTGCCAGTAAGGAACCCGTGGAGAGAAAGCAGTCTCTCGTGTCGGTAAGGAACCCGTGGAGAGAAAGCAGTCTCTCGTGCCGGTAAGGAACCCGTGGAGAGAAAGCTGTCTCTCATGCCGGTAAGGAACCCGTGGAGAGAAAGCTGTGCATCGTGCCAGTAAGGAACCCGTGGAGAGAAAGCTGTCTCTCGTGCCGGTAAGGAACCCGTGGAGATAAAGCTGTGCATCGTGCCAGTAAGGAACCCGTGGAGAGAAAGCAGTCTCTCGTGCCGGTAAGGAACCCGTGGAGAGAAAGCTGTGCATCGTGCCAGTAAGGAACACGTGGAGAGAAAGCAGTCTCTCGTGCCGGTAAGGAACACGTGGAGAGAAAGCTGTGCATCGTGCCAGTAAGGAACCCGTGGAGAGAAAGCAGTCTCTCGTGCCGGTAAGGAACCCGTGGAGAGAAAGCTGTGCATCGTGCCAGTAAGGAACACGTGGAGAGAAAGCTGTCTCTCGTGCCGGTAAGGAGCCCGTGGAGAGAGAAAGGTATATTGTGTCGGTAAGGAACCTGTGGAGAGAATGCTTTCTCTTGGCCAGTAAGGAACTCGTGGAGAGAATGACATGTGAAATGGCAGAAGAGTGTTGGAATAAAGCCCATGTGAATGAGGTGTGAATTATGGTGTGAATGGATAATTAACTCTTCAGGTCCAATTTCCTGCATTGAACGCTCAGCGTGGTATGTTCAAAAAAGCCGTGTTCATGTGAATGGATCGAATATTCGAAATATGGAAACATTATAAAGTATGTTCATATGAATGGATGCTCACAAGTCAGGTGCTGATAAACCAGGGACTGCCTGTATTTCAACAAGTTGAAGACATATTTTGACAAAACTTGGTGGATGAGTTGGGTCGGTGACAATAACAAGCCGATTATATTTTGGTGTGTGACAAGGATGAAGGGTCTGGATCCAGATCTAGCTGATCACTGGGATACAAAATGTAAACTGCTCAGCCAGGTGGAAGTACCTGCTCTAACATGTGCAGTTCGAGTTGACCTTGAGACATTCATTCTGTCGTCACAGCATTGGATGCCATTATTCACCGATACTGAGCCCCAGATCGCATGGTGTTGTCAGTAGCCACATTCTAATGTGATCCTGTTTTTTGGATGTAAAGCAGTGGTGTTCCAGACAATCTCATTTTGTGATAATATAAAAACATTTTAAAAACCTCTGGATTTGTCTTGTCATTTGTCAAACATGCATACTTTACCAATATATGGTTTTATTTTTGATAAACATTACAGTTTCTGAATATTTTTCAGTCATTGCTATAATGCCAGGAAAACACAGCCCTCACTTAACCTTTTTTTCCATGTGTATATGTTCACAAGTGGCAGTACATAGTGATGTAATAAGATAAATAATCTCAAGTAAATATACAACCTCCAAGCTGATATTAAAGATCCCTTCGCTTATTTGCCTTCTGGGTATCTAGATCTGGCCACACTTTTCCTCAGCCTGACCTGTTGCTGACTCAGCTTGCTCAATGGGTCTTTGTGGACAGCCTGCTGGTAGCGTCTGTACAGTGCAATTGAGTCGAAGAATGAAGCCTCAAACTCGGTGGACCTCGGCGATGACCGCACAAGTTTTACCTTAGGCAAAACAATGCATGGGGCAAGAGGGGAGGGGGGGGGGGGGGATGGGAAAGGATGACAGAGGCACAATGATGAGGAAGGTGTTAGCAAAAACGAGGTAGAGAAGGAACAGGCAGGCAGGTGGTGAATAGTTGGCAAGGTATCGAAGAGAGAAGTTAAATAGACAAAAATATAAAGAAACTTTTCCTTTTCCTAAAAACCTAAAAATTTTCAAATCAGTCATGCCCATAAAGCAGTAACAAAAAAGTGTACTTCTTTATGCATGGGCTAAGGCTCGTCATAGAGCTGATGTGCGCACACACTGAGCTTGAGGGAAGTGCCATCACTACTGTCACTTCCCAGGAACATTTGATTGATATGAGGAACATTCAAAAAGATCAAAGGAGTATTCAATGGCACCCATCGAACCACAGCTTTTTTTTTTCCTCAGTATAAACTTGTATTTATATGTACTAGTACACCTGTTCCCTAAGGGAGTGGCAGGAAGGGTCATTCCTCTCTGGGGTATATAGGTTACAGTGCATCTAAGCTCGGGCCTCAAGAACATCAGGGGTATGTTCAGTTACCAAGTTTCTGGTAGAGGTCTCACTAGGTGGCTTAAGCATTCAAGCAGGCACACCATTCAAAACCGCTGAGAAGAAACAGTTAGCTTGGCAAGCGTTAGCTAGCTGCTTGGTAACTGAACACGCCCAGGGTTTCCTCTCTTTTAAGTTTAGTGTTAAACAGCAGTAGCGACTGTTTCAAGAGGTAATGACACATGTTTCTGGTTTATAATATATTTTACTTTCAGTCAGGGTTTTCCATGACACTGCACGATAAGCTGTTTTACACACATTAACATGGTGCTTGTCCAAGGACGAAACCCCTTGTGAAAAGGGGATTTTATTAGCAATCATATTGTTTTGTAATAACATTAAAATGATGCTATTATATTTTGTGTTGTTATTACGTTTATTATTACAAGTGGCTTTGGAAAAACGCCACAAGAAGCTATCTTAATACGGATATACACCTCTACATAGAGTTCGTCCAAAGTTAGAAATCCCCCTACGGAAGCGGGGGGAGGGGGGGTGCGAGAGGGGAGTGGGGGGGGGGGGGGGAAGTTAAATCAATACCACCTCCATTATGTGACTCGTAGTCCCCCTGTCGAGTTTGGTTGCGATTGGATAAATAACAACTGAATGTATCGCAGATAGACAGACAGCAAATTGCATATTTTAGTATGATGATGATACTCGTTAAAGGCCATTAGTTTAATTAATTTGGCATTGATGTAATCGATTATATAATTTATTATTTTGCCAAGTATATAATCCATCATTTTGCCAAGTTGTGCAATAATACATCTTACTAATATTGAACATAGCAAAGTGTCATCAAATCTTTGAAAAGAATGTGCCAATTCCAATGCAATCCAAGTAACGCACGACAAAGATACGAATTAGCAGGAAAATAGGGCTAATGCCTTTGTGCTCACATGGTAGAAACGTGGAACCACTGGTAGGTATGGATGATGCACAAAATATGTAACAGAGAAGAAAGTAAATACCTATTTTGGGGAGCAAACCTCTGATTTGTTTTTAATGCCGTGAACAAACATTGGTACATCACAGGTGATGAAGGTTGTGATCAAGTTTCATCGATGTAATGTATGCAGTTTCAGAAGAAATAGCAATTATATATTTTTGGTGGGGGGGGGGGGGGGGACAAACACCCCATAAACCCGCTTAGACCCTGATTTTTTTTTTTTATGCCGTGAACAAACTTTGGAAATCACTGGTGATGAAGGTTGTGGTCATGTTTCATCTAAGTCATGTGTGTAGTTTCGGAGAAGAGAGCAAGTAATACCTACTTGGGGGGGGAGGGGGGGGAGGGGTCTAACCCCTCCTCCCTCCTATATGTCAATACACCTTTGGCTAGGCATCATATATGAAGCCTGTCATCAAGTTTCATCAAAACCATGTGTTTGGTTCAAGCGATAATGACTGAAGTGTTTACAGACTCACTCACTTCACTGACTTCACTGACTTACCTACGGACACTGCACGATCGCAAAAGCTCACCAGACTAAAGTACAGGTGAGCTAAAAATGTGTGGCTGATATTATGTGTGGATACGAGTCATTGCAGATAAACCCCAGGTTGGAACAGGCAGTAGAAGTGACCAATCCACAAACTACTCCCCAGGTCAAGGTTTAAATCACATAGGATTGCCATGTTAAGGTTTCCAAAATATCCATAAACTTAGAATTTCTAAAGACAATGTTTTCACCATAATCCATGAAGGCACTGAATACTTTTGCAAACAGTGAATTTTGATTTGTACATTTTTTTGCAGGTATTCCTGACATGTAACCTCCTTCAACTATAACAGTGTTTGGCTTGACCTCTTCAGTTATGAATAATAAAAAAAGTTCATTTGGAAAATTGTTTCTCCATAATTCATGTAAATGTGACATTATTGGTATAGATTGAATACTTTAGCAGGCCACTGTGTATGTATATATGTGTATATATATATATATATATATATATATATATATATATATATATATATATATATATATATATTGTTGCGAATATGGAATTTGGCCTCCATATCCGCTTGTAAATATTCCCCTATTTTCTCCGATACTCCCCAACTCTCCCTTACCCCATTCCCTAGTCCCATTGTCTGTAAACAACACCCATTAGAGCCGATCTTCCCCTTCATCCCCCCATTAAATGTCGTGCCCAGGTCCCCCGCACCACACGTAGACAATTATAGGACATCTTGCTAGTTATTCTTAATCTATGTCAGTTAAGGACTTGTTTCCATTAATTATGACTCTTCGTTGCACCAGAATGTGATTATATGGCACCTGTTAGGAAGTTTAGGACCTCCCCATACCTCTCCGCATCTCTTCCCCATGAAGAAGCGCCAACTACAACAACAACAACAAAAGAGGGGGGCGGCGCGGTGACGGCATGGGGAGTGGGCGTCCTCCTTCCGGCTCGGTTAGCCACCATTGACCACGCGCTCCACGGGGTTACCACGAAGGGGCTCCCTGTCGGCCCCTCGTCAAGGGCGGAGCCGGTAACCCCCGCACCCAATGAGAAGCCATGGGCCGATGCCATCTGGGGCGGCGCTAACGAGCCGAGGGCGTGTCACTCCCCGCCGGATATACGCGGCCCCGCGCCGGATGTGACGTGAGATGCGCCCCGAGCTTGGAAGGAAAAGACGCCACCCTCCCGAGCGCTGAGCGACCTCCCCAGCTTGAGACCAAAGTCGCGACCCACAAGCGCTGTGATACCTTCACGCATCTCTGGACACCACCGTACGTGATTCTGTCCCTGAGCCAGGTGCACCTGAGCCATCGCGACCTGCCTCCCCTTTTCATCAACCCCCGTGTGAGTCAGCATTTTGTCCCGTGTGTCTGTCGTCTGTCCGGGGATAATATAAGAGTGTGTCTAAGTGCCTGTCTTCCTGTAATATACCTCTAGCCCCTGTAATCTAACCTTTTTCCGTACGAATATACTTGAAAATCGAAACCCTGGTGTCGTATTGTGTCATTATAACCCAGCCGGGTGTCTTCTCTTTCCTATTGAGCCAGCGTAGCGCGATTAGTCAACATTCGGGCACAATCGGGTAACTTGTACGGATACGGCGGCCATCCCGCTCGGCCCACCATACCATCAAAGTCGTATCTGTAACAATTGGTGTCGGGAGTGAGATTCGAGGCCCGACCAAATTTTGAAGGAAAAAAAAAAAAAAAAAAAACGAATAGAGGAAAAAAAAAATTTGGTCAAAATTTGGAGCGGCCGAAATTTGTTTTGTTTTACGAAACTCGAATTTTGCAAGTCGCGCTATGGCGGATCAAGACGGCTGGGGTCCGGTAGGGGAGAGTGAAGCAGGGTCGGTCCAGGACCAAATTGAGGGACATGAGGGACATGAGGAGAGCGAAGCAGCGAGGGTAGCAGACGCGCAAAATGGCGCCTCGCTGGTCACCGCGCCCGCGACCGTGGCAGCGCCCCTGGTGGATCCGAACCTTTTTATGTTGCAAATGAGGGCCCTTATGGAACGAATGGGAGACCAAATTGTGGGAATGAGGGCTCAGGGTGAGCGATTAGAGGGCCAAATGGGGGTAATGGGGAACCGGATGGATGCTCAGGGTGAGCGATTAGAGGGCCAAATGGGGGTAATGAGGGACGAAGCGAGGGGTACCGGTGAGAAGTTAGACAATAATTTTGAGGAGTTAGACAAGAAAATTGAGAAGTTAGACAATAATTTTGAGGAGTTAGACAAGAAAATTGAGAAGTTAGACAATAATTTTGAGGAGTTAGACAACGGGATAAAAGAAGTAAAGAATGGGTTAACGGGGGTAGAAAACAGAATGGCCGCTCAAGAGAATCAAATGGAAGGGATGCAAAAAGGGTTAGAGGGGTTAGAAAACAGTATGGAAGGCAAATTGAGGGACATGAGGGACCAAGCGGAAAGGGAAGTTAAACAAATGGAGCAGCAGATAGAGGGGGTCAGAATGGGGGTAGAAACCAAACTGGATGCTCACAGGGAGGAAATGGAGCAGATGAGGGTGGCATCTGGGCAGGAGATGCAAGTGATGGGAGAGGAGATCAGAAGAGGAGTGAGTGAGGAGGTCGGAGGAGTGCGCGAGGAGGTGAGGCACTGTAAGGAGCGCATGGAGAAAGAGGTGAGAAAGGGGACTGTAAAATTGCAAGGTGGTATAGAGGAGTTGACGCTGGGAGTAGAACAACTGACAGTGGGACAAAAGGAGTTGGGGGACCAGGTAAAGAAGAACACAGCGGTAATAGAGGGTTTAAAATCGACACAGAAGGAGATGAAAAAGGACGTAGGGGTAATTAAAAAAGAGTGCCAGACGGTACATGAGGACCTGACGAGGAAAATGGACAAGGTGGTAGAGGTAATGGAGGTTAAAGAGCGGGAGGTGCGGGAGCACATAGAAAAAAATAAAGTGGAGTTAGAGGAAGAACTTAAAGGGGCGCACGAAGAGATGAAGGAGATGAAGCAAAAATTAGAGGAAGTGGAAGAAGGGGTGAGCGAAATTAAGAAGCGACGGAGAGAGGATAAGAAAGAGATAAAGGAGGAAGTAAAAGAATTGGTCCAAAGTCTGTGTTCGGATCGTGATGATGTGCTCATTAACCGGATGAGGGATTCGCAGGTGATGGAGGAGAAGCGAAGAGAAAGAGGACCCGGTGTAAGTGGTGACCAATATGGTCGTGCGTATGATGCGCCAGGTGATTTAATAAGCTTGGGGGTCGAGATAGACCCGGATGTTCGTGAGAGGCCAAGAGTGAGGTGTATGGCTGGTCCGGAGGGTATGGAACGAGAGGTGCGAGGTGTGGGTGAGCAAGGTTGTGGTGGTATGGAATGGGTAGCGGGTTGCGGAGGTGTGACCCATGCATCGACACCAACAGGGGTAGTTGTTGGAGGGACCGGGGAGGCACGAGAGCCCCTTGGGGGTAGTGTACTGTGGGGGCCCGGCCGGTTCGGCCCCGCGCTGACCCCGCAAGGGGCGACGCACGGGGTCCGGCCGGCGGGCAACGACTCGCATACGAGGTGGTCCCACAAGGTCCCACTCGCGCCGTATGACGGCAAGAGTGATCTACGCGCGTACCTGGCGCAGTTCGACTGTGTGTGTAAGGGTAACGGTTGGGGTGAGGACGAAGGTGGAGTACACCTGGTGGCCGCATTGCGCGGCGCGGCGGCGGAGGTGCTGACGGCATTACCAGCGGGTGCTCTCACCCTGCCAGCCCTCCGCGACGCCCTAATTAATCGATTTGGAATAGAACAGCAGAGCGAGCTTGTTAAAGCTCAGCTCGCGCTGCGAAAGCGCAAGCCCCAGGAAGCCATCGGGGAACTTGCCCACGACATTCGCCGCGCAGTGGGGATCGCACATGCTAGCATGGCAGCGGATTCCCGGGAAAGCCTGGCGCTGGACCATTTTATCCAGGCCCTCCCGGATATTGAGCTCCGGCAACAGCTCGCCATGTGGCGCCCGCAGACTCTGAGCCAGGCGGCTGACGCTGCGGCCCGTTGGGAAGCAGCGAGGCCCCTGGCCCGGGGGGGCGAGCGTCTCGCAATGGCGGTCCGCCAGATGGGACCCCCGATGGAGGGCGGACCCCTTAGGGGGCCCGCCCCCGACGTGGGTCCTGACCTGGCGGGCATGGTCCGGAGGCTGGTGGACCAGCGCCTGGCAGGACCTGGACCATGGCAGGCGGCCCCGGAGGTGGCCCGCGGTGGACCACGAGCGGGTAATCCAATTCGGACCTACAGGGGGGGGAATTTGGAATTCCGGAGGCAAGCACCTTATCAGGTGAGGTGCTATACCTGCAACCGCCTGGGTCACCTGGCGCGGCACTGTCGAAACGCGCGCCGGGATGATCCCCGGCAGTTGAGGTCCTCAACTCCGCCCAGGGGGGAGCGGGTTAGCCGACCCCAGACACCCCCCCGCCAGACCCCGGGAAACTAGAAGGTGTCGGGCACGTAGGGCGGTGTTCGGCAGCAGAGGATGGAGGAGAGCCCTCATTGACGCGACAGGTCATTTATTGTGGCCAAATTGGAACCGGTAGCCTGACAATTAGATGCAAAATTGCCGGCGTGGGGGTAGACGCCGTCGTGGACACAGGAGCTAGCGCCACGATCATCAGCCCTGTGGTCCTTGATTCGAGCGCAGGTGGCTGGGATAAGATCCAGCGCCTGCAAAATTATAGTTTGCAGCTTGCTACCGGGGTAACGGCCCCGATCATAGGGCGTGGTTCTGTGACCCTCAAGTTAGGGTCGGTAAGGAGGGAGATAGATGTTTGGGTGGCGGAGGTGTGCGACCCATGTTTAATAGGGTTGGACCTGTTGACTGCCAGCGGTTGTAAAATCGACTTGTGCCGGGGGATCCTGCAGGTGGGAGTAGAAGAGCTGCCGTTAGGGGGAGTGAGCACGGCCGAGAGAGCGGAGCTGGAGGCTTCCGAGGCCGTGACCATCCCCCCCAGGGCCGAGGCGATAGTGCCGGCCCGGTGGGCAGCTCGCCCAACATGGCAGGAGTCCTGCGGCCTGGTCGAACCGGTGGCAGCGCAGTCCATACCGGGTTTAATCGTGGGCCGCACCCTTGTAAAAACGGACGGACCGGTAGTGGCCGTCCGAGTAGTAAATGTGAGTACAGAACCACGCACTATAGTAAGGGGCACGAGGGTAGCTGGCTGCACCCCAGTTGAGGAAGTCGCGACAGTGAGGGGCGAGAACGTCCAGCCGAGCCGACCCCGGGGGGAGCCTTCAATAACAAGTAGGAATTGGCCCGATCCCATTGGCGAGATGGTAAATCGTAGTAGCGTAGAGTTGGGAGGTACCCAGAGGGAGGCCTTACACAAACTGGTTGGGTCCCATTTGGACCTCTTCTCCCTGTCCACCGAGGATATTGGACGTACGGGCCTGGTGAAACATCAGATCCACACCGGTGAGGCCCGGCCTATTCGTCAGGCCGCCCGACGGCTCCCTTGGAGCAAGAGGGCGGAAGCTGACGAGCAGGTTGCAAAAATGCTCGACGCAGGTGTGATCGAGCCCTCGAGAAGTCCTTGGATGTCACCTGTTGTGCTGGTCAAAAAGAAGGATGGGACCACGCGGTTCTGCGTGGACTATCGCCAGCTAAACAACGTGACACTCAAGGACTCATATCCCCTGCCAAGGATTGATGACACCCTCGATGCCGTTGCGGGCTCAAATTGGTTCACAACTTTGGACCTCAAGAGTGGGTATTGGCAGGTGGAGATGGATAGGGCAGGGAAGGAGAAAACGGCATTTTCCACAGGTAAGGGACTGTATCAGTTTACTGTGATGCCGTTTGGTTTGTGTAACGCCCCCGCCACCTTTGAGAGATTGATGGAGCATGTACTAGGCGGCATGCCATGGCAGTCATGCCTGGTGTACCTGGATGACGTCCTGGTACATGCCCAAACGTTCCCCCAGGCACTAGCTAATTTGGACCAGGTGTTCGGGTGCCTCAGACAGGCAGGGTTGAAGCTGAACCCGAGTAAGTGCACTTTGTTTGCAAGAGAGGTGGCCTATCTAGGTCACGTGATTGGCCGCGAGGGGGTAAAAACAGACCCAGACAAAATTAAAGCGGTAGAGGAGTGGCCCGCACCACGTACCATCAAAGAGGTGCGGGGATTTTTGGGACTCTGCTCCTACTACCGGCGCTTTGTGGCGAAATTTGCGGAGTTGGCCCGTCCCCTCCACCGGCTTACGGAGAAGGGGACGCGATTTAATTGGACACGGGAGTGCCACGAGGCCTTCCAAAAATTGAAGGGGTGTCTAACATCCGCACCCCTTCTAGCTTACCCCACTAGTGACGGGACATTTACCCTGGACACGGATGCGAGCCAGGAAGGATTGGGCGCAGTTTTGTCTCAGACACAGGAGGGCGTGGAGAGAGTGATTGGTTATTATAGTCGGGCCTTAAGTAGGCCCGAGAGAAATTATTGCGTCACTCGCAAAGAGTTATTGGCTATGCTGGCTGCCATGAACCATTTCCACCCGTACTTGTACGGGCGGAAATTTTTGGTTAGAACTGACCATTCCTCCTTGCAATGGCTCCTTCGGTTCAAGGAACCGGAGGGCCAAATTGCAAGGTGGTTGGAAAAGTTGCAGCAGTACGATTTTGATGTGGCCCATAGGGCCGGGAAGGCCCATGGTAATGCGGACGCACTCTCTCGGCGTCCTTGTCTGGGGGAAAACTGTAAATTTTGTGCGAGACACGAGGAGAGGGAGCAATTGGGCGATTCCGCCCCGATTCTCGTCGTCCGGGCAACCCGGGTGAGAGGGCCAATTTTGCCACTAACCGCGGACGAGGAATTTGGAGAGTTGGCTTGGAGCACGGCCCAGCAGGAGGATCCTGTTCTGGGGCCGGTGTTCCAATGGGTCAAATTGGGGCAAAGACCAAAGGGGGAAGAGGTCACCCCCCTCGGGGCGCAGACAAAGGCATATTGGGCTCAGTGGCAGACCCTGGAATTGAAAGGCAACATCTTGTATCGCAAGTGGGTGGAGGTTCCCTCTGATCGAACTTCCTGGCTGGTGATAGTCCCTGACAAATTCAAGAACGTCATATTGCAACAGGTGCATGGTACCCGCTCCGGCGGCCATTTGGGCAGGACAAAGACAATATCTCGGGTCCGCCGGAGGTTCTATTGGGTGAATATGGGGCGCGACATACAGGACTGGTGTCGGAGATGCGACGCCTGTTCTGCCAAAAAGGGACCAGCACGGAGGATGAGGGCCCCCCTTCAATTACATCAGGTGGGGGCCCCCCTTGAGCGGGTGGCTATGGATATTCTAGGACCGCTGCCCCGCACCCGCCAAGGTAATAAGTATATCCTCGTTGTGATGGACTACTTCACCAAGTGGCCGGAGGCCTACGCCCTCCCCAACCAAGAAGCAGGGGTGGTAGCGCAGGCCTTCGTGGAAGGATTTGTGTGCCGGCATGGGATTCCACAGGAGTTGCACACCGACCAGGGACGAAATTTTGAGAGCAAATTACTAAAAGATGTGTGCAGTCTCCTGTCAATTCGAAAAACCAGGACAACGCCTTTAAGACCTCAATCTGACGGGATGGTGGAAAGATTCAACCGAACTTTAATCCAACAACTGGCACTGTTCACCACCACCCGTCAGGATGACTGGGACGAACATCTCCCTTACTTGCTCATGGCCTACCGAACCAGCCAGCACGGGGCCACCGCATGCAGTCCAGCGTTGCTTATGTATGGGCGGGAGTTACGGGCTCCCGCCGACTTGCTATGCGGTCCCGTGCCAGACACAGTGGTTAACCCGCCGAGGGAGGGGTACGCACGTCACCTAGAGGAAGGCATGGAGCTAGTCCATGCCTTCGCCCGCCGCCAACTCCATCTGGCGGGGGAAAAGATGAAGCGCAGGTACGACGACCGGAGCCAGGGGAGTCAATACGCTCCGGGGATGAAGATTTGGTTCTTTAATCCCCGGAGGCGGAAGGGAAGGTGCCCAAAACTCACCTCCCCCTGGCAAGGCCCAGGAGTCGTCCTGTCGCAAATCTGTGACGTGGTCTTTAAGATCAAAATGGGGCCACGAGCCCTCCCTCGGATCGTCCACGCCGACCGGATAAGACCTTACACCGGCGAGCAGGCGCCCCCGTGGATCGCCTCGGCTTTAGATGCCGAGGCGGGACCCAGTACCTCTGAATAAGGGGGGCTTATTAGTGCCAGAGGACTGGGGGATTGAGGAGCGATAGGCCCGGTGGGAGAGGGTGGCATCCCTGCCACCTTTCCCATGTGAGGGGGGCAAAGGAGCAATAGCTTGTGGGGTGTATGGCAGTGAAAACTAGCCCGGGTGGGTTAGGATATGGTGTGTAGGGATCTAGCGAAGACGACCTTAGGTAACGTTAAGGTTAGTTAGTGACTGATACCTGTAGTGGGGACGCAGGCAGATTAGTGTGGATTATAATGACGAGGGAGCGCAATAGTTTAAAGGGACGACTGGGAAGCGCAAGTTTCAGAAGGGAGTAGTTAGCTGAGATGATGCCGTGTTTGTGAGAATTGAACAGGTGTGATTGCACAGGGGTGCAACTGGACAGGTGTGTGGAGCAGTGTATGAGTAGTGAGTGTGTGGATCAGCGCGAATGCGCTTGGGGAGAGAAGGGTGCAGGTGGCACCAGGTGTGAGAGCACAGGTGTGCAGGTACAGGTGTGTGGAGAGAATTGGAGTGAGTGGTACGGAGTGGTGTGCATGGTGCGAAGGTGTGGATGGGGGAAGAGTGGACCCCTTTCACGAGCACCCGGGGCGGGTAGTGTAAGTGTTAGGTAGAGGGTGCAGGTAAATTGTGGTTGGATATTGGCATTTGTGGTGCGGTTGCAGAATGGTGTTGTGAATGGGTGCATTAGTGTTGTGGAAATGGCTGGGCGTGTAGCCTGTTAGTGTGTGTAGTTGGTTGGGCACTCCACCACTGTGAGGATGTCGGCCAGGTGAGGCCGCAGGTGGGCTCTGGGAGCCGGTAGTTGTGAGTGGGTGCCTGAGGATCCCGGGTGTGGATCGGGCAGCCCAGTGCCAGAGAGGGCACGGAGTGGGGAGAGAGCCAGAGGGCCTTCCCCTGGTAGTTAGGTTAGGGTAAGGAGCAGGTAAGCTCGGAGGCAACTGCAGTGGTGGAGGTGTGCAGGTGGGTAGACCCACTGGGAGAGGTACACGTCGCAGCCCAGAAATTGTACGAGGGCACCGGGAGATGAATCGGGGGAGTGAGACCCCAAATTGAAAAGCACCACAGTTTGGCCAATGGGAATTGGTTTTTTAGAACCCATAGTGTAAGAGGGCCAATGGTTTGGCCGGAGAGAGACCCCGGGTAGTGTAAAGTCGTTAAAGTCATTTAGGAGATAGTTAGGATTGATGAACCTGTCGCACCATACGCAGCCACTTACCTGTGGTGATGATGATGACTCCACACCTGTGTTTTCTTTGTTTGTTGCAGGAAATGAGATTGCTGTGAGGATTTGTGAGACGCATCACGACGTGGATGAGACATTGGGGTGATTCCATCTCTCCCTCCCTAGGAGGGACTGATGATGAATTGGTGATGGCAAATTTTGATGTTCAGTTGGAGATGGCAAATTTTGATGAGAGTTGAAAATGGCAAATTTGATTGGTTAGGAGGGAGAGAAGACGAATTTGGTATATGGGAGGAACGGGGAAGACAGTAGGGATGTTTGTTGATTTGTAAAGTAGATGTTTATGAGTAGTGTTGTGTTGTGTGGATGCAGTAAGGGGTAAGGGAGGGGCCATGTAGGTTACCTGGTGGGGGGGGGGCGTACGATAGGAACGTACCTGTCTCACCTGGTTCCCATGTGCCCCCAGTGTGCATTACCTTACATTGCGTGCACTTTTGCGCCCTTACCACCTTACTCACTTGTCTGCTTCTTTTGTCTCCCACCTCCGAGGATCTGGCTTTGGGGTGGAGAGAGAGGAGAGAGAGGTGCTGGCGACGCAGTTGTGGGCCTGCACTTTCGCTGTTCGCTGCCTGGATCGGTACACCATATGGACCGCAATGTTTGTGGCCACCCACAATGGACCGCAGTTCGTTTGCGGCCAAGCACCACCCGGGGATGGACCTATGGGTCAACGTGGCACCTATGCCATACAGGTGAACCACTTTTAGTTAAACACCAAGTGCACCACAAGAAGAGCAAGAGACACCTGCAGGGTTAGGGGTTGTCGAATTTATTTTTATTCCAATGAACAATGGTGACTGCACCGATTGGTGGTGGGGTGGTGCTTTTGATGCTCGGGAAGGGTGCTCTGCACGTTATTAAAGGCCGTCGGCCACAGAGCACTCGTGGGTTGGTGTATCGATGTTGGCAAGCGCGCTCTCTCTATGCATAACATCTGCATGTGTTCCTCCAAAAACAGGTCCTGGATCGTAGTGTAAATAGCAGCGTAGTCTTGTAAATAATGCTCCCTACCGGCTGTATGTTTAGTTTGAGAATTCTTTCCGGATTCGGTTATCCTGTGGGTGTGTTTCTGTGAGGAGAAGGGTGCAACGTCGCAGGGGGACATATTTACTCATTTGTGAATATCTGTAAAACTGTCGCACTCAGGGTAGAGTTAATAGTAGAGGGAACTACATTGCGTGCCACACTAAAGTAGGTAAAAATTTATCGGGTCGGGACGCCCCGAGGGTAGAGAAGGGTGCAATGTTGCGAATATGGAATTTGGCCTCCATATCCGCTTGTAAATATTCCCCTATTTTCTCCGATACTCCCCAACTCTCCCTTACCCCATTCCCTAGTCCCATTGTCTGTAAACAACACCCATTAGAGCCGATCTTCCCCTTCATCCCCCCATTAAATGTCGTGCCCAGGTCCCCCGCACCACACGTAGACAATTATAGGACATCTTGCTAGTTATTCTTAATCTATGTCAGTTAAGGACTTGTTTCCATTAATTATGACTCTTCGTTGCACCAGAATGTGATTATATGGCACCTGTTAGGAAGTTTAGGACCTCCCCATACCTCTCCGCATCTCTTCCCCATGAAGAAGCGCCAACTACAACAACAACAACAAAAGAGGGGGGCGGCGCGGTGACGGCATGGGGAGTGGGCGTCCTCCTTCCGGCTCGGTTAGCCACCATTGACCACGCGCTCCACGGGGTTACCACGAAGGGGCTCCCTGTCGGCCCCTCGTCAAGGGCGGAGCCGGTAACCCCCGCACCCAATGAGAAGCCATGGGCCGATGCCATCTGGGGCGGCGCTAACGAGCCGAGGGCGTGTCACTCCCCGCCGGATATACGCGGCCCCGCGCCGGATGTGACGTGAGATGCGCCCCGAGCTTGGAAGGAAAAGACGCCACCCTCCCGAGCGCTGAGCGACCTCCCCAGCTTGAGACCAAAGTCGCGACCCACAAGCGCTGTGATACCTTCACGCATCTCTGGACACCACCGTACGTGATTCTGTCCCTGAGCCAGGTGCACCTGAGCCATCGCGACCTGCCTCCCCTTTTCATCAACCCCCGTGTGAGTCAGCATTTTGTCCCGTGTGTCTGTCGTCTGTCCGGGGATAATATAAGAGTGTGTCTAAGTGCCTGTCTTCCTGTAATATACCTCTAGCCCCTGTAATCTAACCTTTTTCCGTACGAATATACTTGAAAATCGAAACCCTGGTGTCGTATTGTGTCATTATAACCCAGCCGGGTGTCTTCTCTTTCCTATTGAGCCAGCGTAGCGCGATTAGTCAACATTCGGGCACAATCGGGTAACTTGTACGGATACGGCGGCCATCCCGCTCGGCCCACCATACCATCAAAGTCGTATCTGTAACAATATATATATATATATATATATAGTGGGGCGGCTTAGCCCAAATATTCAAAAGAATTGTGCATTTTGTGATACAAGCACCAAATTTGGCACAAATGTACATTAATATGTTGCGAACATTTTCAGATATTGGGCCACTTGAAATTCCGTAAAAAAAATGTTCAAATTTTTTCAAATTTCGTAATTTCAAATTTTTCGGGTGACACCGTCACAATTTCGGTCTTCGAGGCCGGCCGATAGCCAAAGTGTGACCGGAAGGGACGAGGTTCTCCTGACCACGTGGCCCTCGATCTGGGAAGCGAGAGGCGTTCCATTAGTGGACGCGCCCCTCACGCCCGACTTTTGGGCGGCCCCGGCAGGCCGTTTGTTTTGACGTTCCGTGACAGGCCCCGCACCCCCACCTCCGGGCCGACCGGAAGCTTGTGCTGAGTACATCATACCTGAACAACTCAGTGAGGCAGAACACAGCAGTGCACACCAGGGTGACCCCTTCAGTGCATAAACCAATTAACCTGTCTCCTGCAGGGCATATAGAAATGAAGTTATTTTCTGCATACAATAATAATATAAGTTCAGTTCTATATAACAATTTCTGTTATCACCACTACCACTACAACTACCACTACTACAAGCTTTGTCTGGAATTTTGTGGACTAACAGACAAACAGACATACAGACAAGCTGGGATCAAAACATTACCTCCTTCCACCATTGAATGTAGAGGTAAACATCATGGAAATTATATCATGCCCTAGATTTAATTCATGCTTACCCGTGTATTTGCTTCACTGGTTCACAAGGTCTTTTGCATACATGTAATTCAGACTCTCGTCTTCATTGCTGACCACACAATGTTCGCAAGATATTAATGTACATTTGTGCCAAATTTGGTGCTTGTATCACAAAATGCACAATTCTTTTGAATATTTGGGCTAAGCCGCCCCACTATATCGGCCGGCCTCAAAGACCGAAATTGTGACGGTGTCACCCGAAAAATTTGAAATTACGAAATTTGAAAAAAATTGAAAAAAAAAATTACGGAATTTCAAGTGGCCCAATATCTGAAAATGTTCGCAACATATTAATGTACATTTGTGCCAAATTTGGTGCTTGTATCACAAAATGCACAACAGGTTTGCTATGCTGCTACACTAATATATATATATACATACATATATATATATACACGAGCACGTATACACACAAAACACACACACACACACACACACACACACACACACACACACACACACACACACACACACACACACACACACACACACACACACACACACACACACACACACACACACACACACACACACACACACACACACACACACACACACACACACACACACACACGTTTGTCTGTCTCCCGTTTATGGCGGCTGCTTCCTGTGCTGCATTTGAAAAGCTATGATTATTTTCCGTTTTTATTTCACTTTTATTGATGTAATATAGTGACAGTCACTTTATTGTCCCTTCCAGTAATCTTTAAAATCAACACCAACATCTGGATTAAAGTATATTTAATACAGATCTTCTTGGAGTGACCACAATTTAAAATAGCTAAATTTTGCCCTCATTTCAGACAAATCCAACCTCTGCCACCCGATGTTGCACCACCATTTTGCGGTGGGCGGTATAAGTAGCTCAGTGCTTTGGCTCAAAGTGAAACCAAGAGTGCAACACAATTAACCTTTTTAACGTACACTAGGGGGCCCATTGCTCCGTTCAACCAAATTTTCATTGGTGTTCACCGCCTTATAGCATACCTACCTGCCGGACTTGGGGGGGGGGGGGGGGGGCTGGGACTTTTGGGCCTTCTGGGTCTTTTGGTTCTCGGGAACTTTTGGGTCCTCTGGGTCTTTAGGGGCCTTAAGAATATGAGGTGTATCAAAGGGTCTTCAAAGGTCGAAGGGGTCTCAAAGGTACATTTCAATAGCACGTAATTAATTGATGGACTATGTAATTAATAGACATAACACATATGACACACACACAAACACACACCTATCACTGGTGATAGATACTTTTGCTGGTGTTTGCATACAACAATGTGCTGGGTACATATTATAATTTTATACACAAATTTAGTAATAAACGAAGCAGCCTCAAATTTAAAGTTTTTCTTTGCCTTCTTAAATTAACAGGCCCGAGAATAATCCAAAGAGACAGCAAAAGCAAATGCTACCAGAGCTGAACCATCTGTTGGATTTGGCTTATGCCAAGCTTCTGAGATGAAGAACTGTATTGCCCATCCCAAGCAATCTGAATCCATGTAAGCAAAGCACTGGCTGTCAAAACGAAGGAAAAGAAAAGAACAGCATCAGATTGAGGTGTGAAATCCAAGACTTGGATGGGTACATGAGTTCTGATGAACCATTGAAGAGATACTCGTAGTAATCCTAAAGCGATGTGATTGAGTTGACAACTAGGTTGATGACAGCGCAGTGTAAATGTCACAAGTGCAAAGCAATGCAGACCAATAGTGATGTGAATGAAAAAGAATTTATGTATACAGATTGCACAAAACACTCTGAACTGATAAACTGAGATGTAAGCAGGGCAAGATTTCCCAAAATCTGTTACCCCACTGTCTTTCCTTCATAAAAGTGTCAGAAAAGGAAAATGGTTTAAAAATAAAAGGTTGCAAAAACAGCATCGATACAAACAACGTCAAGGTATAAATGATTGGAATACCTGTTTTTTATTCCGGGATAAAGAATAAAGAGAGGGTACTGGATTAGCTCAACTAGTGGATCGATCTGATTGCAGGTTCAAATCGCATTGCCTGGGACGGCAATGGCAAACCACCCAGTGCATTTCATTGTCCAGGAAGCCACCTTGGCAGCACTATTCTCCTCAGGGGATGGCATGCAGATGTTGCTCCACATTTACCACTCAGCCAATGTATTATCTTGAAGTACTGACTGCTGATACATACGAGTACATCATAAGTTCTGCTAGCCTCGAACCTTTCAGCACCGCTCCAAGCAACATTTACTCCTCATCTCCATCTTGTTTCATCTGTGGCTTGCGTATTCATCAACTGTTAGTAGCTCACATTTTATGACCTGGTTCAGATGACAGCGATTCAGCACTTTAATTTATTGTCAGGTTGTGCAGGTGAAAACACCATCTACCATACAACAACAACAACAACAACAACAACAACAACAACAACAACAACAACATGCATTTTAAGGCCATTTTCCCTGCTAGAGCGGGGGTTAGCCTTGCGGTCCACAAGACAATCTTCTCCATTTTGCCCTATTTTCTGCATCTCCCCTTGTTAACCCCCTTGCCCACATTTCTTCTTCCACCATCTTTAGCCAAGTCTTTCTCGGTCTTCCCCGTCCTCTACTTCCTTCCACATTCATTTCCATCACTTTACTCAACCAGTCACTTTCATCCTTCCTCAACACATGACCAAACCATCTCAACCTGTTCCTCTTCACAGCATCAATCACAGGCTCTATTCCCATCATCTTTCACAATTCATCATTTGTCTTACTCTCTCTCAACGATACTCCGCACATCCACCGAACCATTCGCATTTCCACCCTTTCCAGCCTTCGTTGATGCTCTACGTTCATTACCCATGTCTCGCTCCCATAAATCATAACACTTCTCACACATGCAGCATACACCTTTCCCTACAGCTTCAACGACACTCCCCTCCTCATCAGCACGCCACTCAGTTCCCAAAACTTATTCCATGCACATCTCACTCGAGCAACCATTGCCGAGTCTGATCCACCTTCTCCATTCAGCATGTCTCCGAGGTAGCAAAATGTTTTCACACCTTCCAGCTTCACGCCGTCTCCAAGATCCAACTCAACATTTCCTCCATCTGCAGCTCCCTCTGTGCACACCTTACATTTGAATGTAGCTGCCACACTGGTTAATGACCCTCTCAGACCACGACATTTTTGATGAACCCACTCGGCGCACATTGTACATTGAATGGAGTTCACTCCGACACCCTTCCTGCACACAGCACATGGCCACTTCCCAGTTCTTTCAACCTCAACACATGCTTTACCACTTGCCATCAACTTCGTCTTTCCGAGATTCACCTTCAGACCTTTTGTCTCCAACCATTTCTTCCACTTGTTCATCTTTTTGTTCAGTCCATCCATACTTTCCGCAATCAACACCAGATCATCTGCATACAACAACTCCCACGGTAAACCCTCCTTTACGTTCTGAGCCAGCACCTCCATCACAGCTACAAATAGTAGTGGACTTAGTACCGACCCCCGATGCACTCCCACCTCCACCTCAAACTCAGCACTGTTCCCGTCCTTCGTCCTTACAGCTGTGCACGCTCTTTTGTACATTGCCATCACTACTCTGATCAGCCATTCCTCCACTCCTAACTTCCTCAATACCAATGTCAATACTTCGCGTGTAACCCCATCGAATGCTTTCTCCAGATCAACAAACCCAAGAAACAACTTCTTCCTCTTCTCCATGTACTTCTCCTGCAACTGCCTCACAATAAAGAGAGCGTCTGTCGTTCCTCTTCTTGGCATAAATCGAAACTTCATTTCGTCGATCTTCACTTTCTTCCTCATCCTCCTCTCCAACACCCTTTCCAATACCTTCATTCCATGCTCCAATAACTTTATCGCTCGGTACGAGCCACACTCCAGAGGGTCATCTTTCCCCTTGTATAGAGGGACGAGGGTACTCAGTTCCCAATCCACTGGAATGCGGCCTTCATTCACCACCAGATTACAGATCTCTGTCATTCTCTTCACACCCCAAATTCCTGCTGCCTTCAACATATCTCCCACAACTCCCGTCGGCCCTCCTGCTTTTCTACTCTTCATTGCTTTTATCGCTTCCTCAACTTCCTTCTCGGTTATCTTCTCTGCCGGTCCTAAAACTGGGTTACTCTCTGTGTTGCCATCCCATTCATTCTCTGTATTCAGCAGCATTTCTATATATCTTTTCCATCTTCCTTTAATTCCATCTGGGTCCACAACGATTTGTCCCACTTCATCCTTCAAGCAACTCACCCCCATCACATCACACCTCTCTTTCGCTATCTGTTTTGCAATCCTGAATACCGCTCTCTGACCCTCTTCCAAATCCAAGCGTTCTCCGAACATTTTCCTACATGACTCCTGCGCCTTTGCTACCTCTTTCTTTGCAGCCTTCTTGGCTGCCTTATAACTTTCATGCTCTGCTTTTTCTGCTCCCGTACCCTTCGCCTTCTGCCACTCCTTGAACTTCTTCCTCTTCTCGTCAATCCTCTTTCCAACTTCATCATCCCACCACCATGTTTCCAAGTGCCTCGGTGGCCCTTTTGTCCATCCACATACCTCACCAACGGCTCCCAACATACTATCTTTCATTGACATCCAACCACTTTCAAGCTCAACCACATGATCCTCTACCCTACTCAGCCTCTCTTTTAATGCCTCCCTTACCATCACCTCTTTCAACCTCCACACCTTCATTCTCAGTTGGTACTTCACCCGCCGAGCTCTCCTCGCACCTTTCACCCTTATGTCGCAGACAACCAAGTGGTGATGTGAAACAGCGTCCACCCCCAGGATCACCTTTGTGTCCCGGAGGTGCCCCTTATCTCGCCTACGCACCATCAGGTAGTCAACGGTTGTCGTCGACCCACATGACGTGTATGTAACAAGCTTGTTACCCTCTTTCTGGAACTGAGTATTACAAATGAACAAATCAGCTCCATCAGCAAACTCCAAAATCCTTTCACCTTCTCCATTTCTCACACCATATCCGTAACCCCCATGAACTCCCTCAAAACCGTCTATACTCCTTCCCACATGTCCATTTAGGTCTCCTCCTACCACAACAACTTCCTCATCTTTCACGTTTTCCATCAGCTTCTCTATCGCACACCAGAACTTGTCCTTCTCTTCATCTGTCTGACCAACCTGCGGAGCATATCCCGAGATGTCGTTCACCAAGAGCTTTCCAATCATCATTTTCACCATCATCAACCTATCACTCACTCTGGTCACACTCACCACACTGTCTACAAACTCCTCAGAAAACAGGACACCAACACCATTCACGCCCTCCAGGCTCCCTTGCCACACAAACTTGTATTTCTGTCCCTGCCTACCCTTCACCATTCTCACACTACTTCCCTTCCATCTCGTCTCTTGCACACAACATATGTCCACTCTTCTTCTGACCAATACTTCCACCACTTCTCCTGATCTCCCTGTCATTGTCCCTACATTCCATTTCCCAAACCTCAGAAACCGATCTCCACTTCGGGCTGTACCCTGCCCATATGTAGTTGTAATTGTCATGGTTCTCTTTTTGAGGCAATGTTTTTATGGCCGGATGCCCTTCATGACGCCAAACACTATCTCCCATGTGGCACGATATGTTATTCTTGCATCCCCTCCCAAGCATTTCCTTCAGAAGCTTTTTGCATCACTAGATTTGTGTCCATCTCAGCAGATACCATTAAGAAGTAACATTATTTCAGAAGATGGTGCAATTATTTTGCCACAACTCCAACCTAATAGGTATATGCAACAACATACCATATGTGAGTGACATGGTACTCCAGTATACTACTGCAATATAATTTGCTTCTTAGTTGAAGCTTTAATTAATTAATGTTTTTTGATAAGAGGGACTTTTATCGTTTAAAACTTTTTTAAACTCAAAAGATGGAAGAAACATATGCTGGCAATGATGCAATAGTTACAACTTTAACGCTGCAGAATCTCACAGTGGGTAAATTGAAGTAGGAGCCTATTTTGGCAGAGATATGACAATTATTTATTTATTGTGAAAGATAATATGCCACCATGAGATATAAATAAAAGTTATGGGATATATATATATATAATATATATATTTATATATATACACTAGCTTGGCTCGGCTCGCTGCGCTCGCCTCACCAAGCGTCGTTACTGAGGACCGGGCTTGTTTTTGCTGAGGCTAATGACTGTACCTGAGTTGCTGTGTTGTCATGATTTACACCAATCATAATACAAACAATTACTTTGCACAAATGTATTTGTTGTGTTTGTGATATTACATTTTTATAGGCAATTTAGGTTGAAGATTTAGGTTGAATGTTTTTTTTTTCAAGAAAGAACCCCTCAGCACAGACATAGGGGAGGGGTAGGTGCAGACTGGAAGTTTGGGACGATTACACCTCACCACCACGTAATTCAAAACACCTCACCACCAAGTAATTCAAAACACCTCACCACCAAGTAATTCAAAACACCTCACAGCCATAAAACACGTAATAAAAACATCTCACCACCAAAAAATTAAAAACACCTCACCACCACGAAATTGAAAACACCTCACAGCCATCAAACACATAATAAAAACACCTCACAGCCATATAACAGGTAATAAAAACACCTCACAGCCATAAAACACGTAATAAAAACACACCACCACAAAATCAACAACACCTCACAGCCATCAAACACGTAATAAAAACACCTCACAGCCATCAAACACGTAATAAAAACACCTCACAGCCATAAAACACGTAATAAAAACCTCACCACCACGAAATTAAAAACACCACAGCCATAAAACACGTAATAAAAACACCTCACAGCCATCAAACACGTAATAAAAACACCTCACAGCCATAAAACACGTAATAAAAACCTCACCACCACAAAATTAAAAACACCACAGCCATAAAACACGTAATAAAAACACCTCACAGCCATAAAACACGTAATAAAAACACACCACAAAATTAAAAACACCTCACAGCCATAAAACACGTAATAAAAACACCTCACAGCCATAAAACACGTAATAAAAACACCTCACCACCACGAAATTAAAAACACCCCACACCCATAAAACACGTAATAAAAACACCTCACCACCACAAAATTAAAAACACCTCACAGCCATAAAACACGTAATAAAAACAACTCAGCCATAAAACACATAATAAAAACACCTCACAGCCATAAAACACGTAATAAAAACACCTCACAGCCATAAAACACGTAATAAAAACACCCCACAGCCATAAAACATGTAATAAAAACACCTCACAGCCATAAAACACATAATAAAAACACCTCACAGCCATAAAACACGCAATAAAAACACCTCACAGCCATAAAACACGAAATAAAAACACCTCACAGCCATAAAACACGTAATAAAAACACCTCACAGCCATAAAACTTGTAATAAAAACACCTCACAGCCATAAAACACGTAATAAAAACACCTCACAGCCATCAAACACGTAATAAAAACACCTCACAGCCATAAAACACGTAATAAAAACACCACACAGCCATAAAACATGTAATAAAAACACCTCACAGCCATAAAACACGTAATAAAAACACCTCACAGCCATAAAACACGTAATAAAAACACCTCACAGCCATAAAACACATAATAAAAACACCTCACAGCCATAAAACACGTAATAAAAACACCTCAGCCATAAAACACGTAATAAAAACACCTCACCACCACAAAATTACAAACACCTCACAGCCATAAAACACGTAAAAAAAAAAAACACCTCACAGCCATGAAATTAAAAACACCTCACCACCACATCATTTAAAAACACCTAACCACCAAGTAATTCAAAACACCTCACCACCACATAATTATAAACACCTCACCACCACGTAATTATAAATACCTCACCACCACGTAAATCAAAACACCTCACCACCATGTGATTTAAAAACACCACCACCATGCGATTTAAAAACACCTCACCACCACGTGATTTAAAAACACCTCACCACCACATAATTCAAAATACCCCACCACCACGTGATTCAAAACCACCACAACGTAATTAAAAACACTTCACAACCATGGAAACAAAAGTTTGAGGGAGTCGTTAAGTAACAACACAGACACTGCCCAGATGTGTAGATATATAGATAAATGCCTGTACCCGAGTTGCCGTTTTGTCATGGTTTAAACCAATCATAATTCAAACAATTATTTTGCACAAATGTATTTGTAATATACGTGATATCATATTTTATAAACAATTGAAGTTGAAAAAAAAAAAATTCCCCAAAAAATTCCAAAAAAATAAAAATAAAAATAATTCGAAAAAAAATACCCTTCGGACATACCGACGGGAGAGATATGTGCATACCAGAAGTTTGGTACGATTTCACAAAAGTTTGAGAAAGTAGTTCAGTGACAACACAACACAACACAGGACAGATGCTGCACAGATATATATATATATCGATATATATATATTGTAAATGCAAAAAAGTTGAGTATTCAAATACCAGGCATACTCTGTGCAAATGAATGTATGTACGTACGTATGTATGTACGTACTACGTACGTATAATGTATGTGTATGTACATTCATGGTGGTTACTTCCTTGAAAATCCCAATGAACCGCAAATCCACGATGCACAAACTTAAGGGGTAATGAGAAAAAGAATATGGTTGGGGACTTCAACTTCAATTTGTCACCCCTTTTAGGCAAACTTTGCCCTTAATTAACATGTTTGTGCATTGTTTTTGTGCTATTTATTTTCATGAATTAAAGAGTTATTAAGAACATAAAATAAAGTATTATCTTCATGTATTAAGAATGTAAAATAAAGTATTATTTTCATGCATTAAGAATGTAAAATAACGTTTATTTTCTCGAGTTATTAAGATCATGAAACTTACTTTAATAATAGTGATGATAAACTTGATCCGATAATGTGATGGCGATGTTGATGATGGTGACGACAAAGACGAGTTGATGGAGATAATGATGATGATATTGGAGGGTTTGGGGTGCTAATTGTGCTGATGGCCCATGTTAATTAGGTGAATAGATGTGGAAAATAGTTCGCCAACCTATGATTATTCGAGCGCATTGACTGCAAACCTTGCCTCAATAAATTCATCACGATCGAGTGAATCCGTGAAGGGGAAACCCATCAACGGCAAGGCCTTCCTGTATATATAATGTATATATCTGCACATATGCTGCCAGTTAAAATTCATCCATACAATTCTTACATATACACTGTACGTGTGCTCGTAATGTATCTCACATAATATGGCACCATAGATAGATAATTCTCTTTTTAAACGGTTTATCGACACATCCGTATGCCATAAATAATATCACACTTGTCAGATATGAAGCTAATTTTTTTCACTTTTCATCACTGCAAAAACACTCGATAGTATTAGTATTCCAGTGACCCTCACAAAAAGCGCATATTTAACTTTGCAACACAAAACAGAAAATTTAGAGAACAAAAGACCACACATTAAAAAAAAAACAACAACGCCAACAATGATACGATGAAAAATTTAAAGGGCGTTATAAAAAAATAGCATAATTTGCATTTTGCAGACATGTTAAAATCATGTTGGGCCTCGTTTTGTGGAGAATAATTTCACACTAACGTGATGAGAAAACTTGCGATTGTTTTATGAAAAATGTGAGTACCTGGATAATCCATCACATTTATTTTGTGCTCAGGTTACAGCATTTGTAGTTGCGGAATTGAAATCGCTAGAGGGCGGGTTTATGCATTTTCGGCAAGAAAAACATCGCCAGAGAAAGGGTGGAGAATCGAAAAGCGGTTCATCGAGATGGATTACTGACCAATGATGAGGGCAGCAGATGGAGGATGGAGAGAGGAGGTCTTTCCACTACACAGACAAAATTATTATGGGAAAGCACATTAGTGGGGCAACTTAGCATAACAATTGTGCATTTTGTGAGGAAAGCACCAAATTTGGCACACTAGTAGACTATCATATTATGAAAAGATCTGGATATTGGGCCATCTCAGATTCAGAGATTTGATTTTTGCAAGATTTCGATTCGATTGGGATCGAAGAGAACACCTTCTTCGTCTTCTGTACAGTGAAGTTGCCAGCCCTGAATTCTCTGGCTACATCTGGGTGCTTCATTGTGAGTGCAACCATGTCCCTCAGGTGAACAGGGACCCACCTGGCATAGTGTGTGTGGTCTAAGGCATGGAACCATGGGACCAGTTCCGTCAGGGCATCGAGGTACATCGTGAATGAAGCCTGCCGCAGAGAACGCACGTAGACCAGTACCAACAATCCAACATCTCTAGTTCCAGCACAGTTGCCCAGTACTGAAAGTTGGGAATGTCTTCTCCTCTCTGGTGACACCTATCTTCGAACTCAGGCAGGTCTTCTGCATCATCAGCATATGTCATACAGTGGCGTTCATACGCACGGTGTTGCAGGATGTGCAGTGCCGCTGCAGTGATTTGATGAGCTCTTCTTGTGCGGGTGACGTGGGCAGCTCGCAGGAAGGAGTCGGCCGTCCCTGGCGTTGCTATCTCAGCTTGCAAATCTGCAAAATCTGCAAATCTTGCAAAAATCAAATCTCTGAATCTGAGATGGCCCAATATCCAGATCTTTTCATAATATGATAGTCTACTAGTGTGCCAAATTTGGTGCTTTCCTCACAAAATGCACAATTGTTATGCTATATTTAGCTTTGCTGGCGGACTCAGGTTGTAATAAACTAATAATATTACAACCAACTACATCAACTATTCTTCCATGAGGAAATAATTCATTTCTCTCTTTCTGGTTGGAAAGATTTTGCAGGAATATTTTCAGTTGATTATAAGAAATTAACATTTGTGCGCTTTCACCCGTCTCACCAAATGTGAAAACCAGTTCAAAATCTGAGATTAGAATAGTGCCATGTTAACGACAGATTGATTTGATGTCACACGTGTTTGTCGGCTGTTCAAGTTCAAAATGGAATTTGATTAATTGCTCAATGCTTGCCCAAAATAATTTGAATGAAACCCAGCACACACCGACAAGCACCTTATCTCAACACAATGGGCTTGTGAAGTGTAATTAATCGATGAATGCAACAAAACTGTACCATTATACCCAAGCATAGATTGCAGCATAAAAGATGCCATAATTCCTTCTTTTTTTTTTAAATGCACACCGATCAAATTCATTATACATTGAACTCTTATCTAACCTATCTATTTCTGCTATCCCCATACCCCACACCCACCCAAAGTTTTTTTTTGTTTTTTTTTTTTTTCAACCTGCAACATATATTTCCACACAACCTTTGTGCGCAAAAACTCACCTCAAGATGATGGCTGGCATCAGGGCCTCCCTGATCGGAAATGAACTCCTCAAGAAGTTTGGATTGGCGGTTAACAGCCTGTGGATGCTGAGTTGGAGCTGTTGAAACAGATGCAATGGGCTGCTTTGTTGATGGCAAAGGAGCGCAGTCGGTAGAATTGGGATACCGCTGGACAGTTTGTGAAGTGCATGCCGACATACGGTTTGAAGCAGTAGCTGTTGCTGATGGTGTTGATGAACGTGGCTCAACTTTCAAACCTTCAGGCTGACCATGTAGAAGCTTCTGACGCTTTCTCTCGCGGCGTATATCCTTAGCCTTGCGGCAAAGTGGCCGAGCAGGATCCACACCAACTCCTAAACGTCCAAGCAAAGCATTACAAAATATATATTTTTAACAAATGCCTTGATCCATTACAAACATTTTGCTTCATTAAAAGCATATGGAGAAGTGTAAGAAAAACAGGTAGTAGCATACAATGTTTACCAATTTACATCCTGAAATCATAATGTCACCTAGTCATGCAAAATCATAGGAAAGCAAAGATATTGTTGTGGATATGAGGATTGTGTTTTTTTATTGTTTTATTGTGGACCCTCCTTCCTCCAGTTGTTGTGTATAAAGGTCAAAGGGCGTCCCGTAGTTAGGTCATATACAATCACGTTTAGCCAATCATAGATTCCCTGCTTGTTGGTAGTTATTTCCTTATTCTGTGTATTAGGCTAAGGCTTTGTCTTCCATTAATTGACACTCCATTGCACCGAATTCAAATAGATAGATCCCCTTTCATTCCCAAAGCCTCGATTGCCAACTGCATTCGCCGCAGCTGCTGGGCGGTTTTCACCGCGACTCCATTAGCCACGAGGTGGGCTCGGAGAAGAAGGGGGAGGAGCCGCCGAATCCAGGGCGTGGCCCGCTGATCGTCATCAAGGGTGGAGCCAGAGAGCCCGTGCCCACCAATCAGGGCCGAGGCGACCTCACCGATGGGCGTGTCCTGGAGGCCGGCGGCTTGATCGCCCGAGGGAGATATAAGCGCGCGCGGAAGCCTTTGAGATGAGTTATGAGTGGGAGTCCAAGGTGGTTGCGTTTGAGAGAAGAGTCCAGACGAGCTTGGTAAAGGCAGAGGAAGGGATCCCCACGGAGAGTTGCGCCCGTTAAGAAGTTGGCTCCACCAGCAGTTTGGCTCCACCAGCAGTTTGACATCACCAGGCAGCTTCGACCCGTTACCCCGCGGGAACCAGATTGCGGTGGCATCGGTGGCCGTCGAGGTCCAGCCCGACGTCCCGTGCGGGATCAAGCCCGAACCATCTGCCCCAGCTGAACCTTCCCATTCCTCCTTCCAATCATTCCTGCCTGCAAATTCCCCATTCGTGTGAGTCAGTCTTTGTTTGTTCTGTCTTGGGGTATAAGTTAAGCCTGTGTAGATAAGCTAGCATTTCACTGTGTCTCCTTGATTCCTTCTGTCATTATTTTATTATCTTTCCTTCTTCCTTGGTTTCTTTTGGTCCTGAAAATAGTAATAAATAATAGTCGTAGTTCAAACCTTTTTGCCTTCGTCTTCCTCTTCTTCACATCCGTGTCGTCGTTGTCTTTTCCCTCATTGAATATCTGTGGCACGATTTGGCCAACGTTTCAGGATCGGGTCTAGTCTTGGTAAACGGCTCACGCCGCGGTTCGCTTCGCTCGGCGCAACATCCATTACGCTGCGGCCGTGAGCGGGGGGTGTTCCTTCGCGTACCGGGAAGCGCTGGTATTTAGGTCATAGGACTTGTGGGCCTAAAACCCTATCCAGCGCCGACCGGGCGTGGTGTCATACCCCCGGGACCACGTCGGTCAGTAACAGACGAGGGGCTTAATCCCCCCTCGAAGGGGAACCATAGGCCGACGTCGGGTTCCGTAACAATATTGTTGCGGTTCTCTCGCCGGCCTTCGTCCCCTTATCAAGGGGGGATTAATCCCCTTGTCTTTACTGGGCCTGGCTGAACCGGGGCTTGCAACGTCCCTTCCGGACAGCGCTAAATCGGGTTTCGGGACCAAATTCTCGCTCATACCTAAGTACTCGCGCTGCCCTGGAAGCGAGGAAACAAGCCTCGCACGAACCACATGTGATGGTAGTACGCCGAGCGGTTTGCGTACACGTGATCCGCGGTCTTAATTAATGGAACCCGATTGGAGCGATCTTAATCGTGCCACGCTTAGTGAATTGGAGAAATCACGGGAACGATCGAATTCAGAAGAAAGAAAGAACAGATAGGTTTAATTACACGTATATACAGTTCAGGACGAAGAGACACAGAGAAATCCTTATACAGTCTTAACTATCCCAGAGACAACGGGCCCGTCTCACTCGCACTCACACGGGGTATTGCAACTGGGCAGGTGTTCCCCAGCGCGGCCAAGGATGGTCCTCGTCCAGCTCTCCACAGTCCCTTGCACGTCCGGGAAGATGGAGATCGGCGAAGGCAGGGCCACGTAGCGTGTCTCTCGAGCAAAGGCGATACATCGGGGCGAACGGTAGAGAGGACTTTTTACGGCAAAGGAGGGACGGCTTTTATGGCAAGGGGCGGTTACTCAGCCTTGTTCACTCGCTTGGCTGGAATACGCAAGTTCGTTATAAACGCGCCTGGCTGTGCCTGCGTATATCTAGCGACCAACTCTTCTTCCTCAATTCACAGGGTGTTGGTTAGCGCGTGCGTTCTCATGTGATGGTCAAGTTCATCAAGCGGTACAATGCGAGTTCTCCCTCTCCTCTGCAAGTCATTTACAACGCTGCAGTCCTCTCCCTCTCTGCAAGTCCTCTCCCTCTCTGCAAGTCCTCTCGAGGGCTTTGCGCAGCGGGTTATATAGGCATGCCCCGCAAACCTTCTGGAACTCACCAGACTCTTCTCACCACGCCCTCTGATGCCACCCCCTCTGAGCTCTGATTGGCGGCTCATGCTTACAGTCATCGCCCCTGCCGCTCCGACCTCGACGCCGCCCCCACCTTCTTAGGCCTACCTCGTGTTAACTCGAATAGTGAGCAAGCAAAGGGTAGCCAAATGGATCGCCTATAGAGGTAGAATGGTTTGCAGAAGTAGGACCTATTCTCCTGTCTTTACAGAATGCAGAATTAACACTGGGAAGGGCCTATTCTCACACATACTAAGAAATAACTATACTACAAACGAGGCTACATGTTGCTTGTGTGACTATCTATGGGGGGGGCAACCTTTAACCTTTATTGAGCTCACTGTACAAACCTCAAAACCGTAGCACTATGTTCAGACGAAATGCAAATGAAATATGAAATGTCAAAATAAGCTAGTCATCCATTCCAAATGCAAACATGGCTTAAACCAAGTTTAGTTTAGTCATTGAAAATAAAGTACAACCCGATTCCATGTTTAAAAATTAACTCTACTTTCATCAGTGATCTCTCTGACTCTCTGGAAAATCCTCGTTGTCTCTTTATTGATTCCTCCACACTCTGCCGTTCCATCTCATACCTCAGATCAACAGTCTGCAGCCTCCTCACTCTCTGCAGATCTGTACAAAATCAGACTGGTCAAACAAGTGGAACATGTCTTTCAATCCTGACCAATCTCACACTCTTACTATGTCTCTCCGAAAAGACCATCTGGAAAACCCTCCCATCTACTTTCTCAACAATCCTCTCCAAGAAGTTCTGTCACACAAGTTTTTGGGTCTCATTATCTGCCATGATCTTTCCTGGGAAAACCACATTTCAAAGCTGGCCTCTAAAGCCAGTCGCCGACTGGGCATCCTCCGTCATGCGAAGTCCTTCCTTGGCACACCTGAGCTCCTCACCACATACAAGGCTTTCATCCGCAGCTCAATGGAATACTGCTCTCCCCTCTGGGCTGGTGCTCCTGCCTCACACCTAGCTCGGCTTCGCGCTGTTGAAACCAAAGCTTTCAGAATCATTGGAATCTCCCGCGATGAAGCTGATTGTGAGGGCCTTTCACTCACTCACCGCAGGCAGGTAGGTTGGTTGTCTTTCTGTCTTCTACCGACTCCTATCCGGCCTAGCTCCCCAGCTCTGTCTGTGCTCTGTCCCCCAAATATTCCTACAGGTCGCACATCTGCCAGCAACCCTCTTCTGGTGAAATTGCCAAAATCAAGGCTCTCTGCTCACCTTTACTCTTTCATTCCTCTTTACTCCCACCTCTGGAACAAACTCTCTCACTCTCTTCAATCCCACTCCTCCCTCCAGGTCTTTAAAACAGCTGTTCACCACCATCTCTTATCTTCCCCCATCCAAAACCTTGATCTATTCAACCCCCATGAATTTACCCCAGATCCACTTTTTTGAAATACCAACCTCTTTCCTGGAAGTCCTAGCAGTGTACATGTGCTTTGTACCTCTCCCCCCCCCCCCCCCCCCCACTTCCCATGACTCCTCCCCCCAAGCCCTCTCCCTCCCACGGATCTCCCGATGTCCCTGTTGTACTTGTGTGCTTCCCCCTCACCCCATCTTGTCTCCCGCTCCCTTTATTGTATGTTTTGTGTGTCCATTTTTTTTGTGTGTTTAATGTCGTCTCTTACACGAGCCTCAATCTTGTATCCAAAAAAAAACAAAAACAAAAAACCAAGGAGTGGGAATTTGGTAATGGTTAACTATAATGGTGGTGTTCCTGGATGCAAATCGGACTCACGGAAAAATATAGTAAATATGAGAAATATCCATGGATGCAAGTGTGGACTTCCTATAATTTCCTATTAACACGAGTGGTGGCAGTGGACGCAACACACACACACACACACACACACACACACACACACACACACACACACACACACACACACACACACACACACACACACACACACACACACACACACACACACACACACACACACACACACACACACTAGCAATAGTTGCAAAAATCCCATATAATTTCTCTTGCAGCTGCAGAACCAAACAAACAAGATATTTAAAACAGCCCTGACAGCTCCAGCTCCTGTACCCCCCAAACATCTATATTATAATAATAGCGTAAGGACTCGACTTTATCCCTTTTACGCCGCACCCAGTGACCCGATGCCCACGGCACTAATGGACTTACGATCTACGAACCGCGCTCTTTGTTTAACACAAACAGCCATACTCGAAAAATCTGAATTAGCCGACGTTGGGGCCCAAAAGCATCCGATTAACTGCCGATACGACGCCATCTTACGACGCCATCGTATTGGCGTCTGCTGGGCGAAGCCGAAGCGAGCCGTCCGCTGATTGGACAGCCGAGTGGTGTGAACATGGGTGGTGTGAACCAAATGGTCTTTTTATTCCCTTGAACATTTTAAATTAGGATATATAAGGAAACGTCTTTATCGTCATTTTAATAAAGTTAAATGGAGTGACGTTGCTATACTCGGGGTGCGTTGCATAAATCCCCGTAACTCAGAGAGGTGTAGCAGGTGGCGAGATGTAAGGAAGCTTAAAGATAACGAGCTGAAACACACAAACGATATGTCAATCCCTTTCTACACCAAACGGCAACAAAAGTATGAGAGTGGGAAGGCATGGTCTGAGCATTTCGAGCAGAGAGGACTGATTGGACTTAACTTAAAGAGAAAAAATTGGATCTTAACGGAAGAAGAAGATCCCATGAGCGCTCCCCTATGCCATCCATAATGGTACACTCTATCCATACACCACATCCTCCCTTCCGTGGATGTTCCACGGGTTTCGGCTAGTCTATATAATAATACCGTAAGGACTCGACTTTGTTATCCCTTTTATGCCGCACCCAGTCACCCGATGCCCACAGCACTAATGGATTTACGATCTACGAACCGCGCTCTTTGTTTATCACGTACAGACATACTCGAAAAATCTGAATTCGCCGACGTTGGGGCCCAAAAGCATCTGATTAACTGCCGATACGACTCCATCTTACGACGCCATCGTATTGGCGTCTGCTAGGCG
Organism: Myxine glutinosa; assembly: GCF_964187855.1. Lineage (NCBI taxonomy): Eukaryota > Metazoa > Chordata > Myxini > Myxiniformes > Myxinidae > Myxine > Myxine glutinosa. The sequence continues at coordinate 111,245,467 of NC_136263.1, forward strand.
AAGGCGAAGCGAGCCATCCGCTGATTGGACAGTCGAGTGGTGTGAACATGGGTGGTGTGAACCAAATGGTCTTTTTATTCCCTTGAACATTTTAAATTAGGATATATAAGGAAACGTCTTTATCGTCATTTTAATAAAGTTAAATGGAGTGACGTTGCGATACTCGGGGTGCGTTGCATAAATCCTCGTAACTCAGAGAGGTGTAGCAGGTGGCGAGACGTAAGGAAGCTTAAAGATAACGAGCTGAAAACAGACGAACGATATGTCAATCTCTTTCTACACCGAACGGAAATAAAAGTATGAGAGCAGGAAGGCATGGCCTGAGCACTTCGAGCAGAGAGGACTGATTGGACTTAACTTAAAGAGAAAAAATTGGAGCTTAACGGAAGAAGAAGATCCCATGAGCGCTCCCCTTCCCCTATGCCATCCATAATGGTACACTCTATCCATACACCACATCCTCCCTTCCGTGGATGTTCCACGGGTTTCGGCTAGTCTATATAATAATAGCGTAAAGACTCGACTTTGTTATCCCTTTCATGCTGCACCCAGTGACCCGATGCCCACGGCACTAATGGATTTATGATCTACGAACCACGCTCTTTGTTTATCACCTACAGCCATACTCGAAAAATCTGAATTAGCCGACGTTGGGGCCCAAAAGCATCCGATTAACTGCCGATACGACGCCATCTTACGACGCCATCGTATTGGCGTCTGCTGGGCGAAGGCGAAGCAAGCCGTCTGCTGATTGGACAGGCGAAGGCGAAAGCAAGCCGTCCACCGAGTGGACAATCCAGAGCATGCATTTGTGCCGGTGTCGGCGATCGTTGTTCATATACGCACTCTTCATTCTCATCTTTCTTCCTAACTCTTACTCGGACAAGCAAATCCCCGATGCCATCCATAATGGTACACTCTATCCATACACCACATCCTCCCTTCCGTGGATGTTCCACGGGTTTCGGCTAGTGATTAATTAATAGTAGATATCATCATTTTGAACTTATCCTGTGCATTCACAAAAGGGGACACACAAGATGAAAATGATATGGCTCCACAATTCCCCCGAAAGTGTATCAATCACTAATTTTGCCTCCAATAGTTTCTTCAAAATCCCACTTATCAGTTTCAACATACTGAGAATCTTAAGAGTTGCTAATGACAGTGGCATCAATATCAGAATGCAGATGGCACGGAAGTGAAACAAGCCTGTATCCTGACAGTTAATAAATGCATGACAATCCATCGTTGTCTGTCGAGTCAGTCAAGTTACATTACACAATGTGTGAACCATTTCTCTTTCACTTCCACCGTCGGGTGATAGTTGTTGTTGATGGCAACACTGTTGACACTGTTGACACTGTTGACACTAGCTGTCATCGTCAACTACAACTTCCCCTTCACATAGTTTGTTGGGATGTTGGAAAATTTACTCCTTATGAGCTTTCTATGATCTTCTGCTGCCCGGCAGCATATTCCGTTCGGTTGGAGTAAAATGTGCCTTCCTCTTTCTAGTACGACTGACTTCACCCGCCATGACTGTTTTGCAAGCTGACGAGACTGAGCAATGCATTGTGGGATACCATATGTCAATCAAAACTTTAACCACGTCTTTTCTAGCACTTATCCAGGGGATAGCTATCCTACCCTTGTCAGCCTTTGAACAACCATGGATTATCCGTCGGTTAGGTATCCATCAGAAAGGAAATTTAAACAAAGGATAGCTCTTATGTAGGGAATAAAATGTCCGACTTTCTAACAGCCAGGAACTCTGCTAAAACAATTATTGACTTGCGCCCTGCTTTCACAGAGAATTAATGGTAAAGGAAGTACCGATACGAGGTGGTCATCATGTTGGTCTACCGATGTTTTATTTAGATATAAATATTTGAACACTATATATCTTTAATGGTGATCTAATCATGAATCCACATGTCATTACATCATCACGCCAGCAAATAGGAGTGTGGTGCGAACCGGTAGAAAACAACGATATTCGTACCCCATCACGGCAACATAATACAGTATCGGCACATGCTATATGATGAAACGGCAGGTACGAGCCAACCGTTCCATGCTCTTAAGTCGCCAGACACAGCATATATCTTGTTTGGTGGGCCTAAAGTTTGCCTTCCTCTTTCTAGTATGACCGACTTAAGACATCATGACTGTTTTGCAAGCAGACGAGACAGTGCAATGCATTGTGGGATGTCATCTTCCAATCAAACGTTTATCCACACCTCAGTGACCTCATCCAGCCCTTAGCTACCCTATGTTAGAGCGAAATGGCTATCCTCCCCTTATTCAACCATAGTTTATGTCAGATAGTTAACCATCGGATAAGAATTTTAACCACAGGATAGCTCGTATCTAGTGGTTAAATTATCCAAGTTTCTAGCAACCGGGCACTGGTGTTGGCTTAATGGTTAAGTTAACGGTTGGTTGGTTAAGGTAACGGTTAATGTTAAGGTAATGGCTTAATGGTTATGGTTCAGGTATTGATCTGAAAAGTAACAACAAAAATCTATCGTAATTTTTTGAGGAAAAGCGAACTCAAAATACGTGTTCATGACAACAAATGGACAAGAATCTCTTACAAATTACAGAGAGTTGACCAAATGAAAATCCACCTGCCATGGAGAGGATCACCAGTCACCAAACTCAATGCTGCTCACCTGGATGGGGCGTTCTCTTTTTTTGAACTTTACTTTCTGATCCAAAGAATGTTTTGGTTGCTTGATTGCTGGCGATAGCTTCAGATGGTTCCTGCAATCCTTCCTTTGTTGAAATGTTAGGATCACGAAGATCAGGGCAAAGATGATCCTGGACGGGGAGAAGGTCTGGAAGGGTATTCATATCCATTGTCGATTCATCTGTAGGTACAATTCAGCTTTCAATCAACAGAACAATACAGTACAGTAAACCCTTAAATATCTGAGCCTCCCAACTTGGTATAAAATGTTTTTATTTCATAATCATCAAATTAATGTTTTGCCATTAACAAAAATATTTTAAGGTTGCATATATCTGTCTATAATACGAAAAGTCCGTGTGTGTGTGTGTGTGATGGCGGATTATAGGGGGATTTGCTACCAACCTGCCCCATTTGCTCCCGGCTCCAAATCCCAACCGGCCCAAATATATTGAGTGAATAAAATGTTTTTATGCATTTTGTGCAGTTTCTCTCTTTAGAAATGAAGATATCTGTCTGGACATGGTCCAAACTTAGTAATATGTTCTGTTCTTACTAAAATAGCATGGTATGAGGGAGCGATCAAGGAAAACTGTGGAGTGACTTGTGCGAGTGAGTAGTGTGTGAACGGTGTGATGTTCTGTGTGCGTTAGTATAAAGAAGGTCGTGAGTTGTTCTGAATGAGTGAACGGTGTAAAGAAGGCCGTGAGTTTTTCTGAACGAGTGAACGGTGCAAGGAGGGCCGTGACTTCCAAGTTTATGTGTGCGGGTAATCAATTAAATGAGGGGGAAAAAACGTATTTTATTAATATAACTCCTTCAACTCTAACTCTAAATAAGCCAAAGAGACAAGAGATTATTTAATCAACCTCAGACAACCTGTGCTCTGGGGGTAGCACTCATGTTGAGGCCGGCCCGAAAATATTATTCCCGCTCAAGCTCCCCCCTCCCACTCAAGCTACCCCCTCCCGCTCAAGCTACCCCCTCCCACCCCCTCCCTCGTCGAGTCTCTCTCACGGTGTGTGAATGTGTGTGTGTGTGTGTGTGTGTGTGTGTGTGTGTGTGTGTGTGTGTGTGTGTGTGTGTGTGTGTGTGTAAAAGAGAATTGTGAGGAACAGAAATGAAAAAACGAGATGTGTGTGATGATTGACATTTCTTTTGGTGAGGCTTCTCCCACTGATTTGTCATTATCTTTTGGTGGAAAATCCACTATACATTTTCTCATATATTTATATGTTTATTCTTTGTTGATGTGATTTTAATGTGTTTGTTAAACTACATTTATATGATATTTTATGTTTGTTCAACTACATTTCAAAGCATGAAAACCACAAACAATATAATTAATTGTACAGTAACGGCTAGATGTTACAAGTTAAAAGAAACTAAAGAATTAATTACATGTAAAACCTCAAATATAGTTTACCTATTGACCTGTAGCAAATGTGCGATGCAATATGTTGGTGCATTGATGGGTTAACTGACTGCCTGGATGCAACTGAGGTTGTGGATCTACTGATGTACCATCTATTGATGTGGATCCATGATCGAGGTTGTGGATCCGCCGTTTGGAGAGGTCCTGGGCTGAAAGGATCGAAACCTCGAGGACGAACGGTGCCCAGCTGATGATCCATGCAGTCAGGAAACTAGTCAGTTGCTTACGGGTTAAGGATCTTGCTTTAGGTGGAGAAACTATGTTTGAGGTTTACAATTTAAATAAAGTTGAATATAGGATGTTGTAAAATTAACATCATTTACAACAATCCTTTAAATTATTTATATTTAAGTTTAGGAACAACCGATACTGTACAATTAAGTGTGTGTGTGTGTGTGTGTGTGTGTGTGTGTGTGTGTGTGTGTGTGTGTGTGTGTGTGTGTGTGTGTGTGTGTGTGTGTGTGTGTGTGTAAAAGAGAGATAGAATTGTGAGGAACAGAAATGAAAAAACGAGATGTGTGTGTGTGACCAACTTAAAATCGGAAATGGTCTCTTACCCCATGAAATTATGTGCCTTTGGCCAATGGGTATACGCCATAAACGTCAATGGGCATTGGGTACATGTACAGGGGATAGAGCTCAGGGCTCACCTATGCAAGGGATGTTGTGGCATTCCATATGCAGCCCATGGCTGCTGGTTGCATCATTTTCTGGAAGCGCAGCTGTGGTGTGTGTATGTGTGTAGTGTGTGTGTAATGTGTGTATGTGTGTAAGTGTGTGATGTGCACACCCACATTTAGTACCCTTCTGCTTTTTCTGAATCTCATGCCTTAAAATTTGCATAAAGACAGTTATGTCAAGGCATTTTCAGACTGTCTGAGCAATGGTTCAAATTTTTTCAACCTTTGAACAGTGTATACCACCGATATGGATTTTCAACATCCTCATGAATGATTAATAAGAAAAGGTACCTGTCAATCCTTTTGTAATATCTCCTTTGGCAAGAAATTTGGACATCTTTTTCAGCACCTTTTTGTGTGTTTTATTTGGCAGGAAATCCAGAGCATGGCATCTGAAAAGAAACACAATCGAGTTCCACAAATATACCTTCTAGTCCAGCGGTCAGACCACTATTTTGGGTGAAGTGTGCATTAGCATCTGCACAAAAGAATTTTTTTGCTGTTTCATGACCTTTGAACCCCCCTAGATCAAGATTCCGTGGGCGCCACCCTGTGACCCAAGAACGTTTTTTTTTTTACAAAATCCATTAATAGGCAAATTACAGTGCATTCAGAAAGTATTCAGACCCCTTCACTTTCTTCAAATTTTATGATGTTGCAGCCTCATGCTGAAATCGTTTAAATTCATTTTTCCCCTCATCAATCGACACTCAATACCCCAGAATGACAAAGAGAAAACAGGATTTTAGAAAGTTTTGCAAATTTATTAAAAAGAAAAAAACTGAAATATCACATTGACAAGTATTCATACCCTTTGCTATGACACTTGAAATTTAGCTCAGGTGCCTCCCATTTCTCTTGATCATCTTTGAGATGTTTCTACACCTTGATTTGAGTCCAACTGTGGTAAATTCAATTGATTGGACATGATTTGGAAAGGCACACACCTGTCTATATAAGGTCTCACAGCTGACAATGCATATCAGAGCAAAAACCAAGCCATGAGGTCGAAGGAACTGCCTGCAGAGCTCAGAGACAGGATTGTGTCGAGGCACATATCTGGGGAAGCCAACAAAAAATTTCTGCTGCATTGAAGGTTCCCAAGAGCACAGTGGCCTCCATAATTCTTAAATGGAAGAAGTTTGGAACAACCAGGACTATTCCTAGAGCTGGCCGCCCGGCCACACTGAGCAATCGGGGGAGAAGGGCCTTGGTAAGACAGGTGACCAAGAACCCGATGGTCACTCTGGTTGAGCTCCAGAGATCCTGTGTGGAGATGGGAGAAACTTCCAGAAGGACAACCATCACTGCAACACTCCACCAATCTGGGCTTTATGGCAGAGTGGCCAGACGGAAGCTTCTCCTCAGTGAAAGACACATGAAAGCCCGCTTGGAGTTTGCAAAAAAAGCACCTCCAAGGACTCTGACTGTTGGAAACAAGATTTTGTGGTCTGATGAAACCAAGATTGAACTGTTTGGCTTCCGTCTGGCCACTCTGCCATAAAGCCCAGATCGGGTGGGGTGTTGCAGTGATGGTTGTCCTTCTGGAAGTTTCTCCCATCTCCACACAGGATCTCTGGGGCTCAGCCAGAGTGACCATTGGGTTCTTGGTCACCTCTCTTACCAAAGTCCTTCTCCCCTGATTGCTCAGTTTGGCCAGGCGGCCAGCTCTAGGAAGAGTCCTGGTTGTTCCAAACTTCTTCCATTTAAGAATTATGGAGGCCACTGTGCTCTTGGGAACCTTTAATGGAGCAGAAATTTTTTTTGTTGGCTTCCCCAGATCTGTGCCTCGACACAATGCTGTCTCTGAGCTCTGCAGGCAGTTCCTTCGACCTCATGGCTTGGTTTTTGCTCTGATATGCATTGTCAGCTGTGAGACCTTATATAGACAGGTGTATGCCTTTCCAAATCATGTCCAATCAATTGAATTTACCACAGGTGGACTCCAATCAAGGTGTAGAAACATCTCAAAGATGATCAAGAGAAATGGGAGGTACCTGAGCTAAATTTCTAGTGTCATAGCAAAGGGTATGAATACTTATGTAAGTGTGATATTTCAGTTTTTTCTTTTTAATAAATTTGCAAAACTTTCTAAAATCCTGTTTTCTCTTTGTCATTATGGGGTATTGAGTGTAGATTGATGAGGGAAAAAATGAATCTAAACGATTTCAGCAAAAGGCTGCAACATAACAAAATGTGAAAAAAGTGAAGGGGTCTCAATACTTTCTGAATGCACTGTAGCTGCGACCGATATATATATTACTAATTTTGCTTAAAAATCGGCGAGTTCTCAACCAAACTTCCCAGAAAACGTTCTGTACCCACATTTTCAGGGACTACGATTCTTATGAAATGATTACATTTACAATCCTACTTCAATTTACCCCATTATTGTGCAAACTGGATGATGCCATTCATAAAATTAGATACTTTCTTCTGACTGATTAAATATAAACGTTTTGTTTGTTGCAAACTGATGCTGCATTATAAGACTACACAATGCACAAATGTTACTTCAAGCCATGTGGAGGACCAACTGATCCACTGATCACTGCCAGACCAGATCGGATACACAGCATCACTTTAGCAAACAAAGCAAGGCAGGGTGGTCTCGCTGTGGATCTGGAGAGGCGTTTAGAAAATGACGACCAGATTACCACGAGATGTCGCAAGGATTGTTTAATCGTACACTTCAAAGACTCATATAGAGACTATTGAAACGATCAGGTGAACCATCAGGTGAAGCCCCATCCTGTAAATGATGGCAAAACGATCAGGCGAACCATCAGGTGAAGCCCCATCCTGTAAATGATGGCAGCAAATAAAAACCCCTAAATTTTACTTCAAGAAACACTGTGTTTTGCAGGGAATGATGTATAATGGACATGGATACAATTGTCTCTGCTTCAAGCACCTCCGATTCTTGGTCTTCCTTAATGGTTTGCAGTAAGGCTGGACTATGAATTGATAGGAGTCCATTCTGTGTTGATACGTTTGAATCAAAAATGTCAGGTATGACTTGAATGGGTCCTTTCTCTGCATTCACCATGCCCCGAAGATTTGTCAGCATCTGTGCAGCCTTAGCAGAAGATGCTTTAAATCGTAGATATTCATCACAGGAACTGCACATATGACAGTCATACAGATCTTCAATGAGTGTTTTCTGGCTGAGCAGCACACCTAGTGCTATTTGCAATGTCGGTTGGTTAGAAATAATGCTGGTAATAATGTTGCCAATCAGCAGTCTGCATAAATACATGCAGAGTCAAACTCAAACTGATTCAAGAGAAATATTCATGTTGATTCTTGCTTGATAGTACTTGCTCTCCTTAGAGAAATTTTTTGACTCATCAGTGATCTTTCTCGCTCTCTGGTCCCTGGTGTTGATCCCTGGTGTTGGGCTAGCGGCTAGGGTGCCGGCTTAGGATCCTAGGATCCTGGGTTCGAATCTCGGTCGATCGCCGAATTAATGCCAGGGGGGTTGACTCAGCCTGTCATCCTTCCGAGGTCGGTTAATTGAGTACCAGTTCACTGGTAATTCCCTGTTTGTCGTTGAAGGCGGCAAAAAGGGTTGGCGTCAGGAAGGGCATCCGGCCGTAAAACATTGCTTCAAAAAGGGGACCAAAAAACAACAACTACCACGGTCCCCGAAAAGGCCAACCCCCGCTTTGCGGGGAAAAATGGCCTCTAAACGGTGGTTTAGTAATCTTTCTCGCTATGCTGTCCATTTATATCTCATCATTGTCATCTTAATCATAAGCAAGTGAATCAATGCCGACACTTTGCTACGAAAGAGGAGGAGACTGGCTACACCTTTGCCAGAGATAGCAAGGAGGTCTGTGCCAATTTTCTCAGACAATTTGGAGATGATCGTTCGACGAGATAGAGATGCACCACCGTTTTTATATAAACTTCAAAAACCTTAGAGAAGTTCCATATTCTTGCACAACCCATTACCCGGCCGGATCTTGACCTGCTGGCCAATATCATCCTGCGTAGCATTGCATGGATCAAGAACACACTCTTTGAAGGTCAGCTGGTCCTCATGGTCAGCAGTCCGACAGATGACAACACGTCTCCATCAACTGGGGTTTTACAAATCCATGCCCATTATACATCATTCCCCACAAAACAGACAGTGTTCCTTGAAGTAAATTTAGAGGTTTCAACCCATCACCGTCGTTTTCAGGATGGGGCTTCACCTGATCGTTTCAATAGTCTCTGTATGCGAGTCTTTGAAGTGAATGATTAAACACAGTCATGACATCTAATGATAACCTGGATGTCACTTTCTAAACGCCTCTCCAGCTCCACAGCTAGAGCGCCCTGCCTTGCTTGACTTATGCTAATGATGCTGCGGATGCGATCTGGTCCGGCAGTGATCAGTGGTTTGCCCGTTGTTCCCCCACATGGCTTGAAGTAACAGTCATCCATTGTGTAGTCCTATAATGAAGCATCAGCTTGCAACAAACCAAGCATTTGTATTTAGTCAGCGAGAAGAAAGTATCTATATTTATGAATGGCATCATCTAATTTGCACAGAAATAGGGTAAATTGAAATAGGATTGTAAATGTAATTGTTTCATAAGAATAGTAGACCTTGAAAAATTGGTCATAGACACCTTTTCTGTGAAGTTTGGTTAAGAACGTACTGAGATACAAGTTAAATTAGTAATTGAATTATTGGTGCCAGTTAATTTGCATATTAATACCTTCTGTAAAAAAAATGCTCAAGGTTCCCAGGGTGGCACCCACGGAATCTTGATCTGGGGGTTCAAATGTCATACAACAACAACAACAAATTTTGTGTGGACACTAATGCACTTAACTCCCCTCAGACTGCAAGACTATTCCATTTGAGACACCATCCAACCAATATCACATTCAAAAACATTTCCTCAGAAATTATCTACGACACCAAGTAAACCTCTGGACAAATCACAGGAAGAATATGAATGAATATATGAATATATATATATGAATGAATATATGAATGAATATATGAATATATATATATGAATGAATATATGAATATATATATATGAATGAATATATGAATATATATATATATGAATGAATATATATATATATGAATGAATATATATATATATGAATGAATATATATATATATGAATGAATATATATATATATGAATGAATATATATATATATGAATGAATATATATATATATGAATGAATATATATATATATGAATGAATATATATATATATATATATATATTGTGTATATATATATATATATATATATATATATATATATATATATATATATATATATATATATATATATATATATATAATCAAAACAATGTTGGAGTATTTACATTAAAACTAGGTTGACATTGCAAATTAAATGTGACATCAGAGAGATGATGGAACAAATCAACAATCTTGGTCATTTATAAGACACCTGAAAAAAGGAAAACAAATCAGAAAAAAAAGAAGGTTGTAAAGCAAAGTATGATGGACTCCAAACTCAGGTAAACTACACTGTTTTCTAGTTTAACCACGGAAATAATGCTTATAAGTGGAGCCTGCAAATAAATCACCTGCAGGATAAATAAATTTGTAAGACAATGTTACATTAACATAACAGGAAAAGTATTCATAAACAGACAGTATATGCCAATAAGGGAATTTAACCTTAGTTCACGATGAACAATGAGCCTTAGTTTAGCTCACCATGCACCAAGAGCCATGGTCCAAATGGGAACAATGAACAGAACAATGCAGAATCTCATGAAAAGAGGACAAAGGACTGACTGACCTGATGGTGTACTGAGGGCAGCAAGTTTGGTGCATCGTTGGCTTGTACACATATTTTCCACTCCTGGCAAAATACACACAAATTTGCACTGTATATTAAAAAATAAATGTGCAGCAAAACTTCCTTTTTCATTGTAATAATTTTACATAACTAGGAAATTCTAAATTTGTGCTTCTTTGCAAAACTAATAATCGGCTAGCGCTCACCATTGCTTCCAAAATAATGCAAACAAAAGTGGCCTAAGGAAAGGATAAGTTAATTAAATTAGTTAGCTATCTCCTAATGTGTGTATTGTATGGTATGGCCTGGTTCAGGTTACCATTATGACTATACCTCAGGGAGATGTCTGTTCACAACCATCCTGATTTTCATCTATACCAAAGGTATCAGCATAAGCTTTAGCAGGTATATATTTTATATTCAGAGGCAGACCTGCTTACACCTATTTAAATACTTATTTACAATTGTTTGGCAGTTTGAGTACAATTCAATATCTTTGTGCAAGATTTCCTTCTCGAAAACATAACATGCATGCACATACGTAAAGCAATTTTAGAAATACAGGTGACCTCTTGGCCAAACCATACCTCCGCCAGCCACGGTCAATCAAATCCTGGTAATCTTCCGCAGACATAACGTGTGCCCACATGCCTGCAATACAGACGAAACATACACCTAAACCATTATCTGTTTATTGTTTGTGGTTCCCAATCCTTCATAATACATATGACATTGGATTAAGCAGGTTGGAGTTATCCATTTTTCTTCTTGTAACACATTCCGAAGGTCATGGAGGGTATGTAACACCAATCACAAACACACATATACATATACACACACACTCTCACATATATATATATATATATATATATATATATATATATACACAAAGAATTAAGTTAAGCACCCCCCCCCCGTTTTTTTACAACCTCGCACATTACAAGTTTGTTGTCGTCAAAACAGTGTAATATACCCATGATATTGCTATATTTTCTGGAGAAGTGATATTATGGTCACATAAAAACATAACAATCATGCCGTTTTCAATATTTTATTCTGAATAATTTAAGGTGAAAATTTTTGGGAATTTTAGGCATATTTTCACCTCAATTTAAGTATGGAGCTATAGGTCCATCACGGACAGTGTGGATGACGTTTATGTTTTCTAACGTACAGTCATTGTTCTGAGAAGACCTCTAGCGATCTTTGCGTCAATAACGTGTGTAGGACCCACGTGATCGGATCACTGACTCAACCCTACGTCTCATAGACCCTGTAAGCCGTCGTATGCGTTGCTGTGGCAGGTTGTTCCATTCCCGATGTAATGCACGTTCCAATTCATCCAGATTGGCTATTGGAGGGACCATCTTCGCAATTTGTCGTCCCAACATGTCCCAAACGTGCTCGAGGGGGTTCAGGTTCAGGACAGGATTAGGAGGTGCTTAACTTAATTCTTTGTGTAGGGGTGCTTAACTTAATTCTTTGTGTATATATATATATATATATATATATATATATCTACAGACTAGGCATTTAATATGGAATATTTTTTTTGTGGGGGTGAACTTACTTTTCAAGATGTCTTAGAACCAAAAGTTCATTGGAATTATGTTGAAATTATTCTAGATTTTGTTAATGTGACCTTTAAAAGAAACAAAAACCACATTTGACATTTCGAAACAAATAAATTTATCCTTGAAAGTGATGAAAACTGATATCGAACTCAATTCATGGACAGTACTGTGTTAAACTTCTGCACATTTTCCAGAAGTATCTCTTTATTTTGCACATTAGCCAAAAAAAATTTTAACAAAAGTTAAATTACGACTGGGATTACGGACAGTAAAATTACAGTTCAGTACTTCGTGTAACCCCCACGAGCATTCAGGAGAGCACGTACACGTTGAGGCATGCTGTTCACGAGATTTGCCAAGGTTTGGACAGGAATCACTTGCCATGCAGTGACAATAGCCTGCTGCAATTCACGCACAGAGGTCGGCTGCTGGTCCAAGTTGTCGATTTGACGCGTTAATTCTGCCCACAAGTTCTCTATCGGATTCATATCCGGGGACATGGCAGGCCACTCCATATGCTCTACACCACGGTCAGCAAGAAAGTGTTGGATCATGCGAGCACGATGAGGCCGTGCATTGTCATCTTGGAAGACAAAGTTTCCTCGAAAGACTGCGCGAGCAAATGGAAGCAATGTTTCTTCCAGAATGGCCCTGTACTTGAACTGGTTCAGGTTTCCATTCAGATCAACCAGGTCAGTTTTGCCCCCTGCATGAAAAGCAGCCCAAACGGTCACCCCACCACCTCCAGCTTGGACTCATGGCACTATACAATCTTTGTTGTAGGCTTCATGCACTTGTCTGCGTACTCGGACGCCGCCATCTTGACGATAGACCAGAAATCTAGACTCGTCACTGAAGATCACGCGATTCCAGTGTCCTGGCTGCCATTGACGGTGCTCTCTGGCCCACTGCAATCGGCGCTGGCGGTGTTGTCTGGTCAGGCGTGGCTTTCTCAGGTGACGCCTGGCATGATAGCCTTCTTGAACCAGTCGTTGGTTGACTAGCCTTCTGGATACAGGCACATTTGTCAGTTGCTGCCACTCAGTCCTAAGCCGATTAGCTGACTTGGTACGGCCATTGCGGTCTAACCGGTGCAGCTGGCGATCATCCCTCCTTGTGGTTCTGCGGGGACATCCTGGCCTCGGTATTGGAGTAGGGAGACCCCTCTGAGCATTTCGTTTCAGGATCTTTGACACCTGACCTTGAGTGATGCCATACTGCCGAGCAATAGCACGCTGTTTCATACCGTAATTTCGTAAAGCCACCACTCCATGACAAACAGCATTGTCGAGTTGACGGACCATCTCCAGAGGAAGCGGCAATAACTTTTGGAGACGTGCAGCAGTTGTTTTCCACTAATACAGAACGCAACAACCCTTGTATACCCGACTGTGAAGCCAATCATCAAATGCACCCGTCCATACATTTTGCCACGCCACCTGTGATATAATCCTGTTGTTGACTTCTTGCTGCGACAGACAATCAGTGACATGGTTCTTTTAACAAAGAAATCACCAAAGTGTAAAAGAAACTCACCAGATTGATATACTGAGTTAAGAAAGTACCCAAGTCAAGAAAAAAAATATATTCCATATTAAATGCCAAGTCTGCACACACACACACACACACACACACACACACACACACACACACACACACACACACACACACACACACACACACACACACACACACACACACACACACACACACACACACACACACACACACACACACACACACACACACACACACACACACCGTGAGAGAGACTCGACGAGCTTCTGTTACAGTAACCGCATTTACTGCCTCCACTCTCTGAGAAGTACTCCAACACACTAAAAGAGCTGATCGACCGGGCCATGGCGCAATACAAGCTGAACCGCAAACTTCAGCACTCAGTCGTCTCGACCTGAATAGTAAATGCCGTGTTAAACGAAGCAAGCACGTGTAGTAGTTATCGTACTGTTATAAAATCACCCTCAATCAACTGATGACAAAGTCGTTTTATAAGTTTGTTTTTTTTCCACCTTTTTAAATGACGTTTCAAGTGTTCTCACAACGACCCGTCCGAATCCTCATATCCTGTGTCGGGAATTTCCGCATCGAACTTAGCACGGGAACCACTTCCGCCCGCCACCTCGAGAAGCTCGCTCATTGGACGTTGGAGGTGAAACAGGAAACAATATCCAATTCAATTATTTTTCTTTCTTTTCCTTTTGAATTGATATTCACATTGTCGGTGTGCCGAAATAAGTGATAGGTTAAAATAAAATTCAGTCTATATCAACCTCGCCGTGTCGAAGGTAATTTTCTTTGTTTTCCTGGCTTCTTCTTCTTCTTCTTTATTGTGGTCATTCACAAACAAAGGGTGGTTCAACTTACCCGTCGCGTACTTGCCTTCGGGATGGCCGCAATAGCCACACGAATAACCCTCCCTCATTCCTCGATAGTCCGCAATGGAGACCATGTTGTACTCCTCTTCCTCCAAGTATGACGCGTCAGAGCCGCAAGGGTCGACGTATTGTTCCGACAAACGCAATAATGCTAGTCTCCGACCATGAGCTGGAACATTTACATTCTCACAAGTTACAAAGATATACGAGAAACATTGACGAAGTCGAAAGGCATTCGGCCCATGATGCCTATGCAGGTAATAAGAGTTGCTTCAAATTAATTCAAACTTCCGGGAAATTATAATTTTCTGAATCAGATGAAACATTGAACCCAGGCGGTGTATCGGAAACATAGCGCTGTCTTGATTGCCTCCATCTCTCCACCCACCAAAAAAAAAAAAATTCCTGTGGACAAACATATAACCTCCCGTTTTTGGTTCACGAGTTATCAAGTGACCACCATATTCGTCATGTGTGTGCGTCTGTCTGTGTCTCTGTCCGCAGCATAACTACCCAATGATATCATCCGATCTTGATGAAACTTGGGTGGGAGGTTGATATCATGATCTTGAAGGAGCAGTGCTCCTGCTTGAGACGGACGAAGTGACGGACAAGACACAGATTCGTCCGAGAAGATGTTTAATGTATAATCAACTCGGGAACTCTCAAAACCCGTTCATCAGGTTCACATACATATCATCCAAGCCAAAAAGCATACGTCAGAACCAAAGCCACGCCTCTCAGGCGAGGCACGCTTTGGTGGTCATGTGACCGACAGGTGCAAGCAATTATAACCTCGGCGCCGCGGTTTGTCCGCCGGTTACGTCACCGGCTGGGGCAAGGAGATTATGTTGCTGGTCTCGAGCTTTGGGGGACCCATGGGTTGCTACACACGCCCCCCCAGAATCGACTTGGTCCAGGAAGGTCAACCTGAGGGGGGTCCGGATGACCCGACCGAAACGACCCCTGGCTAGTGGCGGGTGGCCGGACGGGGGCGGTGCAGTGGACGGGGGGCGGCCGCGCCGCGGGGGGAGAGCCAGCCGTGGCGGCTGGCCGACGTCCATGTGGGCCGGCTTGAGGCGGTCCACCAAAATCCGGTCCGCCCGGCCGCCGATGCTGACGACGAAGGACTTGTTGTCCCATCGTTGGACCCGGAAGGGTCCGTCGTATGGTGGCCAGAGCGGCCCCCGGTGCGCGTCGTGGCACACAAAGACGTACTCCGCCGTGCGGAGTGCTGGGGGGACGTAGGATTGGGGGTCGCCGTGGCGGGACGTGGGCACCGGGGCGAAACGTTGGGCGGCCTCCTGGAAGTCCGTGCGCTGGCGCGTGGCGGACCAGGGGCTGGTGGCGTCGTGCACGAACTCGCCCGGGATGCGGAGGGGCTGGCCGTACACAAGCTCGGCGGTGGACGCCTGTAGGTCCTCCTTTGGAGCTGTGCGGAGGCCCAAAGTGACCCACGGGAGCCGGTCGGCCCAGCCGTCGTCCTGGAGGCCGGCCATGAGTGCGGCCTTCATGGAGCGGTGGAACCACTCGCACAACCCGTTGGCCTGGGGGTGGTAGGCCGTGGTGCGGTGCAGGGTAACGCCCAACGTGCGGGCGACCGCGCCCCACAGTTCGGACGTGAACTGTGGGCCGCGGTCCGACGAGATGTCCGCCGGTGTGCCGAAACGCGCGACCCAGGTGGCGATGAACGCCTGGGCCATGTCGGTGGTGGTGGTGGAGGCGAGGGGCATGGCCTCCGGCCACCTGGTGGTCCTGTCCACCATGGTAAGCAGGTGGGTGAACCCCTGCGATGGGGGAAGGGGACCCACCAGGTCCACGTGGACGTGGTCGAAACGTCGCTCGGGCACGGTGAAAGGAGCCAGCGTAGCCTGGGTGTGACGGTGGACCTTGGCCCGCTGGCAGTGTGTGCAGGCGTTGGCCCAGTCGCGGACGTCCCGTCGCAACCCATGCCAGACGAAACGTGCCGACACCAGCCTCTGAGACGCCTTCCGGCCCGGGTGAGAGAGGCCGTGGAGTGAAGCAAAAATGCGACGCCGCCAGGTGACCGGCACAACGGGGCGAGGTCGGCCTTGGGAGACGTCACAAAGCAGGACCATGTCCGCGAAGGGGACGTCAGCCAAGCGGAGGCCCGTGTCCGCCACCCGGAGCACCTGCACCGTGCCGTCGGTGGCCTGGTCCGTCGCCATCAGGGCGAAATCGACGCCGAGGTGGACGGCGTTGGCGCCGGCTCGAGAAAGGCAGTCGGCCATGGCGTTGTCCTTTCCGGCGACGTGCCGGATGTCCGTGGTGTATTCCGACACGGCGGAGAGGTGGTGCTGCTGGCGGGCCGACCACGGCTCCGTGACCTTGGCCATGGCGAAAATCAATGGCTTGTGGTCGACAAAGGCCGTGACCGGGCGGCCCTCCAGGAGGTGGCGAAAATGGCGGACGGCCAGGTACATCCCGAGGAGCTCGCGGTCGAAAGTGCTGTACTTCAACTCGTTGGGCAGGAGTTGCCGGCTGAAGAACGCGAGCGGCTGCCAGGCCCCGTTTACCCATTGTTCATGAACCGCGCCCACGGCGTAGTCGGAGGCGTCCGTGGTGAGGGCGATGGGAGCATGGGGTACCGGGTGGGCCAGCAGCGTGGTGTTGGCGAGGGCCCGTTTCACGCCGGTGAAAGCAGCGTCCATGTCCGTGGACCAGACGACGTCGCGCTTCGCCGGCTGGCCGCGGAGGGCGGTGTTCAAGGGCCGCATGAGTTGCGCAGCTCGGGGCACGAAGCGGTGATAAAAGTTCACCATCCCGAGGAACTCCTGCAGCGCCTTGATGGAGCAGGGGCGCGGGAAAGCGGCGATGGCCTCGACTTTGGCCGGTAGCGGCACGGCGCCGTTCCGGGCGATGCGGTGGCCCAAAAAGTCGATCGTCGCCGCACCAAAGTGACATTTGGCCGGGTTGACGATCAAGCCGTGCTCGCTGAGTCGGCCAAACAGCATCCGGAGGTGGAGGAGGTGCTTGGCTCTGGACGTGCTGGCGACGAGGATGTCGTCCAGGTAGGTAAAGAGGAACGGCAAGTCGCGCAGCACGCCGTCCATCAGGCGCTGGAACGCCTGTGCCGCGTTTTTGAGGCCGAAGGGCATCCGGAGGAATTCGAAGAGGCCGAAGGGTGTAATAACGGCCGTCTTCGGGATGTCGGCCAGGCGGACGGGCACCTGGTGGTACCCCCGAATCAGATCCACTTTTGAAAAAATGGTCTGCCCCGCCAACCGGGCGGAAAAATCCTGGATGTGCGGGACGGGGTACCTGTCGGGGGTAGTGGCGTCGTTGAGGCGGCGGTAGTCGCCGCATGGCTGCCATCCGCCCCCCGGCTTCGGGACGATGTGCAGCGGTGAGGCCCAGGCGCTGTCGGAGCGCCGCAAGATGCCGAGGTGCTCCAGCGTGGCGAACTCGGCCTTGGCGACAGCGAGTTTGGCTGGGTCGAGACGGCGGGCTCGGGCGTACACCGGCAGGCCCATAGTGGGAATATGATGCTCGATGCCGTGACGCACCGCGACGGCCGAAAACGTCAGTCGCGTGAGGGCCGGGAAATCCGCGAGGAGACACGCAAAGTCGTCTGCCAACGGGAGGACGCAGGAAAGCTCGGTGGGCGCGGAACGGCTCAAGGCGCACGCCAGCGAGCTGAAAGTTTCGGCATTGATGAGACGCCGGCGTTTAACGTCGACCAGCAGCCCATGGGCGCAAAGGAAATCGGCACCGAGCAAAGCCATGGGGACGTCCGCCGTCACGAACTCCCAGCGAAAGAGCTGGCTGCCGAAGCGGAGGGCGACGGTGCGTGGGCCGAAGGTGCGGATGGCGGAGCCGTTGGCCGCGATTAAGGAGGGGCCGCAAATGGCGGCCTGCCTGTCCTCCGCTGAAGCGGGAATGACGCTCAGCTGAGCGCCGGTGTCGCAGAGAAAACGCCGCCCCGACGCTTGGTCCGCGATGAATAGCAGGCTTCCGGAACGGCCGGCGCTCATGGCTGGTAGTGAGCGCCGGCCCGACCGTTTCCCGACTTGACGAACGTGCACGAGGGTCGACATGATCGGGCCCGCCGCCCGAACCTGGCCTGGAAATAACACCAGGCCGGGTCTGGCGGGGGCTCCGGTCGACGTGTCGGGACTGGGCGACGCGGCGTCGCCGCTGCCAGTCGCGCCGGCCCGGCGGCCTCCGGGAAGGAAGCTGCATCACGGGCGTCGGGCGGGTGGGCGGGAAACTGCGCCGCGGGCTCCGACTGGGCGGCGGGCGGGCTCCCGGCAGCCACCCCGATGAGCTGGCTCGCCGCTCCGACGAGCTGGCTTGCCGAATAGATCTTGTCGGCCTCCCTGGTGAGGTCGCGGGGGTTCACGATGGTCGTGCTTGGCCAGGGCGACCCGTACCTGGCCCAGGAGCTGGCGGAGAAAAAGCTCTCGGAAAAGGAAATCCTAGGGGTGCTCGCCGAGCAACGCGAGCATGTAGTCCATACGTTCGGACGGGCGCGTATCGCCGAGCTCAGGAAGGTCGAGCAGGCGTCGTGCGCATTCAGCCGGGGAGAGGGCGAAAGCACCCAGAAGAAGTGCCTTGATGGCGTCGTACTTGCCGTCAGCGGGTGGGCTCTGGAGGAGGCTCAGGCAGCAGGCGGCGGTCACGGAGCCGAGCACGGCGACCACTTAATGGTATTTAGTGGTGTCCTCCGTAATGCCACGCAGAGCGAACTGGGAGTCCGCCTGAGCGAACCAGATGGCGGCATTGGCTTCCCAGAAAGTGGGCAATTTGAGGGACACTGCCATGTCCATCGCGTGTCATAAACTCGGGGTCACCAGTGAAGGAGCAGTGCTCCTGCTTGAGACGGACGAAGTGACGGACAAGACACAGATTCGTCCGAGAAGATGTTTAATGTATAATCAACTCGGGAACTCTCAAAACCCGTTCATCGGGTTCGCATACATATCATCCAAGCCAAAAAGCATACGTCAGAACCAAAGCCACACCTCTCGGGCGAGGCACGCTTTGGTGGTCATGTGACCGACAGGTGCAAGGAATTATAACCTCGGCGCCGCGGTTTGTCCGCCGGTTACGTCACCGGCTGGGGCAAGGAGATTATGTTGCTGGTCTCGAGCTTTGGGGGACCCATGGGTCGCTACAATCTAGTTGTGTCCTGCCTAGAGTGGGCGTATTGCGCCCATTGTGGGCGGAGCCACGCCCGAAAAAGACGTCTTTTTAGGGGGTAATCGAGTTCAAGCTACATCTTCTCCGAGGGGTTTGGCAGAATGTGACATGGGTTTCGGTATTTGGTTCGGCCAATGTCATGTGTCTTAGCCCCACGGAGCTCCATTTTTTTTTTTTTTCTTCAATTCATTTTTCACCGCATTTTCGGTATTGTGTAGCTAATTAACCTCATAACTGATTATACATTATTTTCTAACTCATTTCAAGGTCAGTAACCTTCGTTTTGACATTTCCGGGCCTGGCCTGTCTGGGCCTGTTTCGGTTATAGTCCGTCCTTTGTCATTGAATACCACTCGCTCATGAACCATCGTCGTCTCCTGCCTTTTTAAAAACTTTTTAAACCTGGGCAATAGGGTGGTGCTCAAAATAATTTTTTTTAAATATTTACTGGGACATGCCTTTATGTTGTTCCTTTTGTTCCAAAATGAAAAGACACCAAATATGAAAGCAATCTGATTTTATTTAGGGGTGCCACATCAGCCTTCAAACTAAAGGTGTCTACAAAACTTTTCTATATATGGATCGAAAGCAAAACCAGAAGTTTGTTTTATGAAAATCCACCCTCCACTCACTTTCTTTGTATTCTAGCAAACACAAGTTACAATAGCTGCACAAATAGCACTATATTGCTATGAAAACTCAAATTCAATGATAACAATCCAAATGTTCAGTTCATAAAATGAAGAGACGCCATATCACATAATATTAAAAAACCCAAATATAATGAGAAATGTAACTCCTATTTCTGGGCCTGTTTCACCACTGTTGCCTTCTTGGCATCGGGGTACATCTTCCTGTGAGCAGCAACAACTTGAAGCAGAGCTTGCTTTTGCTCTTCATCCTTTGTAAGGAGCTTATTGTAGTCTTGTATCAATGCGACACCCCTTTCTGCCCTGTCGTTCACCACGACTAAGCCACTGGCGGCTTTCTTTGCTTCCTGAAAGCTGGTTTCTTGCTCCCATGAACCAGGATCCTTATCCATCCAATCAGTTGGGGTCCCTAGGATGCTGAAGAAATGCTTGGTGTGTTTTGTTATGAGGCCAGCGATTGACAGGGCGGTTCCTCGTTTGATAGCTGGTCTCTTTGGAGAGGGGTTTTCACCGTCATTTTTCAATGCTTCAATCATATTGATCTTGCTTTCTTTGTCAATTCTGGTGTCAAAGAATGCAAATGCCACTAGTACTGGGCTCATGTACCACGTGTGGCGGCCAAGTGCCTTCAAGGCTGCCTGAGCCATCTTCTGATTGATTTGTTCAAACTTTTCCAACTTCTTGAAGAGGTTAATGTCATTCAGGGGAGCCTCAATAGCTTGTGGAGCCCGAAACCAAGCCTGTACATACACAAGGCAGACAAAAATGTTGAAGGCTCGGAGTTCTCTCGCCTCTCGAAGTGTCAAGTGGAACTCTGACCGAAACATGAACACCTGTAGTGAATATAGTGCTTTTGCCATCCATCTGGCTCTGTGCATTGCTCCCGGAGCCATGATCCGGATTCCACGAGGTGGGATTCCTCCCATGTAGATGACAGTCAGTTCTAGGAGTTCACGATAATCATCTCGTGGCTGCTGATCTTTCAAACACACAAGAGCAAATTCCAGAGCTGCATCCATCATGTCATTGTTCTGTGCAAACTCAGCTGCCATATCAGGATCTGTGAATCCATTTTTTGGTTGGTGATGGGCAATGGACGGCCACTCCGCCTGAAACCGCTTAAAAAGCTGGATGTCAGGGCCTGATGAAGGACCGAAAAGAGTGGTGAAAACATCTCCCAGAATGATTTCGTGCGCATGATGGCGGCGTTTTTGCTTCCAACACAGTGTCTACAGATCCCATTGAAGCCTTCCTCTCTGAGAATTGATCGTGAAGAAACTTCCTGTCCTCGGGGTTGGTGATTATGGCCTCCGAATCTGCATGCCTAAGATCAAACGTCTTCTCCAAGGAGGCCTTGAAGGATGCTTCCTTTTTCTCTTGGGTCGCACCACCCCGCTTTGCACCTTTTTGGAGGCTCCTCCATTCTTCATATAGCCTCTCCAAACGATGGATGCAGTGCTGCTTCGTCGTTGTAGGTAGGTGAGCTTTTTCCCAGAACTTCACAACCTCTTCAATGGTGAGGGTTGCACTCTCCCGGGCAGTGCGATTCTCCTTCTTCAGGTGATGGAAAAACAGGACAAGAGATTGATGCACAGTCGGGAGCTTGGCACCTTTGATGGCATCTCCAGAAGTGGACCCAATGAGATACACATTATCCTGAGCCCGAGTTTTCAATGAAACACTGGTACTAGCACATGCCATATCTGCAAAATACGCAAGAATGTGGGTAAAATCCTGTTAATTCTTACTCCACAGGGTCACTCTCTACAAAAGAGCCACAGTCAATAAGTTAGGCCTACATATTACACACTAAAAAAGCGTACCCCTGACCCCGGGAACCTTTACAAAACATGCATGAAAATTGCCCAGATAGTGATCATAGCAAGTCTCAAAACTGTATGTATAATATATTGTATATAACTATATATATATAATGTATAATGTGTATTTATGTATATTTAATAATTTATTATTTAATGTATATTTTATGTATAAATTTAATGTATATTTAATTATAATGTATATATATTGTATAACTGTATATTTATTTATTATATTTAAATTTTAATATATTATATTTATTTTTAATATATTATTTAATGTATTATATTTGTCTATATTTGTATAATTGTCTATCGTATAATTGTATATACTAGGGCATGCCCGTACTATATATATATCTAAAATTATATCCCCCCCCTCTATTTACATGAAATGGTTTGGTCCATTCGCAAAGCCAAAGCGAACGGCTTGCGAGTACGGTGACAATCCCCCCCCTCTATTTACATGAAATGGTTTGGTCCAAAGCGAACGGCTTGCGAGTACGGTGACAATCCCCCCCCCCCTCTATTTACATGAAATGGTTTGGTCCAAAGCGAACGGCTTGCGAGTACGGTGACAATCCCCCCCCTCTATTTACATGAAATGGTTTGGTCCAAAGCGAACGGCTTGCGGAGTTTGGTAAAGAAATCGCCATAGCTCGGTAACTACTTGTCCGATTAATATGAAACCTTGAAAAGGCACATCCTCGGGTCCCCAGCAATATACCTGGCAAGTTTAAAGTATATCGGACCCGTGGTTGTCGAGAAACAGCGGTCACAGACAAACATACAGACATACATACACACAGAGATTACTGGAATTATAGATAGACTAGGGCATGCCCGTACGTGGGTGCCCGTTCCTTGCCAAAAAAAAAAAAAAACGCTACCCGTACGCTCTACCCCGCCCGTACGCCCGTAAACAAAAAAAACAACGCTCTTCGCTTCCGCCCTTCGCTCTGACTGAATTGGGAGAAATAATGCGCATAAGAAATCGAGAAATTATTATTTTCTCCGGAAGAAATCGAATTACGAACCGTAATGGCGCAGGCTCTCGGGCTCGCAACAACGCGTTCTGTGATTGGCTGCCGGAAGTGAAGTCTTCACTGTCGCAAATGTGAAGCGATGAATACGATGAATCGCAAATTAGTTTTTATTAGTTTTAAAACATAGTTTAACGGCAACATAGTTTGCCGACGGGAAATAAATGAATACGCTCTCAAATGTGCCATCCGAGGCAGAGTCTGTTCGCCACGTTCGGCACACGTGATAGCTCGCTGCTCTCTGATTGGTTGAATCGTTTTTTGGACATAGCTCGGTAACTACTTCTGCGATTAATTTAAAACCTTGAAAAGGCACATCCTCGGGTCCCCAGCAATATACCTGGCAAGTTTCAAGTATATCGGACCGGTAGTTGTCGAGAAACAGCGGTCACAGACAAACATACAAACATACAAACAAACATACACACAGAGATTAGTGGAATTATAGATAGAAGATAATGTATAATATAATATATATTATTATTATTTAATGTATATTTACTATATATTTATTTTTAATATTATATTTAATGTATATATATAATTATGTATTTATTTTGTGTATATACAGCCCAAAAAATGGGAATTTCTATTTTTGCATGGGGGAAAATTCATCACTGATGTGGCACCCCTAAATATTATTGGATTCCATTCACATTTGGTGTGGTTTCCTTTGACACCAAAAGGAACATAAATAGACCATGTCCCGGAGATAATCTGTATTTTGATTTTTTTGAAGCCCACCATACAGTGCAAGAATGAAAGACTTTCTTTTATTTTGTTCTTTTTTTATAGCATGGTAGTTTTTACTGTGGGCTTTTGCTACTATTTTGAAATACGTGCTGGGGGTACCAAGGATCAGGTCATGGTTACACAGACCTGCCACTCACCCCCACCCACGAGGCAATATATATCTATACAATAAAGCAGGACTGACTGTCTGTCTGTCTGTCCATCCACGAACTACTCCCTCAGTTTTGGGGCCAGCCCCCATCAAACTGTCTGTGGAACCTTTTGGGATCGCAGCAGGTGTCCGAAAGTGCGTGGGAGGCTTCATAAATTTCTCAATACAATTATGATTTTGAGTTTCCACCCGCATCAAGCTGCTCTCTGTTTATCCAACCGTATGAAACTTGTTCACAGGTTCAGCATATACAGTTTCGCCATTCAGCGCATGTGGAAATATTCGCTGGTATCATCATTATTATCAGCTACACCATAATCATTAAAGGTATCAGTACATTGATTTTATACAGTACTACAACTACAGTTTTGGGGCCAGCCCCACCAACTCCTCTCTGCAACTTTTGGGGTCTCTGCACATATACCAAAAGTGGGTTGGAGTTTTCATAAAATTTCTCAAAACATTTCTTTTTGGAGATTTTGGCTCCCACCCATGCATAGCACAAGTACCTCGCGAGTGAAAAAAAATTATATATATATATATATATATGTACATATGTATGTGTGTATATATGAATATATGTATATATGTATGTGTGTATATATGTATATATGTATATATGTAAGTAGATGATAAATGTTGTTCCTGGGACAAACCCATTTAACATGGGAAATCCCTATCTAATGTCATTTACCCCCCTGTCTTTTCCCACTTTTGGAAAACACCCCTATTAATCCAAAAGACTCTATGAGCCTTTTGGCCTTTTGAACCATGAGCTTATTGACCTTATGAGCCAATTAATCTACTTGGGCTAATACATAATGAAGATATTTTAATTGAGCTAGGGCTGAATGGTAAACCCATCTTGATGTACCAGGCTGAACACTAACAGCTTGGAACCAATCCTTCATTGAACCTCCAAATCTCCATTCACTTACATGTAAATTTTCCTCTCACCATCACTTTTCTTCATTTCCCCTTAACACCTCTATTCCTTCCCCCCTTGGTCTTATGGGCCTTTTACTCTTACTATCAATGATCATTGTTGTTTAGTAGACCACTCAAACAATGATCCTACAAATATTTGTTTATGCGTAGGAAATAATTTAATTCTCCTACAACTCTCTTCACCATCTAATACATTAACAAAGTATATGTTTGAGTTTGGTTCTTTATCAAGATATTTTAACTGAGCTAAGATAAAATGATAAACCTCCCTTAATGTCCTTGTCTGAGCGCCTCCAGTGCCACACACCATTTTTAAATTAAAGTATATATTTTCCTGACAACCATCAAAGTTTTCCGTCCACTCAAAAAGATTTCCATCTTTTTCACCCAACTTACCAGTATTTAAATTAATTCTCTTATTTGTTTTGTGAACTTTTTTACCAGTTGCCTTTTCAATAAGTCTTATTTGATATTTTCACTTTCATTATGTTTTCCATTTATATACCAAGGTTGATTACTCCTCCACTCTTTAGTCTGGTTGATACTTGGTTCTATCACTTATATAATAGTAAAAAAAGGCGGTGGTAGCCCATTAAAATCCCTAACCCCCTTTTTAGCTTATCACTTATATATATCTTATCACTTATATATATCTTATCACTTATATCTTATCACTAATATATATCTTATCACTTATTTATCTTATCACTTATATAACCATAAGGGAGACTATCAATTCCATTTTCTAAAATAAACCTCTTATCATCAAAAGCCCCCAATGCTTTCTTATTCACCTCTTTTGAATATAATTGATGTTTATAACTTCTTATTCCATTAATCTTTCTAAACTCTTCTTTCTTTGTTGTTAAACAGTTATAATAATCCTTAAAGTTTATTGTTTCTTTAATAACATTTTTCTTTACACCTTTTAACTTCTTATCAGTCTTTTCAACGTTATTCACAATGTATTTATAAGCATAAGCCTTGGACCTCAATCCCACAAATTCACTCATAACATTTCCTCCTAATTCATCCTTGAACTTTCCAATCACCTTTTTATTTTTAGAAGAGAACAACTCACTCTCTGGACTGTAATTACTTGTATCATAGATATTAATGTCCTTTTTCATGTCTGAATAAACATCATCAGTATTAATTTTCAAAATAAAACTATCTGTATCCATATAAAGTAGATTAACATCATTTTGATATTTCTTCCTCAAGTTATTATAAAAGTAATCATACATTAATGACTTTGATAAATCAAGAATTGATGTTCCAATATAAATAGGTTTGTCCATTTCAATACTCTCTTTAACCAAATGGATCGCACAAAAGTTCTCAGTAAAGACCTCGGCTCTTATAAAACTCGGTCTATTAATTAATTTTGATGCTTGTTCCCAAGATGTTGATAGTCTGATATTTTGTCTTTTCCTCACGTTCTCCATGGTCTTACCAAAGACCGCATTATTCATCAATTTATAAAAGTCTTTCTCAAAATCTGTTTTTGACTCTGTTCTTCTTTGTGTATTAAAATCAATGTACTCCTTTAGCCAATGACTTTGATTGAACTTTAGAACCCTATGGATCTTCTCTACTCTTAGAACTTTTGATAAATATTGTCGCAAATTTCTTTGGTGTAGAACATAATTTTTCTTGTTATATAATGTAGTAAGTAATTTTTCTGTTGATTCACCTATATCAAACGATCGTTGATAATCACTCAACCATTCTTTCTTTGGACTTTCTTTCTCACAAGCAAATGGAAGATCTTTATATTTGATATGAAGTTATTCAGGATATTTTAAATCGACCTCAAAATAATAACCAACCTTTGAATCATCCAATTCTTTTTGTGTAGAGATACATACATCTTGTAAAACCTTTTTGTAGTCTTTTTCCTTTACCCATCTAAGTTTTCCATAAGGAAGAGCCTGAGACATTGCCCAGCCATACAGGTTGTTCGCGTCATAGTACATCAAGTAAGAACTCTCTTTCATTGGATCATAATTTGGAAGATATTTGTTATTTGCTTTTGCGTATCTACTCGAGCAGACTTGTGAAATTCCTCCTCTCTTTGCCTTTTCAATCATCAAAAGCATATCAACATCGGTTATCAAATCCAAACTTGTTTTGTCATTTTCAACATCGCACTCCAGGCCAATCCAGGTGCTGTGTAGTAGTGAGCAGGATCCAATCCATATCCAGTGCAACAAACAGATCTAAAGGCTTCAAATACATCGGCCAATAAAAGCACATCAGTTTTGAGATACAAATCGTGATACTCGCCAAGATTCTTGATGTTATATTTTTCCCAAACATTTTGTGCGTGTACATAATCTTTATCAGATATATGACTGTTGTTTAATTTGTTATAGAAATTTTCTTTTGAAGGAAGTTGTGTTTCATTGAATCTCTCAAATGAGTCCATATAGTCATAGGGGTAAATTCCCTTTTGTGTTAGAAAATCTTTATCTGAAAAATACTCTGAAACACATGGAAACTCTTTTAGATTTTGAACCAAGTTAGCCAATGGACTTGCCATGAATTTAAATGTATCAAGAAATCTGATATGAGTAATAGGAGATGTGTGAATTGTTTTTGTGAATGAAATGTTTTTCTGAGCCGTGTTAGGAATTGCTGAAATGTGTCCAGATGTCTTTGAAAGTTCATTAATAAATAGATGCGTATCATAATGAGCGTTGTTATGAAGAAAGACGGGAATGAAAGAGGGGAGTTTATAATTAATATTACAACATTGATGAGCCGGACCTCTATATTTACCAGTGAGATGACAATGATCTCTAACCTTTAGACCTTCACCAATTTTTTCCTCACAAATATGACAAACATTGTTTTTTCTAAATTCCCTTTTCTGTTCACTCGTCAAGGACATTGGTTTATTGGTTTCTCTCATTATCTTGGTTAATCGGACACAGTCTTTTTCTAGTCGTTTCACAAACTCCTCTGGGGTATTTGAGCCTCTATACTCCTCTAACTTGTTATATTTATCACCAACGGATGATTTGATATAATAACAAAAACCGCAAGGAGTATGTTTTTGGTATTTATTTGTGTATGATTCTTTTGGATCTGGAGAAGCAGTATCTATTTTTTCTAGAATACTTTCAAAATCAGCATATATAACAAATGGATGTTTGATCTTTTTCTTTTCATCTTTGAATGTGATATTTGAGCTTCTTTAGGCATATTGATTACCGTTGATTTATGTTCACCACAATAATTTGAATGTTTATCTAATCTTTCTTGTGTATGGAAGAAGTTAAGACAACGCAAACAAATATATATTTTATTTGTTCTTTTACATACTTGTGGTTTTATTAATTTAGCAATATCTTTGATGTATGTATAATGTGAATTTTCCTCTGAATTAAAATATAGAAGATTAATATGAGTTTGTTTACAATATTGTTAGAAAGCTTTAAAACCTGAATGCTGTTTGTTTCTGTTAGACCAT
Organism: Myxine glutinosa; assembly: GCF_964187855.1. NCBI lineage: Eukaryota > Metazoa > Chordata > Myxini > Myxiniformes > Myxinidae > Myxine > Myxine glutinosa. The sequence goes on from NC_136263.1 coordinate 111,274,040, forward strand.
AAACATTAACTGATAAATTATTCATATTTTCAAATTTAGGAATATCATTTAAAGCCATAGGAAACTTTAGATCTTTCGTATTTAATGTATTCTCATATTTTTTATAATGAGATACTCTTTCATCATGAAAATGTGGAGGATGTAAGTGTGCCAGAATAGACCAGAGAAAACATTTATTGTCTTTATTTTTGATATTGATAACTGCTTTTCTATTTTTAATAACACTGGGTAAATCAATGTAAGAAGAAGCTTTTAGAGGATCTGATTTAAGAATATGAATGTCTATGTAAATAATTTTTCCTATATTGAATCCACTTCCTACGATTGAATTATCCACATCTTGCTCTTGTTTAATAAGTTCATCATAGACTCCTGATGTTTTAAAATCTTGATATGAAGATATAAAGTGTGGCTCAGTTCTCATGTATGGTGTATCCATAACTCCTTCGTCCTTTGTCATTTCTAATTTTACTCCCATATAAAATTTAAGTGGTTTCATTTATTTTAGTGTTTTTTCAATCAACGTTTGAACAGCAGGTTTAACTATTTCTACAGCATCAACTATAGACTCTGGTTCAGGAGGTTTGAAGTTAAAGACTCTTATTTTAATATGTCCTTTGAATGCGCCATCAGAGTTTTTAGTTGTGATAAAATTTGATAAATGTAGATTTGTTTTAAGATGTATTTCGAAGCCTTTCTTGAGGATATTTTTATGACAGACAGAACAGTGTTTTGTTTCCCTCTGAATAGGAGCTAGTAGGTGAAGTAGATTAAATGTGTGTTTGTTAGTTTTAAGGTGTCTTTTGTATTGTTTATATTCTTGTTCACAAACGTCGCATTACGTTGCTTTGATCATATTTATATAGTAAAATTATACTTAAAACAAAGTGCCTTTTTTAGATGCTTTTTAAAAGATGAAACTGTGCTTAAAGTAAAACACTTATAGAAGAAACTGTGCTTCGAAGAAAGTGCCTTTTTACAGGCTTTTTATATATGAAACTATACTTAAAGTAAAACACCTTTTTACAGGTATACTAAAAGTAAAGCACTTTTTAATCACAAAATTCCACACTAAAATCATCATCATCACTATCATCTAAGTTCAATGAGAACACTATCATTTGTGTACACTGAATTATCATCACTAAAATCACTATCACTATCATTATCACTATCACTCATTGATTCACTATCATCATCAATAAAACTACTCTCATAACTATCATTTGAACACAAACTATGAGTATCATAACTATCTTTAGATCCTAGACTCTCAGTATCATATTCAGATCCTAGACTCTCAGAGTATTGACTGACAATATCACTCATTTACATAGCATTAAACTTCCATCAATATCTATATATTTTCTTTCATTAGAACTAATAACCACAATATTTTTTACATTAAATGTTATTTTCAAATAATCTCTAATAATCAGGGTACGGAATGATAGTTCACCACTAATATTCATATTATTAATTTCACCCACATCTTTGGGTCTATTAAAGAATATACAAATGTTTCCTCTAGAATCGTTGATGGTCTTATCATTCATTTTCAAATCTTCTTTATCAATGATCTTTTCAAGCTTTGAGTAAATTGCCAGTAGTAGTGGAGAAACTTTTGTCAAATTTACTTTAATAGAGTTATTAATTAACATAGCTTGTCCCGTAAATTTAATAAAAGGACATATGTTATTCTCCATAACTGGTTTAATCCAAAAATTTCCATTTTTATCTTTGTTCAATTTAACATCTTTGACATATTTTTCTGCTGGTACCGCGTTGTTGTAGAGATTGATTGAAATTTGTCTTTTGTGTTTTGAAACATTGTATTTATTAGCTAATAAACTTGCGTTTAGTTTAAGTAAACATTTACTATATAAATATGATAGAAGGATATTTAGAATTTCCAGACTCTCCATATTATAAATTAGAGAATTGTCCAGCTTGTGATAGAATAGGGCTTAATAATGAGGGTTCATATAAACAATGTATTTTCTGTGATTTAATTTTAATTAATAAAAAAATATATATATAATATATATATAACTCTTTTAAATTAGAACCAAAAATGAATTACTTTACAAGATTAATAAGAGAGATGAATGTTAAGTATTGTGATGATAATACACCATTTCTTTCAAGGGAAGAGACTATTTGTATTGAGGAAATGTATAAGGGTTTAATGATATTTATTATTCAAAATAATTTTCATGGAAATGTTAATACAAGATACTACATAAATAAAATAATGAATTATTTCGAAATTAAACCCGAACTCAGGATAAAATATAGAGTTTCTAAAATAGCTCAAAAAAAGTTAGATGACTTGTTTTCCAAATATATAAATGAATGATTTTTTTACCCGTTTGGGAAAATAAGATAAAATTTAATAACCATAAAAACATTCCAAATTCATTGAGATGTCTAATAGTTGGTTCAAGCGGATGTGGAAAAACCTGTTTGCTTTTAAAGATGCTCCTTACCCCCAACTTTTTAGATTATGATAATTTAATAATTTTTATGAAGTCAAGTTTTCAACCCGAGTATCAACTACTCTCACAGGGTTTTAATGCAGGTCTTAAAAAGGAAGACATTATCGGTTTATTTAAACTTCAAAACAAACTAAATGATTATAACATTGAGGATATAATACAACTATTTTGTGATACACAGAAACCTAAACCAAAACCCATAACTTGTATTCTCAGTGATAATACGGATGATATACCTTCACCTCAAGATTTAGATAAATCAAAAAAGAACCTCGTCATCTTTGATGATTGTGTTAATGAGAGAAACCAAACAGTAATGGATAGCTAATATACAAGAGGGAGACATTCTTCTTGTAATTGTATTTATCTTAGTCAGTCATATTTTCAACTCCCTCGGCACTCAATAAGAAACAATGCTAATACTTTTATTTTATTTAAATTAAATTCAATAGATGTAAATAATTTTTGGAGAGATAATTGCTCTACGTTATGTAGTAAAAAAGAATTTGAAAATTATATGAAACACACGATTGGAAAATATAAATATATTGTTGTGAAACAAGATGAGATACTAACTGATATTTTTCAATAAATAAATACAGAAAATGAATGTCAAAGAAAGAGCGAGAAAGTTTAAAGAACATCAAGAGTTGGTTTCAAAAGTTGTAAAGCAACAGGAAGAGATAAAGAAGAAACGGAGACAGAAACTAACTGGTGAAGAAGCCTTTGAAAGAAAACAAGAGAAATTTTTTAAACCACTTTTAAAAACTCAACAAACGATTTCACCTACTGTTCCCACAGTAGAATTTACTCTGAAAAAACTTCAAATGCTCAAAGATTTTAGTCAAATGACAGAGCAAGAACTTGGAGAATTAGAATATGATGATGAAGGATTATTTTGGAAACTGGAGGAGGTAAATCAACCCCCTAATTATGTTGTGGAAGCTATACAAAACAATGAATATTCAGCGGATTCAAAAACCAGAGCTGGTCTCATTCCAACAGAAGAACCAGCACAGTTCTATCTTGTGAAAGAAAAGTTATTGATATTTAATGATAAATTGGTGTTCTTAAGTTCTGCTCAACCAAATGTTGAATTAACTCCAAGATTAATGTTTCTTCGAACAAACTCCGGATTCAGCGGTTCAAAATATTTTGATGAACCACTTGATATGGAAAGAGAGGAAGATAGAGAGTATATTGAGTTGCTAAATGCACTTGATTATGGAGTTTCTGTTTCTGGTAAAAGGAAGAAGAATGAGAAGGAGAAACATATTATTGATGCTTTAAGTAAGCTTGGTTCGGGTGTTAGTTTTCTTCCAAATGACCCATCACAATTAGTTAATAGGCTATTATTGTTGTTAGGTAGTAAGAAGGCTGGAAACAACAATTGTTTTAATGAATCCTCAGCCATTTTAGATCAGTTTATGAACATGAAAATAATTAATAAATGTCAATACAAAGATATTTTATTAGATATTAAATAAGATGAGAAGCACAATTCTTAGTTTTAATTTCACAATGAGCGATTACACAGCTTCATTCCCTTACCCACTACAACTTGACCCCACAAAAGAATATGTGGCTTCTTTGTTGTCAATGGAGACTTACAATACCCTTTTCTATATCACAGAGAAAAACAACAAGTTTAGTTATAATCCAGGAAGTGGATATAAAACTATAACCGTTTCACCCGGAGCTTAGGAGATTTCTCAAATATCTTCAGAAGTCTCTCGCCTTATGAAATAAAAAGGTGATGAACCAAAAAATATGGTAATAGATATTCAAAAACACACTTCAAAATCAACGATTAAACTTAATAATAATTATAAAGTTGATTTCACGATTGAAAATTCGTTCAGAGAGCTATTGGGTTTCTCTTCAAAAAAGATTGAAACGAACGGGACATCTTACAGTGATAATATCCTCCGGTATAAATTCAGTATTAATTCATTGTGATTTGATTGATGGTGCTTATAACGATGGAATAAGAACAAATACAATATTTTCATTCAGTGCATACTCAACCCCGATTGGTTATAAATTCAATATGGAACCAAAAAATCTTGTCTATTTACCTGTGTCAGGAAAAACCATATACAGAGTAAATTTTAGGATAACCGATCAAGATAATCGTATGATCTCCTTTAATGAAGAAATTATATCCATCAGAACTCACCTTCGTGAAGTTTTTTTTGATAAATAAATAATGGTTATTGTGAGAAAACACGAGTTGGGAAAATATAAAATAATTACAGGGGATGGGATGTTCCTTTCACCATACTATAAGGGTGAAGGTATGTTTCTTGGTAGAGGATACTATAAACCAAAGAGACAATGGGGTGTGGGACATCAATTTAGAAATAAAGGAGATGGGATAATTGATACTCTAATGGGTATTGGTTCAACCATCCTTAAACTCAAAGACCGAATTGGTTCAACTGCTTCTGCCGTGGGCTCAGTTGCGGGAGCTATAAAGAGTATAAAAGATGCTCAAAAGGAGTCTCATAAATTACAAGCAATCAAAGAAATTAAAAAAGGTAAAACTCAACTATCTTCACAAGAACGACAAAAAATCATGAAAATACTTGGGTCAGGGTTTCAACGATTTTAATGCTATATAAATACGAGTATGGAAGCGATTGATAGTATCTATGATTTGGATGATACAATTATCATTTCAAACTCCACGAAAAAGGAAGACTATTTTAAGGTAAATGCTATAACAGGAACAGACTGGATTTCAAATGGAACAAAAAGTTTTGAAATAAATAATCAACAAACTTACTTGAATCTCGCTGATAGTTTATTGCTGTGTAAATTTAAATTCACTAAGGCTGCGAATAACACTAATGCTACACTCGTAAATGATTTCTTCTGGAAAATGTTTGATAGTGTTCTCCTGTATATTGGAACACAAGAGGTTGAAGCGGTTGATTATGTCTCTGCTACATCTGAAATGATGAAATTTACACTATATTCGTTTAGTGATAGAATGGGTAAGGGAGCTGTTGAAGGTTTTATTCCTGATATGTCAACGGGAACAAATGCTGACCCTGGTTATAGTCAAAGGAAGTCAATGTATAATGATGAAACAAAAGCAGAGAATAGTTTTACCGTAGCAGTACCTCTTAAAGGTATATTTGGATTTTGTGATTATGATAAAGTTTTGTATGGGCTTAAAATTAGATTTCAACTACAAAGGAATGATAATGTAAATAGGTTGCTTTTTGGGGCTGAAAATGCTTTTGGCGACAATAATAAATTTGTTATTAATGATTTGTGTTGGTATATCAGTGAATATACTCCTAATCTTAAAACGGAAGAGATGTTAAATAAAAGACTTAACTCAAAGACCCCGCTAAATGTATCATACCTTAAAAGAAGATGTCAACACGTTAAACTGGAACACACTACCTACACTTGGAATTTGGGTGTTCTTCAAGGAAAGCCACGATACCTCTGGCTCATTTTTTAAAAACCAGATGGAGAGGACGGTACTAATAAGAATAATGCGCTGTGTGATAATGCTAAGGTGAAACAACTTCAGGTTTCTCTTGATGGAACATTTTATCCACGAGATAGATTGGAAATTGATTGGGAAAAAAATGATTATGCGGAGGCCTACAAGTCCTACCAAAAGGTGTGTGAAAGTAACGGTAATAATAACCCTATTTTGGATATGGTTGCGTTTCAAAAACTTTATACAATCTACACAATTGACCTGAGTTCTCAAAAAGAAACTATAAAGTCTAATAGAGTGGACACTTCTCTATACATTGAAAGAGGGAAGAATGAAGAGGTTAATACATATTGTTTGCTTTTGGAAGAAACAGAATTACAGATTAATACAGATAATGGTGTTATGATTAATATCACATAGGTTTTTTCTCATAAATAAATGGTAGGGGTATATGTTAATCAAATCAATCTTAATAAATTAACATCTTGTATTCAAAATCAAAAGCCTTGTATTATTAATGTTAATACAATTCAAAGAAAAGGAGCTGTATGAATTGATGTTTTACTCACACACACACAAGTAAAAACACTAAATGATACTGGTTCACTTAAAATTAAAATGACAAAACCTATGTTAAAGAAATATTCAATAGACGAGTCAAGAGGAGGATTTCTCCCGTTTCTAATTCCTTTATTTGCTGGTTTAAGTGCGGCGGGAGCATTGACTGGTGGTATTTCAGCAGCGGTAAAAACTGCTAACGAAAGGAAGGCACAACTAAAAGCTCAAAAAGAATTGGAAAGACATAACAAGGAGTTGGAGAAACAAATTAGTGGAAGTGGTGTAATTGTAGATTTTGCTCAAAAACTTGAAAGTCTACCTGATAAAGCTAGATTGTTGGTTGGAGATATGCTTTCCTATATCGCTCAAGCGGGTGGTAAACTAACTAAACGGGGTAATGGATTGTATCTTTCTCATAAATAAATGGATAAATGGTTTAAACAATTTGGAAAGAATACAACGTCAAATATAGAACTAGCTAAGTATTGTAAAACACTAAAAATTGATAATGTGGTTATTTGTATGAGAGATGAATTAATACATATAAATAAGAATACATAGAATATTATTATGAATTTAGACACACAGAATGGTTCTCATTGGGTTTGTATTCATAATAGTCAGGATAAATATTATTTTGATAGTTATGGTATGCCACCCCCTGTTGAAGTAATACAATTCTTACAGAATGGTGTTTATCAAACATTTTAAGTTCAAGAAATTAAATCTAAATGTTGTGGTCAATTATGTTTATATGTATTATTTCAACTCAACAATAATGAAAATTTTTATGATATCATTTTTAATCTAATATAAATGACTTATGTTGGAAAAGATGGTTCTATCTTTGGAGAATCCTCTCAGGATATTGATTTATCAAATTATTATACAAAGGCACAGGCTGAACGACAAAAATATTGTATAAGTAAAAATATTAATATGAAGAATACTTATAAATTAATCAATTATCCAAACCCTACAGATGCGAATGACTTAATTAGATTCAGTGATTTATCACAATATATATATTTAAAGAAAACAGCACGTTTTGTTAAACAAGTAAAATTTACAACCTCAACACCTGGTTATACTGATCATACACCTTTCCTCATTGAATTTAACTACCTGCTTACAATTGAATTTTATAAAGAAGGACATATAGTTAATATGCAAATTAATAAATGGGGGTATGATATGCCTGATTTAGGGTATAATTGGTATTTTTCAATAAACTTAGAAGACCTACATGATTTGAATCAGTCTCGTAAAGAAGAATATTATCCGCTTGGCGAGGATAAGGATTTATGTGGAAGTACAATTAGTAAACAACAAATACATGATTTTAAGAAAAGAAAAATATATGATAATATAGCGATGGTTAGCATGACAAAGAAGGAAGGTAATGAGATAAGGATAGAAAGCCGAGGAATACAAACCGATTTGGTAGTGGGAAGATGGGGTGGTATTACCTGTCATAATATTAATCTCACATATATTTCTGATACATAAATGGCAGGAAGAAGACTACAAGAGAATTATTATTTTTGTATTCAAGGATACATACAAGAAAAGGGTGCTCGGTATTACATACCTTATGATGTGGAGCATATACATGGGAATTTTGTCATTAAAAACTGGCCTTATACTGATATTGTTAAACCCACAAATAGAGACTTGTTTAAAATATTAAATAAAAATGAACTTCTCAAAGTTATGAAATATAAAACTCTTTTAGAAATCATCAACAAATCTTATTGGTATCCTATTATGAGAAAAATAGTTATAGATACAAGAATATCTCAAAATCCAGATGAGTATATGGATAATATTATTGGGGACTCAAGCTCAAGGGTAGCAAGGGATGAGGAAGGAGTTGAGGAGAAGGAGGAAAGAGAGAAAAAGGAGAAGGAGGAAAGAGAGAAAAAGGAGAAGGAGGAAAGGGAGAAGGAGGAAAGGGAGGGAAGGGAGAAAAAGGAGAAGGAGGAAAGGGAGAAAAAGGAGAAGGAGGAAAGGGAGAAAAAGGAGAAGGAGGAAAGGGAGAAAAAGGAGAAGGCGGAAAGGGAGAAAAAGGAGAATGAGGAGAGGGAGAAAAAGGAGAAGGAGGAGAGGGAGAAAAGGGAGAAGGAGGAAAGAGAGAAAAGGGAGAAGGAGGAAAGAGAGAAAAAGGAGAAGGAGGAGAGGGAGAAAAAGGAGAAGGAGGAGAGGGAGAAAAAGGAGAAGGAGGAAAGGGAGCAAAGAGAGAGGGAGGAAAAATATAAAAAGATGGAAATCAGTGAGATTCGTAAAAGATTGAGTGTATTACAGCAAATAAATCAATCTCAATGCACCGAAGAGGAAAATAAAGAATTAACGACTCTTACTAAGATAATGATTTTAAAAATGGTTGAGATGAGTTCAGCGAGGAGATTTACATGAAGAAGACAAAGGTCATATAGTTGATGATGTTGGTGTTATTGACTTTAGTTAGTTTTTATTTGTAAATAAATGGAGGAGAGAGTGAAGACATTCCTTAGGATTCTTTATGTTTTAAAAATCAAGATTGAAATGTATATGTTAAAAACCAAAAAGGTTTTGATACTCTGTCGGAATTTTTCTGATAAATAAATATGAGTTATTGTCTCAAATGTAAAAAGAAAACCAAATCTAAAAATATCTCTTATGTTAAAGCTAAAAATAATAGAGTTTATCAAAAAGGAATATGTCAAGTGTGTGGCTCTAAAAAGTGCCAATTCATCTCTCCTAAAAGTGGAGGAGACATACAAAAGTTTCTGTCAGGAAGTAAATTAACAACAACTGGAATTCCTGGGGAACTACATCTACCTGGATATTCTTTCTGTGGTCCTGGAACAAACCTGGATAAAAGATTAGATGAGGCTGACAATCCTAAACCTTGGTCCAAGCCTATAAATAGGGTTGATGAAGTGTGTATGAAGCATGATATTGCTTATGGGAATACCACTACATTGGATGAAAAACATGAAGCAGACAGAGAAATGTTGTATTATTTGTCTTTGATACGAAATCCTACGTTGAGAGAGAAAGTTGATTGGTTTATTGTGAAAAAAATGATAAGTGCTAAATTGAAACTTGGTCTTGGTTATTCCCCAAAAAACTGTTAAACTCCAATGATGTCATCAAGACTGAGGAGCTTTTGGCTAATGAATTACATAAACTGAAAATCACAAAGTTTAAAAGAAGGAAAGTTTATTCTAAATACACCGACCACATATGGTCCGCTGATTTAATCGAACTAAATAATGATAAGGGATACAGGTATGCTTTAACCGTTATTGATTTGAGGAGTAGATTTGCCTGGGTTGTTCCTTTGAAAAACAAAAGGGGTAATACTCTTATGTTAGCTTTCAGTGGAATATTTAGTAAAAGTAAAAGAAAACCAAAGAAGTTATGGACTGACGAGGGAACAGAGTTCTATAACAAAATATTTATGAAATTTCTTAAGGGGGAGGATTTTAAATTATACAGCACCTTTAATGAAGGAAAGGCAGTTGTTATTGAGCGTTTTAATCGCACTTTGAAAGAGAAACTATATAAAAAATTCACACAACTCGGTTCTCAACAATGGGTATATTTAATCCAGAATATTGTAGATAATTACAATAATACAGTTCATTCATCAACAAAATCAAAACCATCAGAAACATTTACAAAATTAGAATATGAAAAGGAGATTAATTTGAGAAAGCCCAAGTTCAAAGTTGGTGATATTGTAAGAATATACAGATGGAAAAGCCATTTTGAGAAAGGTTATACAAAGAGATGGACTAATGAATTATTTAAAATTGTTGATGTAATGGATACAGTCCCTTGGACTTACAAATTATATGATATGAATGGGGAAGAAATCTTGGTTTCATTTTACTCACAAGAATTACAAAAAACACAAGTAAGCAGATGATACCCTTGAAAATAATAAATAAATAAATAAAATGTAATGGGGATACGTTCTTGAGATCTGTGAACCCCAAACACAGAATCCCTCAACTTTTCAGTTGGGGCTTAACTTTTGTTTGTGTGTACAATGGGGATACGTTCTTGAGATTTGTGAACCCCAAACACAGAATCCCTCAACCTTACAGTTGGGGCTTAACTTTTGTGTGTACAATGGGGATACGTTCTTGGGATCTGTGAACCCCAAACACAGAATCCCTCAACTTTTCAGTTGGGGCTTAACTTTTGTGTGTGTGTATGTGTGAGTGAGTCATAATAATATACAAACCCTAACCCAACCCCATCCCTAACCCAACCCCATCCCTAACCCAACCCCATCCCTGACCCAACCCCATCCCTAACCCAACCCCATCCCAAACCCAAACCCATCCCTAGCCCAATCCCATCCCTAATCCAACCCCATCCCTAACCCAACCCCATCCCTAACCCAACCCCATCCCCAACCCAACCCCATCCCCAACCCAACCCCAACCCCATCCCCAACCCAACCCCAACCCCATCCCCAACCCAACCCCATCCCCAACCCAACCCCAACCCAACCCCATCCCTAACCCAACCCCATCCCTAACCCAACCCATCCCTAACCCTCACATTCAAAATCCCAACCCTAACCCAACCCCATCCCTAACCCAACCCCAACCCTAACCCTCACATTCAAAATCCCACCCTAACCCAACCCCATCCCTAACCCAACCCCATCCCTAACCCTCACATTCAAAATCCCACCCTAACCCTAACATAATCTTTTTTTTCTGCTTTTTTAAATACGTATTTAATTTTTTTTTTCCTCTTCCCGCCAATTCTGTCTTTCAAGGCTTTCAAGTTTGAAGAAGTGGAAATGGGAAGAAAGAATTTTCCAGCATTTTCTTCCTCGAACTTTCTTGATATTGCTTATATCAAGCGTCATTAAACAAAGAACATTGTTCATTGCTTTAGAATGCAAAGTCTCCAAGATGGACCCCACAGGTAGAGTCTCCAAAATAAAACCAACTTTCCAAGTTCCCAAGGTATAACCACATTCCTGTTGAGCCTCCAAGATAGGTATCACATTCCGAGTCATCAAAACAAAACCCCCATTCCGAGTCTCCAAAAATATAACCATCTTTCCAAGTCTCCAAGGTAGAACCACAATTTTCAGAAATATTGTGGGTTTCCGTGATAAGTCTCACATAGTATAACTGCGGACCATCAGGGAAAACTTCCCTTTCCCAATTTTTTAGGGTTTCTATGATGTGTCTCACATAGTATAACTGCGGACCATCAGGGAGAACTCTCCTTGCCCAATTTTTTAGGGTTTCTGTGATGTGTCTCACATAGTATAACTGCGGACCATCAGGGAGAATTCCCGTTTCCCAATTTTTTAGGGTTTCTATGATGTGTCTCACATAGTATAACTGCGGACCATCAGGGAGAACTCTCCTTGCCAAATCTTTTAGGGTTTCTGTGATGTGTCTCACATAGTATAACTGCGGACCATCAGGGAGAATTCCCGTTTCACAATTTTTTAGGGTTTCTATGATGTGTCTCACATAGTATAACTGCGGACCATCAGGGAGAACTCCCCTTTCCCAATTTTCAGAATTTGTGGGTCTCCAATGTATGACTTGTATTCTGGCTCATCAAGGTAGAACTTGTTCAGTGGGTTTTGTTTTGATAACTCACAACAAGTATCATCATGGTAAAACTCTTTTTCAGGATTTTGTGGATCTCCAAGGTATAACTCTTTGGCTGGGTCATCAAGGTAGAACTCGTTCTGGGGGTCTTGGTTGTTCAAAATGTCTTCAAACAAAAAAATAACTTAATCCCAAGTTGTGTTAAAAGCAGAATTTTCATTTCGTATCTCAGATACAATTTCCTGTGAAAGAAAATAACAATGTATTAATTGAATACAATATTTTTTATTTGTATAAATCAAGCTCTATGAATATTAAAATTAAACTTTGTTAACTCTTACACGAGTCTCATCTAAAAAAAAAAAAAAAAATTAAAATTAAAATAAATAAATACATAAATAATTAATTAAATAAATAAATAAATAAATAAATAAATAAACAAACTTACCTCCATTGATAAGAGCTTCGAGTCCAGTTCATCAATCTGAAGGTTGAGCGCTTCACAGGTAGTAGGACTCCAAGGGATACCAAAGTTATCCCATTCCATTTCGGCATAGTAGTCCATTCTCAAGTGAAGCAGAAAGCGTGTTTGAAAAAGCCTGTGTGGTCGGTGCCTTTTATAAGAAGGGCTGGGTGTGTCATTTCCTGTGGAAATTCCCTGGGCAAACCTGGGCGTGTCTTAACTGTAAATGATGTGAGGGGAATTCCCTGAAAATGATGTAATGTATTACCTGGAAATGATACAATGCTGAAGAGTTTATAAAGTGGGTGGGACTTAACGAAGTGGGCGGGGCTTCGTAAAAAGCGGGTGGGACCTAGCAAAAAAGTGGGCGGAGCTTAGTAAAAGGTGGGCATGGCTTAACAAAAAGTGGGCGTGGTTTAACAAAAAGTGGGTGGGGCTTACCAAAAAGTGGATGGAGCTTAACAAAAAGTGGGCAGAGCCTACCAAAAAGTGTGTGGCACTGGAGGCGCTCAGACAAGGACATTGAGGGAGGTTTATCATTTTATTTTATCTCAGTTAAAATATCTTGATAAAGAACCAAACTCAAACATATACTTTGTTAATATATTAGATGGTGAAGAGAGTTGTAGGAGAATTAAATTATTTCCTACGCATAAACAAATATTTGTAGGATCATTGTTTGAGTGGTCTACAAAACAACAATGATCATTGATAGTAAGAGTAAAAGGCCCATAAGACCAAGGGGGGCAGGAATAGAGATGTTTATGGGAAATGAAGAAAAGTGATGGTGAGAGGAAAATTTACATGTAAGTGAATGGAAATTTGGAGGTTCAATGAAGGATTGGTTCCAACCTGTTTGTGTTCAGCATGGTACATCAAGATGTGTTTACCATTCAGCCCTAGCTCAATTAAAATATCTTCATTATGTATTAGCCCAAGTAGATTAATTGGCTCATAAGGTCAATAAGCTCATGGTTCAAAAGGCCAAAAGGCTCATAGAGTCTTTTGGATTAATAGGGGTGTTTTCCAAAAGTGGGAAAAGACAGGGGGGTAAAAGACATTAGATATGGATTTCCCATGTTAAATGGGTTTGTCCCAGGAACAACATTTATCATCTACTTATGTATGTGTGTATATATGTATATATGTATGCATGTATATATGTATATATTGTTACGGTTATCCGCCGCCCTTCTTCCCCTTACCAAGGGGGGATTAATCCCCTTGTTATTTCTGGGCTTGGCTGAACCAAGGCTTGACACGTCCCTTCCTGGCAAACGCAGAGTAGGGTCTCGGGACCAATTCTCGCTCGTACCTAATTCCCTGCGCCGCCACGAAAGCGAGGAAGCAAGCCTCGCACGAGCCACGTGTGGTTTGAGTATGCCGAGTGGATTGAGTACCACGTGGTCCGTGCAGTCTTAGTTCGTGGAACCAGATTTGAGCGGTTCTATTCTTACCATGCTTAGCCAATGAAGAAACCACAGGAAAGATCGAATGGAACAAAGGAAGAACACAGGTTTAATTATTCCCACACGCATGTACAATGATCGGGGACGCAGAGACACAGAGCAGCACTTAGTCAATCTTATCTTATCCCCCGGACTTGGGCCTGTCACACTCACACAGGGAATTGCAGATGGGTTGATGTTCAGCCAATGCGTCGACGTGGTCGTCCAGGGATGGCCCCGTCCGGCTCTCCACGGTCCCAGCACGTCCCGTGAAGATGGCAGCAGGCGATGGCAGAAACCTCGTCGCGCATCTCCCGAACAAAGGCAGATGATGAGGTGGAACGGAAAATGCGGGACTCTCAGCACAGCTGGCGATTACACAGCCGTTTTTCAGTCGCGCGTCTTAATGCACTGTATAGCGATCAGCCTCAAACTCAACAGAGCGTCATTTATAAAAACGCATATTTCAGTTCATGCGCGTCTTGCTTCGCCCGCGTATCTTTCACAGTTCTCCGATGCTCACAACTCCCCTTCCACGATTCCTCCACGTTGGTTAGTGCGCGTGAGTTCTTCCTGGGCAAGTCCTATCGAGTCCTTTGTTCATCAGTGAGAGTCCTCCAGTCCTTTCATCAATCCTTTTTGCGTGAGTCCTTCGCTTCAGTCCTGTTCAACGAGTCCCTTGGTGCAAGTCCCTCTCGGGGGCTTTGTGCAGCGGGTTATATAGCGACGCCCCCGAACCTTCTAGCACCCTCTCGAACGTTCTTACCACGCCCTGTGATGCAACGCCGCCGCCACCACCTCTGAGCCGTGATTGGTGGCTCGTGCTTACCGTCAGCGCTTCTGTCGCTCCGCCTTCGGCTCTGCCCCGACCCTCCTAGCCTGCCTCGTGTTAATTCGCCCAAAATGAACCAAAGCTAGCGCAAAGGGGCATGAGGCTACGGTAGCTGGAAAGTTGGTAGAAGTAGGGCCTATTCTCCTGACTCTACTCAACGCAGAACTAACAAAGGAAAAGGACTAAGCTCACAAATACTAAGACATAACTACACTATCGCGAGGCTACATGTTGCTCGTGTGACTAACTATGAGGGGGAAATTTTAACCTTTATTAAAATCACTGTACAAACTCAAAACCGCAACACTGCCCCTCTCCCTCGTCAGACTCGTCCCCGAGTCAAACCTACAAAAACTGGAACGACGGTTTTGAGAAAGATCTGGGACTAACTTTTACTTACATGTGACATATAGATGTGGTTCACCCTAACATTTACTCTAACCCGTGTGTGTGATAGTTTTACAACACTAAATATGTCCCACCTACTGCAATGCGTAGCTAACTAACAGAATCACGCCCACAATTTACCGAATTGCGGAATTGTTTTCAAACTAAACATAGACCCGGTGGGGCAGCCTTTTATATACAAGCACAAAACCTAACCTTATTTCCAGTTCTATGACCCAGGACCTGTCCTTTTTTGAAAGAAGATTGGAGGGGAGAGACAGCACAGCAAAGCACAAATACACATTTCGAAAGTCAGTAGTGTAATAATGTTGCTTCTGGGACACCTCCGTTTAACATGGGAAATCCCTATCTAATGTCATTTACCCCCTTGTCTTTTTCAAAAATCATAAACACCTCTATTTCTCCCACCCTCATCTTTATGAACCTTTTGTCTGTAGTACCTATCCTTAATGTTGTTCATTAGACCACTCAAACACTACAAATATTTGTTTTCTCTTATAGACCTATCATCCTTCTTCTACATATCATCTGGCAGATTAATCTTTGACCCATTCACTTCCATATTGACCCTAAAGACCTCTATTTCTCTCACCCTGTTCTTTACGAACCTTCTAACCTTTTGACATGTTATCCTTATTCATTAGACCACTTAAACACCTGTGATCCTTCTGACCTTATGGACCTTTTAACCTTTGACTCTTAATATCATCTGGTGAATATAACCCACTCAAACATCGACCCCACAAATATTTGTTTATGTGTGGGAAATAATTTAATTCTCCTACAACTCTCCTCACCGTCTAATACATTAACAAAAAATATGTTTGAGTTTGGTTCTTTATTAAGATATTTTAACTGAGCTAAGATAAAATGGTAAACCTCCCTCAATGTTCTTATTTGAGCGCCTCCAGTGCCACATACCATTTTTAAATTAAAGTATATATTTTCCTGACAACCATCAAAGTTTTCCGTCCACTCAAAAATATTTCCATCTTTTTTACCCAATTCACCGGTATTTAAATTAATTCTCTTATTTGTTTTGTGAACTTTTTTACCAGTTGCCTTTTCAATTATACCTATTTGATATTTTTCACATTCATTATGTTTTCCATTTATATACCAAGGTTGATTACACCTCCACTCTTTAGTCTGGTTGATACTTGGTTCTATCATTTATATAATAGTAAAAAAGGCGGCGGTAGCCCGTTAAAATCCCCAACCCCCCCCCCCCCCCTTTTTAACTTATCACTTATATATATCTTATCACTTATATATATCTTATCACTTATGTATATCTTATCACTTATATATATCTTATCACTTATATATATATCTTATCACTTATATACTTATATAACCATAAGGGAGACTATCAATTCCATTTTCTAAAATAAACCTCTTATCATCAAAAGCCCCCAATGCTTTCTTATTTATCTCTTCTGAATATAATTGATGTTTATAACTTCTTATTCCATTAATCTTTCTAAACTCTTCTTTCTTTGTTGTTAAACAGTTATAATAATCCTTAAAGTTTATTGTTTCTTTAATAACATTTTTCTTTACACCTTTTAACTTCTTATCAGTCTTTTCAACGTTATTCACAATGTATTTATAAGCATAAGCCTTTGACCTCAATCCCACAAATTCACTCATAACATTTCCTCCTAATTCATCCTTGAACTTTCCAATCACCTTTTTATTTTTAGAAGAGAACAACTCACTCTCTGGACTGTAATTACTCGTGTCATAGATATTAATGTCTCTTTTCATGTCTGAATAAACATCGTTGGTATTAATTTTCAAAATAAAACTATCTGTATCCATATAAAGTAGATTAACATCATTTTGATATTTCTTCCTCAAGTTATTATAAAAGTAATCATACATTAATGACTTTGATAAATCAAGAATTGTTGTTCCAATATAAATAGGTTTGTTCATTTCAATACTCTCTTTAATCAAATGGATCGCACAAAAGTTCTCAGTAAAGACCTCAGCTCGAGTAAAACTCGGTCTATTAATTAATTTTGATGCTTGTTCCCAAGATGTTGATAGTCTGATATTTTGTCTTTTCCTCACATTCTCCATAGTCTTACCAAAGACCGCATTATTCATCAATTTATAAAAGTCTTTCTCAAAATCTGTTTTTGACTCTGTTCTTCTTTGTGTATTAAAATCAATGTACCCCTTTAACCAATGACTTTGATTGAACTTTAGAACCCTATGGATCTTCTCTACTCTTAGACCTTTTGATAAATATTGTCGCAAATTTCTTTGGTGTAGAACATAATTTTTCTTGTTATATAATGTAGTAAGTAATTTTTCTGTTGATTCACCTATATCAAACGATCGTTGATAATCACTCAACCATTCTTTCTTTGGACTTTCTTTCTCACAAGCAAATGGGAGATCTTTGTGTAGGTTATGGAGTTCCTCTGGATATTTTAAATCAATTTCAAAATAATAACCAACTTTTTCTTCATCCAATTCTTTTTGTGTAGAGATACATACATCTTGTAAAACGTTTTTGTAGTCTTTTTCCTTTACCCATCTAAGTTTTCCATAAGGAAGAGCCTGAGACATTGCCCAGCCATACAGGTTGTTCGCGTCATAGTACATCAAGTAAGAACTCTCTTTCGTTGGATCATAATTTGGAAGATATTTGTTATTTGCTTTTGCGTATCTACTCGAGCAGACTTGTGAAATTCCACCTCTTTTTGCCTTTTCAATCATCAAAAGCATATCAACATCGGTTATCAAATCCAAATCTTGTTTTGTCATTTTCAACATCGCACTCCAGGCCAATCCAGGTGCTGTGTAGTAGTGAGCAGGATCCAATCCATATCCAGTGCGACAAACAGATCTAAAGGCTTCAAATACATCGGCCAATAAAAGCACATCAGTTTTGAGATACAAATCGTGATACTCGCCAAGATTCTTGATGTTATATTTTTCCCAAACATTTTGTGCGTGTACATAATCTTTATCAGATATATGACTATTATTTAATTTGTTATAGAAATTTTCTTTTGAAGGAAGTTGTGTTTCATTGAATCTCTCAAATGAGTCCATATAGTCATAGGGGTAAATTCCCTTTTGTGTTAGAAAATCTTTATCTAAAAAATACTCTGAAAGACATGGAAACTCTTTTAGATTTTGAACCAAGTTAACCAATGGACTTGCCATGAATTTAAATGTATCAAGAAATCTGATATGAGTAATAGGAGATGTGTGAATTGTTTTTGTGAATGAAATGTATTTCTGATCCGTGTTTGGAATTGCTGAGATACTTCCAGAAGTCTTTGAGAGTTCCTTGATAAATAGATGTGTATCATAATGAGCGTTGTTATGAAGAAAGACAGGAATGAAAGAGGGGAGTTGATAATTAATATTACAACTTTGATGAGCCGGACCTCTATATTTACCAGTGAGATGACAATGGTCTCTAACCTTTAGACCTTTACCAATTTTCTCCTCACAAATATGACAGACATTGTTTTTTATAAATTCCCTTTTTTCTTTACTTGTTAAGGACATTGGTTTATTGGTTTCTCTCATTATCTTGGTTAATCGAACACAGTCTTTTTCTAGTCGTTTCACAAACTCCTCTGGGGTATTTGAGCCTCTATACATCTCTAACTTGTTATATTTATCACCAACGGATGATTTGATATAATAACAAAAACCACAAGGAGTATGTTTTTGATATTTATTTGTGTATGATTCTTTTGGATCTTGAGAAGCAGTATCAATTTTTTCTAAAATACTTTCAAAATCAGCATATATAACAAATGGATGTTTGATCTTTTTATTTTCATCTTTGAATGTGATCTTTGAGCCTTCTTTAGGCATATTGATTACCGTTGATTTATGTTCGCCACAATAATTTGAATGTTTATCTAATCTTTCTTGTGAATTGAAGAAGTTAAGACAACGCAAACAAATATATATTTTATTTGTTCTCTTACAGACTTGTGGTTTTATTAATTTAGCAATATCTTTGATGTATGTATAATGTGAATTTTCGTCTGAATTAAAATATAGAAGATTAATATGAGTTTGTTTACAATTGTCAGAAAGCTTTAAAACCTGAATGTTGTTTGTTTCTGTTAGACCATAAACATTAACTGATAAATTATTCATCTTTTCAAATTTAGGAATATCATTTAAAGTCATCGGAAACTTTAGATCTTTCGTATTTAATGTATTCTCATATTTTTTATAATGAGATACTCTTTCATCATGAAAATGTGGAGGATGTAAGTGTGCTAAAATAGACCAGAGAAAACATTTATTGTCTTTATTTTTGATATTGATAACTGCTTTTCTATTTTTGATAACACTGGGTAAATCAATGTAAGAAGAAGCTTTTAGAGGATCTGATTTAAGAATATGAATGTCTATGTAAATAATTTTTCCTATATTGAATCCACTTCCTACGATTGAATTATCCACATCTTGCTCTTGTTTAATAAGTTCATCATAGACTCCTGATGTTTTAAAATCTTGATATGAAGATATAAAGTGTGGCTCAGTTCTCATGTATGGTGCATCTATAACTCCTTCATCCTTTGTCATTTCTAATTTTACTCCCATATAAAATTTAAGTGGTTTCATTTCCTTTAGTGTTTTTTCAATCAACGTTTGAACAGCAGGTTTAACTATTTCTACAGCATCAACTATAGACTCTGGTTCAGGAGGTTTGAAGTTAAAGACTCTTATTTTAATATGTCCTTTGAATGCTCCATCAGAGTTTTTAGTTGTGATAAAATTTGATAAATGAAGATTTGTTTTAAGATGTATTTTGAAGCCTTTCTTGAGGATATTTTTATTACATGTAGAACAGTGTTTTGTTTCAGGTGGAAGAGGGGAAAGTTTGTTTAAAATGTTGTATGTATGTTTTGCGGTGAGAATATGTTGTTTATAATATTTTACTTCCTTCTCGCAAGTATCACAATAAACCATATTTATAGCGTGAGAAAACGTGGTGTTTTATATATATCACTGTGCTTAAAATAAAACACTTTTGAGCTTTACAGCTCCGTTTTATATATATCACTGTGCTTAAACTAAAACACTTTTTCACTCAGAATCATCTAAGTCATAACTATCACATGAATACTCAGAATCATACTCAGAGTCATCAATAAAGCTACTCTCATAACTATCATTTGAGCACAAACTATTAGTATCATAACTATCATCTGTGTTCAATGAAATACTATCATCACCATCGTCCGAGTTCAATGAAATACTATCATCACTATCGTCCGAGTTCAATGAAATAGTAAAATCTTCACTGCTGTATTGACTCATATTTAATTAGCAGAAAAAACCTTTCCATCTATACCAATATACTTTCTTTCATTAACGGATTCAATCTCTACATTTTTAATATCAAAAGTTATCTTTAAATAATCTCTAACTATCATAGAACGAAATGACATTTCACCAGAAATATTAACATCATTCATTTTACTTAGATCTACACCCTTTGGATTATTAAAGAAAATACAAATGTCTCCTCTAGAATTATTAATGGTCTTATCATTCTTTTTCAAAGTATCGTGGTCAATCACTTTTTCAAGCTTTGAATAAATTGCCAGGAGTAGAGGAGAAACTTTTGTTAGATTTACTTTAATGGATGTCTTTCCAGGTATAGTTAGAGCTCTTCCTTTAAATGAAATAGAGGGGCTCATGTTATTTTCCATAACTGGTTTTACCCAAAAATTTCCATATTTATCTTTGTTCAATTTAACATCTTTGACATATTTTTCTATATCTTCCACCGAAGTAGAGATTGATTGAAATTTGTCTTTTGTGCTTTGAAACATTGTATTTATTAATGAATAAACTTGCGTTTAGTTTAAGTAAAAATTTACCACATAAATATGATAAGTTCTGAAGGATATTTAGAATTTCCAGACTCTCCATATGATAAATTAGAGAATTGTCCGGCTTGTGATAGAGTGGGGCTTAATGATGAGGATTCATATAAACAATGTATTTTCTGTGATTTAATTTTAATTAATGATAATAAGAAATATAAAAAAATATATAACTCTTTTAAATTAGAACCAAAAATGAATTACTTTACAAGATTAATAAGAGAGATGAATGTTAAGTATTGTGATGATAATACACCATTTCTTTCAAGGGAAGAGACTAATTGTATTGAGGAAATGTATAAGGGTTTAATGATATTTATTATTCAAAATAATTTTAATGGAAATGTTAATACAAGATACTATATAAATAAAATAATGGATTATTTTGAAATTAAACCCGAACTCAGGATAAAATATAGAGTTTCTCAAATAGCTCAAAAAAAGTTGGATAACTTGTTTTCCAAATATATAAATGAATGATTTTTTACCCGTTTGGGAAAATAAGATAAAATTTAATAACCATAAAAACATTCCAAATTCATTGAGATGTCTAATAGTTGGTTCAAGCGGATGTGGAAAAACCTGTTTACTTTTAAAGATGCTCCTTGGTTCTAATTTTTTAGATTATGATAACTTAATAATTTTTACAAAGTCAAGTTTTCAACCCGAGTATCAACTACTCTCACAGGGTTTTAATGCGGGTCTTAAAAAGGAAGACATTATCGGTTTATTTAAACTTCAAAACAAACTAAATGATTATAATATTGATGATATAATACAATTATTTTGTGATACACAGAAATCAAAATCGAAACCCATAACTTGTATTCTCAGTGATAATACGGATGATATACCTTCACCTCAAGATTTAGATAAATCAAAAAAGAACCTTGTCATCTTTGATGATTGTGTTAATGAGAGAAACCAAACAGTAATGGATAGCTACTATACAAGAGGGAGACATTCTTCTTGTAATTGTATATATCTTAGTCAATCATATTTTCAACTCCCTCGACGCTCAATAAGAAACAATGCCAATACTTTTATTTTATTTAAGTTAAATTCAATAGATGTAAATAATTTTTGGAGAGATAATTGCTCTACGTTATGTAGTAAAAAAGAATTTGAAAATTATATGAAACACACGATTGGAAAATATAAATATATTGTTGTGAAACAAGATGAGATACTAAATGATATTTTTCAATAAATAAATACAGAAAATGAATACTGAAGAAAGAGAAAGAAAGTTTAAGGAACATCAACAATTAGTTTCAAAAGTTGTTAAACAACAGGAAGAGATAAAGAAGAAACGGAGACAGAAACTAACTGGTGAAGAAGCCTTTGAAAGAAAACAAGAGAAATTCTTTAAACCACTTTTGAAAACTCAACACCCTACAGTTCCCACGGTAGAATTTACTCCGAAAAAACTTCAAATGCTCAAAGATTTTAGTCAGATAACAAAACAAGAACTTGGTGAATTAGAATATGATGACGAGGGATTATTTCGGAAACTTGAGCAGGTAAATCAACCCCCTAATTATGTTGTGGAAGCTCTTCAAAACAATGAATATTCTGCGGGTTCAAAAACCAGAGCAGGTCTCATTCCAACAGAAGAACCAGCAGTGTTTCATCTTGTGGAAGAAAAGGTATTGATATTTAATGATGAATTGATGTTCTTGAGTTCTACTCAACCAAATGTTAAATTAACTCCAAGATTAATGTTTCTTCTAACAAACCCCGGATTCAGCGGTTCAAAATATTTTGAGGAACCACTTGATATGGAAAGAGAGGAAGATAGGGTATATATTGAGTTGTTAAATACACTTGATTATGGAGTTTCTGTTGCTGGTAAAAGTAAGAAGAATGAGAAGGAGAAACATATTATTGATGCTTTAAGTAAGCTTGGTTCGGGTGTTAGTTTTCTTCCAAATGACCCATCACAATTAGTTAATAGGCTATTATTGTTATTAGGTAGTAAGAAGGCTGGAAACAACAATTGTTTTAATGAATCCTCAGCCATTTTAGATCAGTTGATGAACATGAAAATAATTAATAAATGTCAATACAAAGATATTTTATTAGATATTAAATAAGATGAGAAGCACAATTCTTAGTTTTAATTTCACAACGAGCGATTACACAGCTTCATTCCCTTACCCACTACAACTTGACCCCCTTACCTCATATGAGGCATCTTTGTTGTCAATGGAAACTTACAATACCCTTTTTAATATCACAGAGAAAAACAACAAGTTTAGTTATAATCCAGGCACTGCCTACAAAACTATAACTGTTTCACCTGGAGCTTACGAGATTTCTCAAATATCTTCAGAAGTCTCTCGCCTTATGAAAGAAAAAGGTGATGAACCAAAAAATATTGTAATAGATATTCAAACACACACTTCAAAATCAACTATTAAACTGAAAAATAATTATAAAGTTGATTTCACGATTGAAAATTCGTTCAGAGAGCTATTGGGTTTCTCTTCAAAAAAGATTGAAAATAACGGGACGTTTTACAGTGATAATGTTATCCAAATATCCTCCGGTATAAATTCAGTATTAATTCATTGTGATTTGATTGATGGTGCTTATAACGATGGAATAAGAACAAATACAATATTTTCATTCAGTGCATACTCAACCCCGATTGGTTATAAATTTAATATGGAACCAAAAAATCTTGTCTATTTACCTGTGTCAGGAAAAACCATATACAGAGTAAATTTTAGGATAACCGACCAAGATAATCGTATGATATCCTTTAATGATGAAATTATATCCATCAGAATTCACCTACGTGAAGTTTTTCAATAAATAAATAATGGTTATTGTAAGAAAACACGAGTTGGGAAAATATAAAATAATTACAGGGGAGGGCATGTTCCTTTCACCAGACTATACAAGGTATGTGGGTAAAGGATACTATAAACCTAAGAGACAACGGGGTGTGGGTCATCAATTTCGAAATAAAGGAGATGGGATAATTGATACTCTAATGGGTATTGGTTCAACCATCGTTAAACATAAAGACCTAATTGGTTCAACTGCTTCTCTCATGGGAAATGTAGCAGGTGTTGTAAAGAGTATAAAAGATGCTCAAAAGGAGTCCCATAAATTACAAGCAATCAAAGAAATTAAAAAAGGTAAAACTCAACTATCTTCACAAGAACGACAAAAAATCATTAAAATACTTGGGTCAGGGTTTCAACAATTTTAATACTATATAAATACAAGTATGGAAGCGATTGATAGTATCTATGATTTGGATGATACGATTATCATTTCAAACTCTACTAAAAAGGAAGACTATTTTAAGGTAAATGCTATTACAGGAACCGACTGGAATTCAAACGGAACAAAAAGTTTTGAAATAAATAATCAACAAACTTACTTGAATATAGCTGATAGTTTCTTGCTGTGTAAATTTAAATTCACTAAGGCTGCGAATAATACTAATGCTACACTCGTAAATGATTTCTTCTGGAAAATGTTTGACAGTGTTCGCCTGTATATTGGAACACAAGAGGTTGAAGCGGTTGATTATGTCTCTGCTACATCTGAAATGATGAAATTTACACTATATTCGTTTGGTGATAGAATGGGTAAGGGAGCTGTTGAAGGCTTTATTCCTGATATGTCAACGGGAACAAACACAGACCCTGGTTATAGTCAAAGGAAGTCAATGTATAATGATGACGCAAAAGCTGAGAATAGTTTTACCGTAGCAGTACCTCTTAAAGGTATATTTGGATTTTGTGATTATGATAAAGTTTTGTATGGTCTTAAAATTAGATTTCAACTACAAAGGAATGATAATGTAAATAGATTGCTTTTTGGGGCTGAAAATGCTTTTGGCGACAATAATAAATTTGTTATTAATGATTTGTGTTGGTATATCAATGAATATACTCCTAATCTTAAAACGGAGGAGATGTTAAATAGAAGACTTAACTCAAAGAAACCGCTAAATGTATCATACCTTAAAAGAAGATGTCAACACGTTAAACTGGAACACACTACCTACACTTGGAATTTGGGTGTTCTTGAAGGAAAGCCACGATACCTATGGCTCATTTTTAAAAAACCAGATGGAGAGGAGGGTACTAATAAGAATAATGCGCTGAGTGATAATGCTAAGGTGAAACAACTTCGGGTTTCTCTTGATGGCACATTTTATCCGCGAGATAGATTGGAAATTGATTGGGAAAAAAATGATTATGCGGAAGCCTACAAGTCCTACCAAAAAGTGTGTGAAAGTAATGGTAATAATGATCCTATTTTGGATATGGTTGCATTTAAAGGTTTATATACAATCTACGCAATTGACCTGAGTTCTCAAAAGGAAACTATAAAGTCTAATCGAGTGGATACTTCTCTATACATTGAAAGAGGGGAGAATGAAGAAGTTGATGCTTATTGTTTGCTTTTGGAGGAAACAGAATTACAGATTAATACAGATAATGGTGTTATGATTAATATCACATAGGTTTTTTCTCATAAATAAATGGTTGGGGTATATGTTAATCAAATCAATCTTAATAAATTAACATCTTGTATTCAAAATCAAAAGCCTTGTATTATTAATGTTAATACAATTCAAAGAAAAGGAGCTGTAAGAATTGATGTTTTACTCACACACACACAAGTAAAAACACTAAATGATGTTGGATCACTTAAAATTAAAATGACGAAACCTATGTTAAAGAAATATTCAATAGACGAGTCAAGAGGAGGATTTCTCCCGTTTCTAATTCCTTTATTTGCTGGTTTAAGTGCGGCGGGAGCATTGACTGGTGGTATTTCAGCAGCGGTAAAAACTGCTAACGAAAGGAAG
Organism: Myxine glutinosa; assembly: GCF_964187855.1. Taxonomy (NCBI): domain Eukaryota; kingdom Metazoa; phylum Chordata; class Myxini; order Myxiniformes; family Myxinidae; genus Myxine; species Myxine glutinosa. The sequence continues at coordinate 111,300,020 of NC_136263.1, forward strand.
GCACAACTAAAAGCTCAAAAAGAATTGGAAAGACATAACAAGGAGTTGGAGAAACAAATTAGTGGAAGTGGTGTAATTGTAGATTTTGCTCAAAAACTTGAAAGTCTACCTGATAAAGCTAGATTGTTGGTTGGAGATATGCTTTCCTCTATCGCTCAAGCGGGTGTTAAACTAACTAAACGGGGTAATGGATTGTATCTTTCTCATAAATAAATGGATAAATGGTTTAAACAATTTGGAAAGAATACAACGTCAAATATAGAACTAGCTAAGTATTGTAAAACACTAAAAATTGATAATGTGGTTATTTGTATGAGAGATGAATTAATACATATAAATAAGAATACAAAGAATATTATTATGAATTTAGACACACAGAATGGTTCTCATTGGGTTTGTATTCATAATAGTCAGGATAAATATTATTTTGATAGTTATGGTATGCCACCACCTGTTGAAGTAATACAATTCTTACAGAATGGTGTTTATCAAACATTTCAAGTTCAAGAAATTAATTCTAAATGTTGTGGTCAATTATGTTTATATGTATTATTTCAACTCAACAATAATGAAAATTTTTATGATATCATTTTTAATCTAATATAAATGACTTATGTTGGAAAAGATGGTTCTATCTTTGGAAAATCCTCTCAGGATATTGATTTATCAAATTATTATACAAAGGCACAGGCTGAACGACAAAAATATAGTGTAAGTAAAAATATTAATATGAAGAATACTTATAAATTAATCAATTATCCAAACCCTACAGATGCGAATGACTTAATTAGATTAAGTGATTTATCACAATATATATTTTTAAAGAAAACAGCACGTTTTGTGAAAGAAGTAAAATTTACAACCACAACACCTGGTTATACTGACCATACACCTTTCCTCATTGAATTTAACTACCTGCTTACAATTGAATTTTATAAAGAAGGACATTTAGTTAATATGCGAATTAATAAATGGGGGTATGATATGCCTGATTTAGGGTATAATTGGTCTTTTTCAATAAACATAGAAGACCTACATGATTTAAATCAGTCTCGTAAAGAAGAATATTATCCACTTGGTGAGGATAAGGATTTATGTGGAAGTACAATTAGTAAACAACAAATACGTGATTTTAAGAAAAGAAAAATATATGATAGTATAGCGATGGTTCGCATGACGAAGAAGGAAGGTAATGAGATAAGGATAGAAAGCCGAGGAATACAAACCGATTTGGTAGTGGGAAGATGGGGTGGTATTACCTGTCATAATATTAATCTCACATATATTTCTGATACATAAATGGCAGGAAGAAGACTACAAGAGAATTATAATTTTTGTATTCAAGGATACCTACAAGAAAAGGGTGCTCGGTATTACATACCTTATGATTTGGAGCATATACATGGGAATTTTGTCATTAAAAACTGGCCTTATACTGATATTGTTAAACCCACAAATAGAGACTTGTTTAAAATATTAAATAAAAATGAACTTCTCAAAGTTATGAAATATAAAACTCTTTTAGAAATCGTCAACAAATCTTATTGGTATCCTATTATGAGAAAAATAATTATAGATACAAGAATATCTCAAAATCCAGATGAGTATATGTATAATATTCTTTGGGGTTCAAACTCAAGGGTAGCAAGGGATGAGGAAGGAGTTGAAGAAGAGAAGGAGGAAAGAGAGAAAAAGGAGAAGGAGGAAAGGGAGAGGGAGGAGAAGGAGGAGAGGGAGAAAAAGGAGGAGAAGGAGGAGAGGGAGAAAAAGGAGAAGGAGGAAAGGGAGAAAAGGGAGAAAAAGGAGAAGGAGGAGAGGGAGAAAATGGAGGAGGAGGAGAGGGAGCAAAGAGAGAGGGAGGAAAAATATAAAAAGATGGAAATCATTGAGATTCATAAAAGATTGAGTGTATTAAAGCAAATAAATCAATCTCAACGCACCGAAGAGGAAATTAAAGAATTAACAACTCTTATGAAGATAATAGTTTCAAAAATAAGAACGTCAATGTCTTCAATTTCAGAGATTTAAACGAGAAAGTGGTGAAGAAGAAGAAGAAGAAGAAGAAGGAAAAGATTATGTGATTGATGATGTTGGTGTCATTGACTTTAGTTAGTTTTTATTTGTAAATAAATGGAGGAGAGAGTGAAGGCATTCCTTAGGATTCTTTATGTTTTAAAAATAAAGATTGAAATGTATATGTTGAAAACCAAAAAGGTTTTGATACTCTGTCGGAATTTTTCTGATAAATAAATATGAGTTATTGTCTCAAATGTAAAAAGAAAACTAAATCTAAAAATATCTCTTATGTTAAAGCTAAAAATAATAGAGTTTATCAAAAAGGAATATGTCAAGTATGTGGCTCTAAAAAGTGCCAATTCATCTCTCCTAAAAGAGGAGGAGACATACAAAAGTTTCTGTCAGGAAGTAAATTTACAACAACTGGAATTCCAGGGGAATTACACCTTCCAGGGTATTCTTTCTGTGGTCCAGGAACAAACTTGGATAAAAGATTAGATGAGGCTGACAATCCTAAACCTTGGTCTAAACCTACAAATAGGGTTGACGAAGTGTGTATGAAGCATGATATTGCTTATGGGAAAACCACTACGTTGACTGAAAAACATAAAGCCGACAGCGAAATGTTGTATAATTTGTCTTTGATACAAAATCCAACGTTGAGAGAGAAAGTTGATAGGTTTATTGTGAGAAATTTGATAAATGCTAAATTGAAACTTGGTCTTGGTTATTCCTCAAAAAACTATTAGGCTCTAATGATGTCATCAAGACTGAGGAGCTTTTGGCTGAAGAATTACACAAACCTATAATCACAAAGTTTAAAAGAAGGAAGGTTTATTCTAAATACACCGACCACATATGGTCCGCTGATTTAATTGAATTGAATAATGACAGGGGATACAGGTATGCTTTAACCGTTATTGATTTGAGGAGTAGATTTGCCTGGGTTGTCCCTTTAAAAAATAAAAGGGGTGATACTTTAATGTTAGCCTTTAAGCTAATATTTGATCGGGATAAAAGGAAACCAAAGAAGTTATGGACTGATGAGGGAACAGAGTTCTATAACAAAATATTCATGAAATTTCTTAAGGGGAAGGGTATTAAATTATACAGCACCTTTAATGAAGGAAAGGCAGTTGTTATTGAGCGTTTTAATCGTACTTTAAAAGAGAAATTATATAAAAAATTCACACAACTCGGTTCTCAAAAATGGGTGTATTTAATTCAGGATATTGTAGATAATTACAATAATACAGTTCATTCATCAACACAATCAAAACCATCAGAAACATTTACAAAATTAGAATATGAAAAGGAGATTAATTTGAGAAAGCCCAAGTTTAAAGTTGGTGATATTGTAAGAATATACAAATGGAAAAGTCATTTTGAGAAAGGTTATACACAAAAATGGACTCGTGAATTATTTAAAATCATTGATGTAATGGATACAGTCCCTTGGACCTACAAATTATATGATTTAAATGGAGAAGAAATCTTGGGTTCATTTTACTCACAAGAATTACAAAAAACACAAGTAAGCAGGTAATACCCTTGAAAATAATAAATAAATAAATAAAATGTAATGGGGATACGTTTTTAAATCTGTGAACCCCAAACACAGAATCCCACAACTTTTTAGTTGGGGCTTAACTTTTGTGTGTGTATAATGGGGATACGTTTTTAAATCTGTGAACCCCAAACACAGAATCCCACAACTTTTTAGTTGGGGCTTAACTTTTGTGTGTGTATAATGGGGATACGTTTTTAAATCTGTGAACCCCAAACACAGAATCCCACAACTTTTTAGTTGGGGCTTAACTTTTGTGTGTGTGTGTATGTGCGAGTGAGTCATAATAATATACAAACCCTAACCCAACCCAAGCCCTAACCCAACCCCATCCCTAACCCAAACCCATCCCTAACCCAACCCATCCCTAACCCAACCCCATCCCTAACCCAACCCCATCCCTAACCCAACCCCATCCCTAACCCAACCCCATCCCTAACCCAACCCCATCCCTAACCCAACCCCAACCCTAACCCAACCCCATCCCTAACCCAACCCCATCCCTAACCCAACCCATCCCTAACCCTCACATTCAAAATCCCAACCCTAACCCAATCCCATCCCTAACCCAACCCCAACCCTAACCCTCACATTCAAAATCCCAACCCTAACCCAACCCATCCCTAACCCAACCCCATCCCTAACCCAACCCCATCCCTAACCCAACCCCAACCCTAACCCTCACATTCAAAATCCCAACCCTAACCCAACCCCATCCCTAACCCTCACATTCAAAATCCCACCCAAACCCTAACATAATCTTTCTTTTCTTCTTTTTTAAATACGTATTTCTTTTTTTTTTTTCCTCTTCCTCCAATTCTGTCTTTCAAGGCTTTTAAGTTTGAAGAAGTAGAAATGGGAAGAAAGAATTTTCCAGCATTTTCTTCCTCGAACTTTCTTGATATTGCTTAAATCAAGCGTCATTAAATAAAGAACATTGTTCATTGCTTTAGAATCCAAAGAGTCTCCAAGAGGAACCCCACAGGTAGAGTCTCCAAAATAAAACCAACTTTCCAAGTTCCCAAGGTATAACCACATTCCTGTTGAGCCTCCAAGATAGGTATCACATTCCGAGTCATCAAAACAAAACCCCCATTCAGAGTCTCCAAAACGAAACCAGTTTTCAAAGTCTCCAAGGTAAAACTCTTTTCCTAATTTTATGAAATTTAGTGAGTCTCCAAGGTAGGCTCCACAGTTAGAACCATCTAGGCAGACCTCATAATTAGTTTTTCCCAAATTTAGTGAGTCTCCAAGGTAGGCTCCACAGTTAGAACCATCTAGGCAGACCTCATAATTAGTTTTTCCCAAATTTAGTGAGTCTCCAAGGTAGGCTCCACAGTTAGAACCATCTAGGCAGACCTCATAATTAGTTTTTCCCAAATTTAGTGAGTCTCCAAGGTAGGCTCCACAGTTAGAACCATCTAGGCAAACCTCATAATTTGTTTTTCCCAAATTTAGTGAGTCTCCAAGGTAGGCTCCACAGTTAGAACCATCTAGGCAGACCTCATAATTTGTTTTTCCCAAATTTAGTGAGTCTCCAAGGTAGGCTCCACAGTTAGAACCATCTAGGCAGACCTCATAATTAGTTTTTCCCAAATTTAGTGAGTCTCCAAGGTATAACTCTTTGGCTGGGTCATCAAGGTAGAACTCGTTCAGTGGGTTTTGTTTTGATAACTCACAATAAGTATCATCATGGTAGAACTCTTTTTCAGGATTTTGTGGATCTCCAAGGTATAACTCTTTGGCTGGGTCATCAAGGTAGAACTCGTTCTGTGGGTCTTGGTTGTTCAAAAGATCTTCAAACAAAAAAATAACTTTATCCCAAGTTGTGTTAAAAGTAGAATTTTCATTTCGTAGCTCAGATACAATTTCCTCCATCGACAAGAGGTTCGAGTCCAGTTCATCAATCTGAAGGTTGAGCGCTACACAGGTAGTAGGACTCCAAGGAATAGCAAAGTTATCCCATTCCATTTCGGCATAGGAGTCCATTCTCAAGTGAAGCAGAACGCGTGTTTGAAAAAGCCTGTGTGGTCGGTGCCTTTTATAAGAAGGGCTGGGTGTGTGTCATTTCCTGTGGAAATTCCCTGGGCGTGTCTTAACTGGAAATGATGTGATGGAAATTCCCTGAAAATGATGTTATGTATTACCTGGAAATGATACAATGCTGAAGAGTTTATAAAGTGGGTGGGACTTAGCAAAAGTGGGCGGGGCATAGCAAAAAGTGGGCGTGGCTTAACAAAAAGTGGGCGGGGCTTAGTAAAAGGTGGGCGTGGCTTACCAAAAAGTGGGCGGGGTTTTTCCAAAAAGTGGACGGAGCTTAACAAAAGGTGGGCAGAGCCTACCAAAAAGTGTGTGGCACTGGAGGCGCTCAAATAAGAACATTGAGGGAGGTTTACCATTTTATCTTAGCTCAGTTAAAATATCTTAATAAAGAACCAAACTCAAACATATTTTTTGTTAATATATTAGATGGTGAAGAGAGTTGTAGGAGAATTAAATTATTTCCCACGCATAAACAAATATTTGTAGGGTCGTTGTTTGAGTGGGTTATATTCACCAGATGATATTAAGAGTCAAAGGTTAAAAGGTCCATAAGGTCAGAAGGATCACAGGTGTTTAAGTGGTCTAATGAATAAGGATAACATGTCAAAAGGTTAGAAGGTTCGTAAAGAACAGGGTGAGAGAAATAGAGGTCTTTAGGGTCAATATGGAAGTGAATGGGTCAAAGATTAATCTGCCAGATGATATGTAGAAGAAGGATGATAGGTCTATAAGAGAAAACAAATATTTGTAGTGTTTGAGTGGTCTAATGAACAACATTAAGGATAGGTACTACAGACAAAAGGTTCATAAAGATGAGGGTGGGAGAAATAGAGGTGTTTATGATTTTTGAAAAAGACAAGGGGGTAAATGACATTAGATAGGGATTTCCCATGTTAAACGGAGGTGTCCCAGAAGCAACATTATTACACTACTAAAGTCAATTCACATTTTTGCTGTTGGTGTCTTGCATCTTCTATCTTCTGTGTGCACATGTCGAACCGGAAAGCCCCCGGACCGGCATACAGGCCATTCCTGCTCTTTGGGGCTAAATAAACTTACAATCTTCTAGTCCCTAGCACACAACAAAAAAAAAAAAGCACAACAAGTGTGTTCGTTTTATTTTGCCAGCAGGGCCATCCCTATGTGGTCCGACTGCGTGACATTGATGCCACTCAAAACAAGTGGTCCGAAGATGCAAGGTGAGTTTGCAGCAAGGTTGCAGCAAGTTTGCTACACAGTAGAAGTTGTAGGCCACAAAACCTGTGGTCCATAAGTGTAATGTGATAATGTGCAGCAAAGTGTTTGTGGCAGCAGGGTGCTGCACATGTGCAGCAAAGTTATAACAAACGAAAAGGATATGGCAGCAAAGTTCGGCGCAGTTCAGCTGCACAGATGTAGCAAAGTGCAGCAGGGGTGCTGCACAGGTGTAGCAAGGTGCAGCTGCACAGTTCCACCCACAAAATGGTCCTGGGGTGGGGGGAGAGATACAGCACCACCAGCAAAGTGGAAAGGGCACAAAGGTACACAGCAATACAAGGTATTGCAGCATGAGGGGCGCGGAAGAACGAGCAGAGCAAGCTCGTCCCTAACCGTCCGTACCCCCCAACGTCAGCTTACATTACCCTAGCCCTTCCTGGTATTTACAAATTCTAATTCGTCTCTACGTCCTATCTCCCATATCCCCCTCTAATCCAAATTCGTCTCCCAATCCCTACCAGGAAGGAAGAAATGGAACAAACACGATGTCCCATTACGTCGTGATGCGTCTTACACTCAAACAGTTCACTTGGTACTGGTGTGGAGCTTCGTTCTCCTTGGTGAATGGATGTGGATGGCGCGAAGGGAATTCCTCTTCCTAACTACACTACTGACATTAACTCTTAAACTACCCGGGGTCGTACCCTGCCAATCGGCCATCTTTAAACTATGTGGTTCGAAAAACCGAATTCCCATTGACCACTCTGCGGTGCCCCTGAATTTGGGTCTCACTCCCCAATTTTTCTTACTGTGCCCTTGCACAATTTCGGGGCTGGGTCATGTGGCTCCACTAGCAGGTCCAACTACCTGCGCACATCCGCCACTGAAGTCGCCACCCGAGCTTACCTGCTCCTGCGACGACCTAAACTGGGGAAGGCCCCTCCTGGCTCTTTACCCCCTGATGCCCACCTTGGCATTGGGCAACCCGGGTCCTCTCCTGGGATCCCCGGGCCCCACTGAACAACTCACCACTACCCTAACTGACTCCCAGAGCCTACCTGCGGCCTCACCTGGCTGAAAAACTACCAGTGGCAGAGGGCTTCAATAACCATATGAACCAATTAAGCCACACGCCCAGCCATGTCACTGACTCATGCACCCAACCAAAGCACTTCATTGCCACTACCTGTACCACAGGTGTCAATATCCAAACAATTTACCTAAGCCCACTACCTGACTTTAAACTACCCACCCCGGGTATTCGTGAATGGGTCCATCTCCCCCAATTCACTCCTTCGCACCATGCAATCCACACATTTTATTCCACACCAAGCATTACACACCATTTATTCGCACACCAATTATTTCACAAACTACTTTCCTCGCACACCTTTTGTGCTCACCCCTTTTTCCATACGCCTCAACACAATTCCACTTTTTCTCAAACACCACTCTGGTTATCTCAATACACAATTTCTCACCAAACACACAGCATCATCTATCTAACTACTTTTCCCCTAAACCTCGTGCTTCCCCGTCATCCCATTACACTAAGCACACCCCGTCATTAACAACCATCTAATCTCTCTACGTCCCCACTGTGGTTCAGATGTCCCTACTTAAATCTCATGTCCTCTGCAGTCTGCCTTCTAATTCCCTAACAATTATCCTAGCCTGCCCTCGGCTAGCTTCGGTGCCCCATGGAGGTAACCATCGCTGCCCCCCCCCCCCATGTGCCTAATACTGCCATCCCCCTAATCTATTGCTCATGGGCCGGGTTGGAGGAATGGTAAAACTACCATTCCCCCACGCAGGGTACCATTCCCCAACACTATTGCCATTCGTCCACGATACTCGAGCCTCTCCGTACGGAAATACATTATCACAGCTTGGCTTCGAAAATCTGAGCGATGCATGCGGTGGTTGGTCTACTGTAGGTTGGGTCCGTCCGGCATTTTTGATCCAGGGGAGGACACATGGAAGGGCCAAGGTTCACAGCTCCCTCTCTGCGCGAGGCCTCGCGGTCCCACGCACGATGGCCCAACTGCCCACGGTCGGAGCACCGCACCCGCCAGGGGGCGCGGCTCCGAACTCTCCTACATCCCCTTGAACCTCGCCGATCGCCTTTACCGCCACGGTGCGGCACCAACCATACAGGGCGGGGGCCGGCATGAATCGTGCACGGCGGTCCTTGTGAAACCGCCGCTGCATCGATCCCCGCCGGTCCCTGCCGCACACAACTCACCGAGGGCTCACGTCGGCTATCCGTCGTGCTAAACGCTACCCCGGTCTGTGTCGATGCTTGACCCGCGTTCTCACCACACCTCGCGACCCACTCTGCACTCGCACACCGAGGCGACCCCATACACTCCATGCATTCTGTTACAGAACTCTCCTGTGCACACTCTTCTCTTACACACTCAGGTGCACTCCACCCAGGCACACTCACGCAGTTCACTCACTTCATTACACACTTTGCCTCCACACACTCCTTTACCACACACTTTTCTGTTACACACTCCGTAACACAATCGGCCATCGCACACCCTCATGCACACTCTTCCGTTACATACTCTGCAACGCCCATGCGTGTGCACTCTCCTGGTACACACCCAATAACATGCTCTGGTGTGCACTCCTTCGCACACTCTCCTGTAACACACTCTTCTCCGACACACTCTTCCCGCACACATTCCGGTGTGCATTCTCTCTCACTCTCTTCGGCCATCGCACACTCTGTAACACACTCTCCTGTTACACACTCGCGCTCCGGTGCACACTTCTCTCTCACACGCGCGCCATTCGCCCTGGTACACTGCACAACGGCCCTTCCACGACCGCCCGGGTTTCATCTCGATCCCAAGCGCGCCAAAACCCTTTTCCCGCCAAACACACTCCCACTCACCTCAGGGACCTTCTTCTCCGGCAGCAGCACCTGAAAACTTTTATTGGGGTTAGCAAGCACGTCATCACGGTGCAAATGCAGACTTTGTGCAAATCCCATTTCTTCCCTCTGTGCTATATCCTCTATTTCTGCCGTCTCTTCGGCCCCAATCATTTCTTTAATTTGAATTATTTATTCGACGACCGCCGGCGCGCATAAAATTTTTCTGTTCAATTCGGCGGCCGTCTGCTCTTCTACACCCCGAGTCGCGATTTCTATACCCTCGGTCAATTTGGCTGCGCTCTGCCCAAGCCCGCTCTCCACGCATTACTCACATCGTGTTACCTCGTCGTGTCCCAATGCGACCTCCTTGCTCAACCTGCGCCCAATGTCCTCCCCCAATTTTTCCAAATCACACCCACCTGGACTTTTTTATTTTGCCCCTCATTTCCTCCATTTGATTAGTCATTTGAGCACCCATTTTGTTAATTTCCCTGGTGGATTTGTTTCCCTGGGCATACATTTTGTTCTCTTCATCCCACTTGATCAAAAATGTCATCATTTGTGCCATAAAAAGGTCCATATCCATTGGCGCTGCGGGCTCGGCTCTCGCCGCCACGTGCAAAGTGCCGCCATTTGCTACCCCTGCTGCCGGCCCCTCTTCAATTCTCCCTTCGTCTACCAGCTCTTCCTGTGGGTCCTGGGTCATTACTTTTCCCTTTTCTACCCCCACCGGCATTCGACCATCTTGGCTAGCCATGGTACGAATATACAATTTTGGATTTTAAAAACGGAATTTTGGTCGCTCGTAATTTGGAGCCAATTCGTCCAAAATTTTTTGGTTAGGGTTCCAAATTCTACTCCCCGACACCCAATGTTATGGGCAATATGTAAATTTGGTGTCCAAAATTTTGTCCAAAAATTTTGCCCCAGGTTCCAAATCTCCACTCCTGACGACCAATTGTTACGGTTCTCCGCCGCCCTTCTTCCCCTTACCAAGGGGGGATTATTCCCCTTGTTCTTTCTGGGCTTGGCGGAACCGAGCCTTGACACGTCCCTTCCTGACAAACGCAGAGTTGGGTCTCGGGACCAATTCTCGCTTGTACCTAATTCCCTGCGCCGCTACAGGAGTGAGGAAGCAAGCCTCGCACGAGCCACGTGTGGTTTGAGTAGGCCGAGCGGATTGAGTACCACGTGGTCCGTGCAGTCTTAGTTAGTGGAACCCAATTGGAGCGGTTCTATTCGTACCACGCTGAGCCAATGAAGAAACCACAGGAACGATCGAATGGAAGAAAGGAAGAACACAGGTTTAATTATTCCCACACATATGTACAATGATCGGGGACGCAGAGACACAGAGCAGCACTTAGTCAATCTTATCTTATCCCCCGGACTCGGGCCCGTCACACTCACACAGGGAATTGCAGAAAGGTTGATGTTCAGCCAACGCGTCGACGTGGTCGTCCAGCGACGGCCCCGTCCGGCTCTCCACGGTCCCAGCACGTCCCGCGAAGATGGCAGCAGGCGATGGCAGGAATGTCGTAGCGTGTCTCCCGAACAAATGCAGATGATGAGGTGGAACGGCAAATGCGGGATTCTCAGCGCGGCTGGCGATTACACAGCCGTTTTTCACTCGCGCGTCTCAATGCACTGTAGAGCGATCAGCCTCAAACTCAACCGAGCGTCATTTATAAAAGCGCGTATTTCGGTTCATGCGCATCTTGCTTCGCCCTCGTATCTTTCACAGTTCTCTGATGCTCACAACTCCTCTTCCACGATTCCTCCACATTGGTTGGTGTGTGCGAGTTCTTCCTGGGCAAGTCCTATTGAGTCCTTTGTTCATCAGCGAGAGTCCTCCAGTCCTTTCATCAATCCTTTTCACGCGAGTCCTTCACTTCAGTCCTGTTCATCGAGTCCCTTGGTGCAAGTCCCTCTCGGGGGCTTTGTGCAGCGGGTTATATAGCGACGCCCCTGAACCTTCTGGCACCCTCTCGAACCTTCTTACCACGCCCTGTGACGCAACGCCGCCGCCACCACCTCTGAGCCGTGATTGGCGGCTCGTGCTTACCGTCAGCGCTTCTGTCGCTCCGCCTTTGGCTCCGCCCCGACCGTCCTAGTCTGCCTCATGTTAATTCGCCCAAAATGAACCAAAGCTAGCACAAAGGGGCATGAGGCTAGGGTAGCTGGAAAGTTGGTAGAAGTAGGGCCTATTCTCCTGACTCTACTCAACGCAGAACTAACAATGGAAAAGGACTAAGCTCACAAATACTAAGACATAACTACACTATGGCGAGGCTCCATGTTGCTTGTGTGACTAACTATGAGGGGGAAATTTTAACCTTTATTAAACTCACTGTACAAACTCAAAACCGCAACAATATGTATATATGTATACATGTATATATGTATATATGTGTATATATGTTTCTATGTATACATGTATATACAGTCACGTGAAAAAGTAAGTACACCCCATTTAAAGTTTTGACTTTTTCAACATATTTCAACATACAGCTATTTGATCTTCATTTCAACAATATTGATAGATAGAGGTGATATAATATAACAAATACCATGAAACATTTACATTTAGTAGTCCATTGTATAATTTAAATAAACATGAATGCAAATTTCGCATGTGGAAAAAGTAAGTACACCCATACATTTATCACCACTTCAAATACCTAAAATTAGAATCAGGTGCACCAGCTCTGGTGCAAATGATTAGAACATCGTTGGAGAGGATATTGGAAGAACCTGTCTTATTTAAACCTCAGACATTTAGTTTGGTTTCCTCTTTGTTGTTGAAGTATGCGGCGGACCATGCCTAGATCAAAAGAGCTCTCTGGGGCCTTCAGAAAGAAGTTTATAGATGCCTACGAGTCTGGAAAGGGATTTAAAAAGATCTCCAAACACTTTGAAATCAATCATTCGACTGTCCGGAAGATCATCTACAAGTGGAGAAGACTCCAAACAACTGCCAACTTGTTCAGGCCAGGCCGCCCCAGCAAGTTCAGTCCGAGAGCAGACCGCAAGATGCTGAAAGAAGTCTCTAAGGACCCCAGAATGTCATCACGCGACCTGCAGGTAGCATTTGCCACTGTTGATGTCAAAGTGCATGAGTCCACCATTAGAAAGAGGCTGCACAAATTTGATCTACATGGGAGGTGTGCCAGGAGGAAACATTTTCTGTCCAGAAAGAACACCTGGGCAAGACTAAAGTTTGCCAATGAACACCAAGGGAAAGACCAGCACTTCTGGAACAATGTGCTCTGGACAGATGAGTTAAAGGTAGAGCTATTTGGGCACAGTACCAGAAGACATGTTTGGCGAAAACCAAAGACAGAATTTGACCACAAGAACCTGATACCAACTGTAAAGCATGGTGGTGGAAATATTATGGTTTGGGGCAGCTTTGCTGCATCAGGGCCTGGGCAGCTCACCATCATAGAATCCACTATGAATTCTTCATTGTACCAGAGGGTGCTTGAGGATAATGTGAGGCCATCTGTCAGAGAGTTGAAGCTCAACCGAAGGTGGACCTTGCAACATGACAATGACCCTAAACATACCAGTAAATCCACCAAGGAATGGCTGAAAAGAAAAAAATGGAAGGTTCTGGAATGGCCAAGTCAAAGCCCGGATATAAATCCCATCGAGATGTTGTGGGGGGATTTGAAACGAGCTGTGCATGCAAGAAACCCCTCAAACATCGCACAGCTGAAAGAATTCTGCATGGAGGAGTGGGCAAAAATTTCTCCCAGTCGATGTCAGAGACTGGTAGACAGTTATAAGAAACGCCTACTTGAGTTTGTTTCTGCCAAAGGGGACAATACCACCTATTAGAGCCAAGGGTGTACTTACTTTTTCCACATGCGAAATTTGCATTTATGTTTCTTTAAATTATACAATGGACTACAAAATGTAAATGTTTCATGATATTTGTTATATTATATCACTTTTATCTGTCAATATTGTTGAAATGAAGATCAAATAGCTGTATGTTGAAATATGTTGAAAAAGTCAAAACTTTACATTGGGTGTACTTACTTTTTCACGTGACTGTATATCTATATATGTGAGCGTACACGTATGCGTGTGTGTGTTATACCGTCCACCAAACAGTGATGACTCCATTTACGTCTCGCTGTCTGACAACATGGACCAACTTCTATCCACTCGTCCCAACTCTCTTCCTCATATGTGGCGACTTCAACTGTCATCATGCCAGCTGGCTGGATGGGGGTACCTCTTGCACCAGCCATGGCACCTGAGCAAAGGACTTCTGCGACTCACTGGGACTGACACAATTGGTCAATTTCCCAACCCGGATCTCAATCAATGGACCATCTTCTCTTCGAGACTTGGTTTTGACTAACTTCCCTGCAAATGCCTGCTGCTCTTCTGCTCCAATTGCTTCTTCTGTTCATTTCCTTGTTAAAGTGGACATCTCTCGGGCTGTTCTCAGAGAGCCTCATCAGCGACGACGAGTCTGGAATTTCACTCAGGCCAAATGGCACGGTCTTCAAGCAGCCATCAATCATCCGGACTGGTCTCCCATCTCTACTGCCTTGACATCAACTCTTCCTGGAAATTCTTTCAAAGTAAACTGCTCTCTCTCTCTCTCATGCACAGATTCATCCCATCTCGTCTTAAGTTGTCATACCCTTTCTCCCGTCCATGGTACACTGAATCTTGTGGTGACGCAGTTGCCATGAAACAACTTAACTTTGCTTCTTGGAAGGCTAATCCAACTGAAAGCAATCTCATTTCCTTTCACAAAGCTTGGAATAAGTGTGTCTCCCCTCAGGAGAGCCAGAAAACACTATCCCTCTACTCTCAAGACTGAACTCTCAAACCTGTCTCCCTCCTCCAAATCCTGGTGGTGTCTGGTCAAATCTGTTTCTGATGTTTGTTCCCCCTCCATCCCCACACTTACCTCAAACGGCTACACAGCTGACTCTGCACGTGAAAAAGCTGAACGCATCAACTCTGTGTTTGCCTCAAAATCTCGAGTCCTGAACCCATCTCTCTCTGTACCCACATTACCCAATCGTACGGAGCTGCTTCTGGGCTCTGTGTCCTTCTCTCCTGACAAGGTGGAGAAGTTTTTGTCAAACCTCGACTCTGATTCTGCAACTGCACCAGCCCTGCATCAGCTTACGGGTCCTAAAATCCTGCTCTGCCGCTCTATCTCACCTCTCTCTGTTATCTTCACCCTCACTTTTGCTCAAGGTCATCTCCCATCTGCTTGGATATCAGCAAACATTACCGCTTTACACAAAAAGATGCTAAAACAAATCCTTGCAACTACAGACCAATCAGCCTGCTACAAATAATCAGCAACGTCATGCAATCAATGGAATACTGCTCTCCCCTTTGGGTTGGTGCTCCTGCCTCACACCTAGCTCGGCTTCACGCGGTTGATACCAAATCATTCAGAATCACTGGTATCTCCCGTGAAGAAGCTGATTCTGAGGGCCTTTCTCTCTCATCGCAGGCAGGTTGGTGGTCTTTCTGTCTTCTACCGACTCCCATCCAGCCTTGCTCCCCCTGCTATGTCTGTGCTCTGCCCCCCAAATATTCCTGCAGGATGCACAAGATCTGCCAGCAACTCTCTTCTGGTGAAACTGCCAAAATCAAGACTCGCTGCTCACCTTCACTCTTTCATTCCTCTTTTCTCCCACCTCTGGAACAAACTCCCCCACTCTCTTCAATCCCTCTCCTCCCTCCAGGTCTTTAAAACAGCTGTTCACAATCATCTCTTCACCATCTTACCATCTTAGCCATATTAGCCCTTTCACCATCTTAGCTCTCACCATCTTAGCTCTTTCACGAGCCTCGATTCAGTATCCAAAAAAAAAACAACAATCTCTTATCTTACCTTGATCTTTTCTATTCCCGTTAAAACACCCCAAAATCCGCCTCTTTCAATCCCCAACTTATTTCCTGAAATTCCTAGTAGTGTTCATTTGCTTTATACGGTGTACACCTCTCTCCTCCCCCAGCCCTCTTCCCTCCACAGATCTACCGACCCTGATCTCTGCTGTTGTTGTGCATGTGTGCTTTCCTTTCTCTCCCCCTCTTGTCTCCCGCTCCCTTCATTGTAGGTTTTATGTCTGTGCATGTTTTTATGTTTAATGTGTTAGCTCTTACACGAGCCTCGATTCTGTATACAAAAAAAATAATCCTATAAATAATTTTAATCCCTTCCTCTTACACAGGAAGGTTATTGTTTTAACTCTGTCCCGTCATCATTTAGTTTTTTAATGTGAGACGAACCATGGTCCAGTACGCTTCATAGAGACAGAGAATGTCAATCGAAGTGTTATTTGACCTTGGAGATGAGTTTCAATCTTTCCAATCTTTTCCACATCAAACCTGGTAAGCTAATTTTAAACCTTTTAATTATACATTGTTTTATGCAGAACCAAATAACTACACATTTAACAATTATTGCTTTTCCTTTTTTTATTCCAGTTTATACCCAAACTCTTCAAGAACAGAGTTGATGGTTGAGGTTGAAAATCAAGTCAACACTCTGTGACATCACACTCTGTCCAATCACCGAGCTCTACTCAATCATCCCATCGTGCCTCCACCAATCATGAAGGCCGGGGAGTGGGCTCCTCGTTATGAGTCGTCGGGGGGCGGAGTCTAATCTCTTTCTGAAAGTTCGCATGACGTCGAAGGCTGTGAGGCGGGGCTTGGTTGACACCATTCGGCAAATGTGCTGGGTGTTGATTGTTGTTTGCAATTGTTGTTTGGCAGGCTTTTTAATCTATCTATAATTCCACTAATCTCTGTCTGTGTGTGTGTATGCGACCGCTGTTTCTCGACAACTACCGGTCCGATATACTTGAAACTTGCCAGGTATATTGCTGGGGACCCGAGGATGTGCCTTTTCAAGGTTTCATATTAATCGGACAAGTAGTTACCGAGCTATGTCCAAAAAACGATTCAACCAATCAGAGAGCAGCGAGTTATCACGTGTGCCGAACGTGGCGAACAGACTCTGCCTCGGACGGCACATTTGAGAGCGTATATCTATAATTCCACTAATCTCTGTCTGTGTGTGTGTATGCGACCGCTGTTTCTCGACAACTACCGGTCCGATATACTTGAAACTTGCCAGGTATATTGCTGGGGACCCGAGGATGTGCCTTTTCAAGGTCTCATATTAATCGGACAAGTAGTTACCGAGCTATGTCCAAAAAACGATTCAACCAATCAGAGAGCAGCGAGTTATCACGTGTGCCGAACGTGGCGAACAGACTCTGCCTCGGACGGCACATTTGAGAGCGTATTCATTTATTTCACGTTGGCAAACTATGTTGGCGTTAAACTATGTTTTAAAACTAATTAAAACTACTTTGCGATTCATCGTAACTGCGATTCGTAACTGCCGTTCGCTTTGGCTTTGCGAATGAACCAAACCATTTCATGTAAATAGAGGGGGGGGATTGTCACCGGACTCGCAAGCCGTTCGCTTTGGCTTTGCGAATGGACCAAACCATTTCATGTAAATAGAGGGGGGGGATATAATTTTAGATATATATATAGTACGGGCATGCCCTAGTTGTAATAAAGACGGAAGGGAGATAACAGGGGCGAATTACACACTGGGGAATTAACCTTTAAGCCCTAGAATTACTTAACACAAAGCCACGCCCCTCATGGCGACATACAAACGCTCTTACCCGGACAGACGGCCTACTTATGTACATCGAGATGGGTTCTTCCTCTTCGCGTCTCTCGGAGCATGATAATATACACGAATCTAACTTCCCTATGAGGTGCTTTCCTATCATGCATACCCCCACAAACGTAACAATACTATTGAAACCTGAGTACATCTATTAATTACATGCTATTGAAACATGATTACATGGGTCTTCTGCGTCTTTTCGGTCTTCCTGGTATTTTGGTGTCTTTGAGGTCTTTTCGGTCTTCGCCGTATTTTGGGTATTTGGTGTCTTTTGGGTCTTTGGGGCCTTTAAGGGTATTTCGGGTCTTCAGGGTCTTTTGGGTCTTAAAGGACTTTTGGATCCTCTGGGTCTTTATAAGGGTCTTCAGGGTCTTTTTGGGTCTCTGAGGTCTTTTGGGTCTTCAGGGTCTTTTGGGTCTTAAAGGACTTTAGGATCCTCTGGGTATTTAAAGGTCGTTTGGGTCTTCGGGATATTTTGGGTCTTTTGGGTCCTCTGTGTCTTTAAGGGTATTTTGGGTCTTCAGGGTGTTTTCAGTTTTCGGGGTGTTTTTGGTTTATGCGGTCTTTTGGTTCGTTGGTGTCTTCGGGGTCTTCAGGGTCTTTTGGGTCGAAGGCTTTTTGGGTTCCTCTGGGTCTTTAAGGGTCTTTGGGGTCTTTTGGATCTTTGAGGTGCTTTGAGTCTTTGGGGTGCTTTGGGTTTTTGGCATGTTTTGTGTCTTTTGGTTTTTTTTGTATGCAGAATCGAGGCTCGTGTAAGAGCTAACACATTGAACATGAAAATGTGCACAGACACATAAAACATACAATGAAGGGAGCGGGAGACAAGAGCGGGAGACAAGAGCGGGAGGAAGAGGGAGCACACAAACACAACAACAGTAGGCAACAAGGACATCGGTAGATCTGTGGAAGGGGGAGGGTTGGGGAGGAGGGAGGCGTACACAGTAAAAAGCAAATGAACACAACTAGGAATTTCACTACCAGGAATTTCAGGAAAGAAGCTGAGGAATGAAAGTGGCGGATTTGGGGTGTTTTAACGGGGGTAGAAAAGATCAAGGGTTTGCATGGGGGAAGACAAGACATGGTGCTGAACAGCTGTTTTAAAGACCTGGAGGGAGGAGAGGGATTGAAGAGAGTGTGGGAGTTTGTTCCAGAGGTGGGAGAAAAGAGGAATGAAAGAGTGAAGAGGAGCAGCGAGTCTTGATTTTGGCAGTTTCACCAGAAGAGGGTTGCTGGCAGATGTTGTGCATCCTGCAGGAAAACTTGGGGGACAGAGCACAGACAGAGCAGGGGGAGTAAGGCCGGAGAGGAGTCGGTAGAATACAGAAAGACCACCTACCTGCCTGCAGTGAGAGAGAGAGAAAGGCACTCAGAATCGGCTTCATCCCTGGATATTCCAAGGATTCTGAATGCTTTCGTTTCAACCGCATGAAGCCGAGCTAGGTGTGATACAGGAGCACCAGCCCAGAGGTGAGAGCAGTATTTCATTGAGTTGCGGATGAAAGCTTTGTTTGTGGTGAGAGCTCAGAAATGCCCAGAAAGGACTTCACACGACGGAGGATGCCCAGTCTTTAAGTCGTCAGGGTCTTTAAGGGTGTTTTGGATCGTTTTGGCTGTTTTGGGTCTTCATGGACTTTTGGGTCTTCAGGGTATTTGGGGTCTTTTGGGTCTTCATGGTCTTTTGGGTCTTCATGGTCTTTTGGATCATCTGGGTCTTTAAGAGTCTTCGGGGTGTTTTGGGTCTTTGGGGTGTTTTGTGTCTTCAGGGTCTTTTGGTCCTCTTGGTCTTTTGGGTCTTCTGGGTCTTTAAAGGTATTTTGGGTCTTCTGGGTATATGGAGTCTTTAACGGTATTTTGGTTTTTTAGCGGTCTTGGTGGTGTTAAAGGTCTTGGGGGAGTTAAAAGGTCATCAAAGGTCTGAGGGGACTCAGCAGTCGAAAGGGTCAAAAGGTATATTCCAACAGTAAATAATTAAGAGTTAACGTGTGGGGGTCAACGACCTCAAGGGAAGGAAGAAGAACAAGGATCAGAGCAGCAATGTTTAATAAAATCGATTACAAACACACAGTGTGGAGCAAGGCTCAAGAATGCACCGCCTGACACGCAGCGGGCAATTTCAAGACACTCGCTGCAAAATCAGCAAAAAGGCATTTCATATATAGCAAAAATATCAGATAAGAGTCTGCGCTAAAGACAAAGCAAACTGGGCCGTAAAGACCCACCTACCATCGTCCCTTCCTGCAGAAGGCCAAACTTAGACTGAAAAGATGTAAGCATAGGATAGGGTGACCTTTTTCTGGCTCTTTATCTAAACACATCAGACCCGAGCGCAGGCCGAAGGAAATGTTCTCATAATACCTTCAATGGTTTTCTTGACATTAGGCATAATAGTAGATTAATGATTGAATACACATGCTGAATACAATAACAATCAAAGGATATGTAATGTCTATATTTCTCCCGAGGTTGGTTACGTCCTTGATTTAGGAGACACACTGAAAACTACAAAGATATATAATTAATTATTCCCTTTGTGAAGAAGGCGTTTGGCAACATGTTTTTCCCTGTACGTGGGTTGTGGGCTATTTATCTTATGTCTGGCACATACATTCAAGGTCTTGTTTACTGGGCTTAGGATCCACAGGTTTTTCCTGCATCCTGCACCTCGAGCCTAGAAACCACATTTTGTCCACCCGCCTCTGCCTGCAGCTGAGTTCAAATCAGTTTTCAGAAGCACAATATATAATTTCAGATGTTATAATCAATTGAGTCATGGGGTTTAAGCCCTAATGGCTAACATTTCCTCCCTTTGTCTTTACAAGACAACTCCTTGAAAAGACATCGTATACCCCAGTGGTCAGCATCCCAATCAGTCACATGCCAGGCGCGACAAAGCGTCACGCATGCTCAGAGAGAGTTACCGGCCCTAACTGGCCGTCTAACATTCAACGCATAAATTGTTAGCCATAATTCGCGACGAAGGCGCCTGGTTAGGAGATAGCTGCCGCCCGGCCGGATTCCGAATCCACCCTCGCCACGGCGTAGGTGCGACCCAGTTGCCAGCCAGATTAGGGGCCCTCCTTATGCAGGTGTGGTCCTCGCGAATCAGGGCAAACAATCGACGTCCAATGCCATCAAGCCTTGTACGTGTGATTGCTCTGTGGAAGAAAAGGAGGCACATTCGTCATCACCAATATCCATCTCCTCATAATCACAAATCTCCATCTCCACATAGTCTGTATCAACGTCAGTATTCAAGGTGTTGGGTGTCTTAAGCTGAGACGATCCCAAATTGCTTGTTACGGGTGGTGTAAGTGGTGGTGAAGGTGGTTCTCCCGGATATCCCGGATACATGTTTGCCATCCGCTCCTCACTGCTGGCATAATAGCAATAGCTCTTAAAAGAACCTACACTTTCTAAATCACAGGTTAAATCATCCCAATCAAAATCATAATCATCATCAGAATCCCACGCATCAACAGGTTCATCGATTCCAAGCCAGGAATCATAGACCCCTAAAGCCACATCCTCTTGCCACGAAACGTCGAGGCCATCAACCCAATCGTGGGGGTCCGAGACGATAGAGTTGGCCGGTTCACCAATGGCCTTTGGATCCTTCCCATATAGTGAAAGTAACATCTCGTTGGTGGCGGTGGATGGGGTCCATCCTGTGAAACATTTTCTCACACAAATCATGATTAGGGATTTCATTATAACCACGGTGAGTACGATTCCCACGACTATGGCCAGGCCTGTCAATA
Organism: Myxine glutinosa; assembly: GCF_964187855.1. Lineage (NCBI taxonomy): Eukaryota > Metazoa > Chordata > Myxini > Myxiniformes > Myxinidae > Myxine > Myxine glutinosa. The sequence goes on from NC_136263.1 coordinate 111,321,193, forward strand.
GCCATTTTACAATAACCCCTGTCCATCCTCTGAACCAGGCTGATATGCTGGACCATACATTATTGGCTTCTTCCCTTCCCTTTCGGCTATCCGTGAGATCCTGGGTCGCGGCCTTAAGCTGAATGATTGAGGCCTCTATTCCTTCCGAGTGATCGGGGATATATGTGCAGCATTTTCCATCGATTACCCCACATACTCCTCCCTTTTCTGCCAACAACATATCTAAAGCCACTCGATTCTGCATCACCATCGTTCGCATATGCACTAATTCGTCTTCCAATTGTAGTTCTGCGATTCGGGTTTCGTTTCCAATTCGTTCCATTACTAATGCGAGACTGTCTATTCGCCAATCATTCATGGTCACTCCCGCCTGGGGAAAAAATGCTCCTAGTAGAACCTGCCAACAACGTCCGTCCAGTCTTACTGTTCCATCCGGGTTCCAAAGAGAGAATCGTTTCTTCCTCTCGTGGGTAGGGGTGTACCCTGTTTCATTAAAATGATCTACCAAATTTACCTTGGGAAAGATGGATCCCAGATAACAAGTCCCTCCCCACTGTTCGGGTAGGTATGGATATGCCTTATTTCCGCAAATAAACATCACTCCATGGGGTGGGATAAGGGCCGAGGCCATGCATTTACTAATTTCAACGCGGGTGGCGCTTGGTGCTCCCCAAGATATGGTTAGCTTGGTTACGTTATGCTGGGCCTGGTCATCTATGGTTATCACAAGGGGGCCTCCCTTTTGTCTCTCTCTGGCGTCGGATGGCAGATTAGCGGATGGCAGGGTATGGGTGCATTCCGAGGTTCCCATCTGAACGTGTCCCTTTCCTATAAGACACACCCGTCCCTTTTGCTCTGTCACCCAGACTGGGTCAGGTGGTTTGTCTAACAAAGCCTGCTTAATGGGTGGGGTATATCGAAACTCCCGGGAACACACTGCTGGGGGTTTTGGGCCTATCAGCTCCAAGGTTGTGGTCAAACATGGGGTACGCAAGGGTCCTGAGCACATATCTCGTAGGGACAGGGGCAGCACTACCATCTCTATCCCTGTCGTACTGGTGTGAGGAAAATGCATACACACCCAACAACGTGATCGGTTCTGTACCTTCGCCATTGCACGGGTCACTGTCCAATACGTGTTTTCCTTTGGCTTTTTCTTGCTTTCGATCCGTGGGTGCAGAGTCAATATGTGTGAGATGCATGGTGGCCTGTAGGCGTAGGGGGAGCTCTGTGAGGTCATGAATTCACATTGTAGTAACAGGGTAGTGCCGCTGTTCAGTAATACATGCGTGGTTAAATTGTTCGAGTCCTTTCCCCATTTGTAACCTGCCCTGGCCATGTTTACTATTGGTGTGCCGCCTCTTTGTGGCGCTTGCTTTATACGACTGAGGGCAGCAAAACCTGTCTTCCTTCCATGTGAGTCTGTGTACAACGCCCTCCACATTATCTGTGTCCATACGTCTTCCTTGACGGGGCAGCAGGGTATATTTATCCTCTGACCCCAGATAACTCTCTGCCGGTGGACCTTAACGGTTTGGTCGCCATATGCATATGTCTCCGTGTTCGCCCATGCCCTCATGTCCCCCCACTTGAGGCGTGACACGGCAGGTGCAGTGCTGGCAAAGCGGTATATTAAACTAAGTGTGATCGCCACCCCTAACAGGCGGTGGTGCGGCATCCTCGATCTGTGGTGGTGCGTTTGAGGTGTCTGTGTTTGTGGGTATGGCCAACTTACAATGTGTGGCATGTACCCAGGACGACTTGCCCTCACAAAACACCGCTGTTGGTGTGGTCAGGAGAACTTGGAATGGCCCCGTCCACCTTGGTTTGAGCACAGTCTTACGGGTGAAATGCTTCACCAGCACGTAATCTCCTGCCTCGAAGGTGTGGATAGGCTTGCTTGTTGGCTCCGGCAGGGCCTCCCGAACACGTTCATGTATGCTGCGCACCACATGGGACAGACCTATGCAAAACTTTAAAAGCATGTCATCCATGATAGGTAATTCAAGTGCTGCCATATCCACTGGCGCCGATACCGGCAAACTCATGGGCCGACCCATCAATATCTCGTGCAGAGAGAGACCAGTGGTGCGCCCTGGAGTGGAGCGCACGCTCATTAACGCTAGCGGAAGGGCCTCCGGCCACTTGAGGCCTGTCTCGTCGCAAATCTTTGCCAACTTACCTTTCAGTGTGCCATTCGTTCGTTCTACAAGTCCCGCCGATTGTGGGTGGTAAACACAGTGGAACGACTGTATCACCCCCAAGGCCTTTAACACGGCTTTAATGACATCCCCTGTGAAGTGCCCGCCCTGATCGGACGACACTTTCTGCGGGACGCCGAATCGACATATGAAGTGCCTCAAAAGGCACTTGGCCACCGTTACAGCGTCAGCCTTAACGCACGGGTAGGCCTCTACCCACTTGGTGAACATGTCCACCACTACCAATACATGCTTAAAGGACATACAAGGTGGTAAATTGAAAAAATCGAACTGGATATGACAGAACGGCCCGACCGGAGCCGGGTGGCCCGCGTTGTGGCGGCGCCTGGGGGGAGCCCCCCTATTGTGCCGTTGACATATAGCGCACGAGCGACAGACCATGGTAACCACAGCCGAAAGGCCTGGTGCTGCCCAGGTGGAAGTGACCTGCCTCATCACCCCCCTATGGCACACATGGCCATTTTGATGCGCCATGCGTGCCAACCATGGCAATAAAGCTCGCGGTGCCACGGGTTTGTCGTTAATCGTCCACATTTGTCCTTCCGCGGGGCGCTGAGCTCCCAATTTAATCCAATCTTGATGTTCTACGTTTGAGGCCGCGGCTTGTAATTGTATTACATCGAACTCTGTAGGTGCGGATGTCGGAACGTCTACCTGGGCGGTCGCTTTAGCGCCCTGTTTGCGCGTAACTACTGGCATATTATACCCAACCTGTTGGTTTGCCGCTTGTCCTGCTGCTTCGTCGGCTCGGGCGTTTCCGCGGGCCACAGCGTCGTCTGTACGCTGGTGACCTCGGCATTTAACTACAGCTATTTCACGTGGTAGCATAATACTATGAAGCAGATTTCGCACTAAGTCCCCATTTTTGATGAGTGCTCCCGCTGAAGTGAGGAACCCTCTCATTTTCCATATGGCCCCTTTGTCGTGGACCACTCCGTGTGCGTATGCCGAGTCAGTATAAATTGTTACTGCCTTTTCCTCGCTTACTTCGCACGCTCTCGTGAGTGCGTACAGTTCAGCTTGTTGTGCTGACCAGGTGGGCGGGAGGCGGCCACTTTCGACCGTCTCTGTATCCGAGCATACTGCGTACCCAGATAACAGGGATCCGTCCCATGCCCGTTTGGCTGAACCATCGACATAATAGGTATGATCGGCTTCCTGTAGCGGAGTGTCCTGTAAGTCAGGCCTTACCGTCGATATTAACTGGACCACGTCCGTACAAACGTGCGGGACTCCCTCCTCCTTTGTTGGCAAAAGTGTCGCTGGGTTAAGAACGGTGCACCGCATCACCGTTACGTTAGGTGCCATAATTAATGCCGTTTCGTATTGCATCAGTCGAGTGGCTGTGAGATGCTGTGTGTTTCGCTGTTGTAGTAGCGTATGAACGCAATGCGGTACCTGTAAAAGGACCGCATGTCCCATTACTATGTCGGCCGTCCGCTCAACTGCGTATCGGGCAGCCGCCACGGCTTGTAAGCACAGCGGAAAGCCTTGTTCTACCGCATCAAGCTTTTTGCTGAAATAGGCTACCGGACGTTCCTTATCTCCATGAGTCTGAGTTAACACGGATTGCGCGAATCCCCCTACTGCATGGGTGAAAAGTGTGAAGGCCTTTTTATAGTCGGGAAGGCCCAAGGTTGGGGCCGTTACCAGGGCTCGTTTGAGCCCTTCGTAGCAGCGTATTCGATTGTCAGTCCAGTTCACCATCCGTGGCTGGTCGTTTTTCGTCGCCTCATACAGAGGTTTTGCTAGTAACGCATAGTCAATTATCCATGTACGACAGTACCCTGCCATTCCCAAAAATCGCAACACCTCCCTTTGTGTACGAGGCAACGGGGTTTCCATGATGGCAGTGACCCGGCTCGCGTTGAGCTCACGTTTCCCATGCGAAATCGCGTGTCCCAAGTATGTAACCATCTCCCGCACAAATTGCAATTTTTCCCGGCCTACCTTGTGGCCTTTCTCGGCTAGCGCATTTAACAGCGCTAGTGAATCCGTCTCGCAGGCTGCCTTGGATGGAGAGCAGATTAATAAGTCGTCGATGTACTGCAATAGCACCGAGCCGCCTTCCAACTGGACATCCGTGAGATCGCGGTGCAGCGCCCGTGAAAACAAGGTGGGGCTATCTGCGAAACCCTGCGGAAGCACTGTCCAGGTGAATTGTCTCCCCCTAAAGGTGAAAGCGAAGAGGTACTGGGACTCTGGAGCTATTGGCACTGAAAAGAAGGCGGAACACAAGTCTATGACTGTAAAATGTGTAGCCTCTGGCGGAATGGAAGTCATCAGAACTTCTGCATTTGGTACAACCGGATGAATACCCTGAATTATTTTGTTAATCTCCCGCAAATCCTGCACAAATCGCCACTTTCCTGTCATTGGTTTTGGCACTGGGAAAACTGGGGTGTTACATGGGCTGTTGGTTTCGATTATTATTCCCTGCTGCACGAGCGATTCTATCACCGGAAAAATGCCTGCGTTGGCCTCGTGCTGAAGTGGGTACTGCCGAATGTGTGGTAAAGGTAACCCTTCTTTAATTGGAATCACCAACGGGGGTGCATCCCTAATGCGCCCTACTTCATTCTCGTGTTGCGCCCATAGTGACGGGGTGACGGTGTCGAGCAACCCATCGGAGTCCCCTGGGGTCGTGGGGACCGCTCTAACCATGTGTGCCGCTTTGGGTGGTAGTTCCACCATCTCAAATCTAACTCGTCTATCCTGAGGTGCCAAATTGATTATGAACCCTTCATCGTTGTCCAACACATGGACCGTTCGGTGTTCAACATTGTATCGACGCCTTACTGGCGTTTTCCGCAGTCGGTCCATCATCCATCCAATGCTCTCGGGCGGCCATCCTCTGGCGGTGCTAAGGGTAACATGCGCTACCATCCCCTCGGGGTACTTAGCCTTCGATCTCTGGCGCGGCGACAAGGTTACCGTAATCCCAATTCCCTCTCGGCCAATCCATATGTGTGATAATTGAAGATCAGAGGTTTCCCCTAAGGCTGCCGCAACCATGTCTAAATAATAATCATCGCTCCCAGTCGCGTCATAACATGCGGTGCAGTGCGGCAGGTTGTATTTCAATTTTGTGGCTATGTGGTGTTCTTCTAGCCAATCGCGAATTTCTTGCGTCTGCGCGCCAATCATGTCGATCACATGGGTCCATGTTGCTAGAGCCCCTTCCTCCAACCGCCACCAATACACGGTGGGGCTGGCTCGCTGTAATGCCATCATTAACAAATCGCGGTTCGATTCTCCGACGTCGACGTATACACCTTCTTTGGTGCACGCAATGTTACAACCTAATCGACACAGCAAATCCCGTCCTAGTAAATTAGTTGGGGCAGTAGTGGTCATGAGAAATGCATGCTTAGCTTCTAGCGGTCCGAACATTACTCGGGCCTCTTTTGATACGGGGAGAGCTTCTAATTTTCCCGAAACGCCCTGGATTTGGACGCTCTTGTGTGTGGGTTTCAAGGTAGGTAGTTGTCCCTTATTGATAGAACTGCGAGTTGCACCAGTATCCACTAAGAATTCTAGTGGCTGTCCATTTACATCTAACGTCAAGGTCGGTTCCTCATCTGGGGTCATCGTTATCAATGGACATTCCTTTGGCGGCCCGCATTCGTCCCGTCAATAGGCGTTTCCATATGACGGCCCTTGCTGTCCCTGGGGCCCTCGTGGTCCCCTTGGACAATTTGGACAATCCCGTCTCCAGTGGCCCATTTGCCCACATTCAAAGCATGCCCCTCTCCCTGGGGGTCCCTGTCCTGGAACCCCTGTTGGTTTTGTTGGTTTGGCCTTCACCCCCCTTTGTAGGGAGGTGGGCGCCCTTGCCCTCCCCTCGGCATCTGTTGGCCTGGGGCACTAGGCCCGTATGGCATGCCCGAATTGGGGGTAACCCATGGGGTGGGGCCCATATTGGAGGGTCCCCATTGCGGTGCCCATCCTGGCATGGGTGTTTGTGGTGGCCAATAGGCCGGCGGGGGACCTAGCACAGAACATGGTGGAGCAGCCCATTGGGGTTGTTGGGGTTGTTGGGGTTGTCCCCACGTCTGATTCCCTGGCCCACTAGGTCCTTGTGGTCCCCGGGGTACTTGCATCACAGCTGCCTGCAGTGCCGGACCGAGTGTCTCGTCATCACTTGACCCACTCTCACTGTCACTTCCCATTATTTCTGCCCCCTTTTGTTTCTTCTTCTTGCTCCCCGTTGTTCTTGTTGCTTGTTGCTGAGCCAATTTTTCCCTTACTAACATCTGCAACATTTCGTCCTTAATTTCCTTCTTTTCCTCCGAGGAGGAGCCCGGACATTGTTCAAGTTTCGTACATAATTCATTGGTCCCCATTCCTTTCCAACCGAAAAGGACGGCGTGCACTTGTTTCTTTAATGCGGGCCGAAGCCCTTCTACTAGGTAATTGTTCACCAGGGGAGCGGGTAGGTCCTCGACTTGGATTAATCCTAACCCGCCCCATCGAGCTATTGCTTTTTCTATTCTCTCTCGGTAATCGCCGATTGGTTCTCCTGCCTTTTGCTTTATGTTGCCAATTTTTCCCCAATCTGGTCCTCCAGGTGGCACTAGCGCATTGCCAATGTTGGTCAGGAGATGATTTTTCAAAATGACCCAATCGTTTCCGGCCATGGGTGGCACCCGAGCCATGGGGTCGTCTATTGGCCATAATGAAAGGGTTTTAGCCTTTGCCCATACCTTTGGTGGCAATATGGATGCTCCCAAATGACAAATATCTCTCCAATCCGGGGCATCCTCTGTAATCCAGTGACGGAGCAATATTACTATATCCAAAGGTTGGTCGATCAACATTTCCTGAACCCTCTTTTGCATGGCCGTTAAATCAGATTCCTTCCACGGCACCCGTTCCCTTACTACCACGCCGTTTGCATCTATTCCCACACATCGCATGGGGAACACTCCCTTTGTTTCTATCGCACGTTGCACTGGTGCCTGATACTCCACTAGTGAAGGGTATACTTTCTGACCTGGACCTATCGGGGGTGGAAACCCCGGGGTGTCTGTGCCACTATCTCCATCGTCCTCGACCTGAGGGGCTGATGGTTGTGGGGTCTTTTGAACTCTAGGGGGTCTCCCATTTGTTTCCCCTACAGCGCCCTGGTGTCGGGTACGTGCCTTAGATCCTGGGACTGGACCATGGGAGGGATAGGAAACAGGGATTTCATCTTCCTCATCCTGTTCCTCCTCTTCGGAATTAATCCGGGCTACCATTAGCCTCTGGCTTATCTGCGCTGCGAGCGCCTTCATCTGTTTATCCTGCTTCTTTCGTCCCTGTTTTCACTCATCCTGGTATTTGCCCAACTCTCCTTGCAAACTCGCTTGTCTGGAGGCTGCCTGTCTCTTCAAGGCCTCCACCTTCCACCAACTATAGACCTTCCATGAATCAGGTGGGAGTCTCTTCTTCTTCTTCTCTAGGGCATCTAAAGCCCCATATAGCACATCCAACTTGTCTATTGCAAATGACCCTTCCTCTGGCCAAGGCATACTCAGACCCTTGGTTAATACAGCCCATGCTTTGCCCGGCTGCAAAGCAGCATACCCATGTTCTCTTTTCATGTAAAACGCTGGAGTGTTCTTCAAAGGCTCTCCCTCCTTTCCTACCTTATTACCCATTCTTCCTACCTTCTTGGGTTAATCCCTCCTGGTAGTCCTAAGATCGGGTCGCCCCCCGATCTCTAACCTTAAACACAGTTCTCACGCCGGAGTAAACTTAACACCTATTATCTATCACCCACATAGCGGTCTAACTGCTTCCCACGCAGGGAGCTTACCTGAGGGGTATCCCTCCTTATCTCGGGCGCCCTGTATAATCGATTCGTTACCCACTGCTGCTCTGGTTAAACGAAATATAGTTCGGAATACAAGCCAGGTAGTACAGCCGACAGAGGTCCACACATCCAAAGTAAGGCAGGAGGCTTTCAATTTCGATGTGCAAAACTGCTTACCCAAATTAGATGCCGGCAGGGCCTCCTTCCCGACCTGGAACGTGAGGCGCCACCTCGTCTGCACACCTGGATGATCCCACTTCTGACACCAGATTTGTGGGGGTCAACGACCTCAAGGGAAGGAAGAAGAACAAGGATCAGAGCAGCAATGTTTAATAAAATCGATTACAAACACACAGTGTGGAGCAAGGCTCAAGAATGCACCGCCTGACACGCAGCGGGCAATTTCAAGACACTCGCTGCAAAATCAGCAAAAAGGCATTTCATATATAGCAAAAATATCAGATAAGAGTCTGCGCTAAAGACAAAGCAAACTGGGCCGTAAAGACCCACCTACCATCGTCCCTTCCTGCAGAAGGCCAAACTTAGACTGAAAAGATGTAAGCATAGGATAGGGTGACCTTTTTCTGGCTCTTTATCTAAACACATCAGACCCGAGCGCAGGCCGAAGGAAATGTTCTCATAATACCTTCAATGGTTTTCTTGACACTAGGCATAATAGTAGATTAATGATTGAATACACATGCTGAATACAATAACAATCAAAGGATATGTAATGTCTATATTTCTCCCGAGGTTGGTTACGTCCTTGATTTAGGAGACACACTGAAAACTACAAAGATATATAATTAATTATTCCCTTTGTGAAGAAGGCGTTTGGCAACATGTTTTTCCCTGTACGTGGGTTGTGGGCTATTTATCTTATGTCTGGCACATACATTCAAGGTCTTGTTTACTGGGCTTAGGATCCACAGGTTTTTCCTGCATCCTGCACCTCGAGCCTAGAAACCACATTTTGTCCACCCGCCTCTGCCTGCAGCTGAGTTCAAATCAGTTTTCAGAAGCACAATATATAATTTCAGATGTTATAATCAATTGAGTCATGGGGTTTAAGCCCTAATGGCTAACAAACGGACTGGGTTTTTGGGTGCTATTATTATTCGAAGAAGAAGAAGGCGTTTTGGTCACAAATATACAAACAAACAAACATACATAACCATATACATTTGCTCTATTATAATAAGATTAGATATTTCTGGATTTCATTTTTCATTATTTTGTCAAATTTTTTTAAATTATTCCACTTTGACATTATGGGACGTTATGTGTAGATCAGTGACACAAAATCTCAAATCAATCTATTTTTAATTCAGGCTGTAACACAACAAACTGTGAAAATGTCAAGGGATGTGAATACCTTCTGAAGGCACTGTATTCAAGTGCACTGTAGGCAAGGGACAAGTGCATTGTGGTGGTGCAACGCCTCATAGCACAGTGAGGTTTACATCCACAACAGGTATACTCCAGGATAACTTTTGGAGCTGGCTCCTTCACTGTCCAATGAATAGACAGAGCATGATTGGACATAGTTGACCATGAGGTTCTGACTCCAAAGCACATTTCCAGATTGCAGCTTGGTAGTTGGCTTGCTGTTTGTGTTTTGTCAGTGCATGCTTTGTTGGTGTTTTTTTTCTGAGACTGGTGACTCTTCACACAGAAGAGAATGTATTGGGCATCATTGATGTTTTCTTAGTAGTAAAAACCATACAAATGGGAAGTGAACTGTACACACAAAGGTAGAAGTTATTGGTTCAACTCAAATGAGTTGCTCAACATCTGTGTTGCCCTTTATGGCAACTCCATCCTTCTCAAGCAAATCAAGGGCTACTTTTTTTTCCTTTTCCGCAGAAAGCACTCCCTGTGAAAGCATGGAACCCTTTGAGGCACATGCGCACATCCCAAACCATTCAGAGACTAGACTATTGATGTCAATAACTCGTTGCTTTTCTTATGCACCAATGATGAGAAATAATTTGGCATGAATACGAAGTCAAAGAAGCAACTACTGTTGTTGTAAGAATCAAAGTTAAAACATTGGCTCAGATCATGAGTTTAATATCATTCGATCCCTAACAATTTTTTTTTTTTTTTTTTTTTTGTATACTGAATCGAGGCTCGTGAAAGAGCTAAAAGAGGCAAAAGCCGCATGACACCTGAGTTCAGACATTAGACAGAATTTCATGACATTCTCCCCGGCGTTAAATCTACACTACCCCTAGGGGTGAAAGCAAGCAGAATAGCAGCATAGTGACTCAGGTAGCAAAAGAGTACATAGAGCAGAAAGTCATGTACCTGTAAAGAGAACCAGTGAACATCATATCAATATTCAGCATACATCTGAACTAGTAATGAGTTTACAGATGAGCACAAGCAAGCAAGCCGTAACAAAGTGGCGTACGTACCATCTAGTTATGCACCAGCATAGCATACAGTTAATGTCTCAGGTATGATCATAGCGCTGAATGACCGAGTTCTTATAACGGCCGTGTAAGAGGCAAAAGCCGCATGACACCTGAGTTCAGACATTAGACAGAATTTCATGACATTCTCCCCGGCGTTAAATCTACACTACCCCTAGGGGTGAAAGCAAGCAGAATAGCAGCATAGTGACTCAGGTAGCAAAAGAGTACATAGAGCAGAAAGTCATGTCAGTCCCAGCCGTAGCGAACGGGGCATCGAATTTCACGTCCGGCGCGAGTTCAGTAAGCGTTGGGAGCTTCAACCGTGAGACCAAATTCCCCCACGTCGGAATAACCGCCTATCTCGGGAGATGACGGCGGCGGCTCAGGGCCGACCGGATCGGGCCTGTGCGGGAGCGGAGCCGATGGTGAATTGCCCAACAATGGGTCCCCCTGGCTGAGTTCCGGCTGAACGGAAGCCCCGCACGGAGCAAGATGATGCACCGAGACTGTAGACTCACGTCCATTTGGCAGCAGCACTCGAGCGTGCTCGGGATTGGCTTGGAGAATGTGAACTGTTGTAAGAATCAAGGTCGACAACATTGTCCCAATAGTAGGTTTAATTCAGTTTCGATCTCTGGCAACACCTGTAAGAAATCATCAAGCTTTGTGTCAGTATTCTGTAATCATGGAAGTAACAATGAATTAGCAATTAGTGCAAGCAAGCCTGGAACATCTAGATATATGCACCATTCGAGTATACACTATCACACAGAATAAATGTCACAGGAATGTATCGGAGCGATGTTCGTCCGAGTTCTTATAGAAGCCTCTCAGTGGTTGGAGACAGCATAACACCTGGGTTCAACTTAGACACAATTTCATTACATTCTCCCCACCGTTAAAACTACACTTCCGCTAAGGCAGAAATCAAGCTAGCAGCACATAGCAGCAGAGTAATATCAGTGAGCGGCAGTTGCCAGTCCATATCAGTCAGTCCCAACCATAGCGGTCGGGGCGGTGAATCTCTCTCCCGGCGCGGGTCCGGTAACTACCGGGTACTACATCCCCAAGACCGGAGTCCCCCGCGTCAGAGTAGCCGCCTAAATCGGGTGACGGCGGTGGCTCCACAGGGCCAGCCGGATCGGGTGCATGTAGCGGTGAGGAAGCCGGCAGATACTCCATAGGTGGATCAACGGGCGGATCAACGGAATCGTAAGCTGGTTCGTCAACTTCCCCGCATGGGGCCAAGTGGCGTACTGAGACCGTCGACTCCCGTCCATTGGGCAACAACACACGAGCGTGCTCGGGGTTAGCTTGGAGAACCTGCACCTTATCCACCAGCGGGTCATATTTACTCATGCGAACTGCACGTTTGAGAAAAGTCGGTCCCGGCTCTGCAAGCCAACCCGGTAAAGGTCGGGTACTACCCGAACGCCTCGGGTAACGAAACATCCGGTCGTGGGGAGTTTGATTTGTAGCAGTACACAATAAAGTCCTGATCGAGCTTAATGCCCCGGGTAGTGACCAATCCCATTTGTCTCGTCCTAGGCCGCAGGACTCAAGACTCAGAGTAACGGCCCTCCATATAATGCCATTAAAGCGTTCTACCTTTCCATTCGCCTGTGGCCTATACAGAGTAGTATAGCTAGAAGCGACATTATGCTGGAGCAAGAAGTTCCTCACATCCTGGGACAAGAACACCGCGCCTCGATCGGTGTGCACATACAGTCACGTTAAAAAGTAAGTACACCCCATGTAAAGTTTTGACGTTTTCAACATATTTCAACATACAGCTATTTGATCTTAATTTCAACAATATTGATAGATAAAGGTGATATAATATAACAAATATCATGAAACATTTACATTTTGTAGTCCATTGTATAATTTAAATAAACATAAATGCAAATTTCACATGTGGAAAAGTAAGTACACCCCTACATTTATCACTACTTCAAATACGTAAAATTAGAATTGGGTGCACCAGCTCAGGTGCAAATGATTAGAACATCGTTAGAGAGGATCTTGGAGGAACCTGTCTTATTTAAACCTCAGACATTTAGTTTGGTTTGCTCTTTGTTGTTGAAGTGTGCAGCGTCACCATGCCTAGATCAAAAGAGCTCTCTCGGGCCTTCAGAAAGAAGGTTATAGATGCCTACGGGTCTGGGAGGGATTTAAAAAGATCTCCAAACAATTTGAAATCAATCATTCGACTGTCCGGAAGATTATCCACAAGAGGAGAAGATTCCAAACAACTGCCAACTTGTTCAGGCCAGGCCGCCCCAGCAAGTTCAGCCCGAGAGCAGACCGCAAGATGCTGAAAGAAGTCTCTAAAATCCCCAGATTTTCATCATGGGACCTACAGGTAGCTCTTGCCACTGTTGATGTCAAAGTGCACGAGTCTACCATTAGAAAGAGGCTGCACAAATTTGATCTACATGGGAGGTGTGCCAGGAGGAAACCTTTACTGTCCAGAAAGAACATCAGGGCAAGACTAAAGTTTGCCAATGAACACCTAGGCAAAGACCTGCACTTCTGGAACAATGTGCTCTGGACAGATGAGTCAAAGGTGGAGCTCTTTGGCCACAGTACCAGAAGACATGTTTGGAGAAAACCAAAGACAGCATTTGACCACAAGAACCTGATACCAACTGAAAAGCATGGTGGTGGAAATATTATGGTTTGGGGCAGCTTTGCTGCATCAGGGCCTGGGCAGCTCACCATCATAAAATCCACGTTCAATTCTTCATTGTACCAGAGGGTGCTTGAGGATAATGTGAGGCCATCTGTCAGAAAGTTGAAGCTCAACCGAAGGTGGACCTTGCAACATGACAATAACCCTAAACATACCAGTAAATCCACCAAGGAATGGCTGAAAAGAAAGAAATGGAGGGTTCTGGAATGGCCAAGTCAAAGCCCGGATCTAAATCCCATCGAGATGTTGTTGGGGGATTTGAAACGGGCTGTGCATGAAAGAAATCCCTCAAACATCGCACAGCTGAAAGAATTATGCATGGAGGAGTGGGCAAAATTTTTTCCCAATCGATGTCAGAGACTGGTAGACAGTTATAAGAAACGTCTACTTGAGGTTGTTTCTGCCAAAGGGGGCAATACCACCTATTAGAGCCAATGGTGTAATTACTTTTTCTACTTGTGAAATTTGCATTTATGTTTATTTAAATTATACAATGGACTACAAAATGTAAATGTTTCATGATATTTGTTATATTATATCACCTTTATCTTTCAATATTGTTGAAATGAAGATCAAATAGCTGTATGTTGAAATATGTTGAAAAAGTCAAAACTTTACATGGGGTGTACTTACTTTTTCACGTGACTGTAGGCCGGATTCCCAAACATAGAAAACAAGTTCTGCAGGCACCGGATAACCGTAGCAGCAGACATATCTCCGCACGGGAAAACAAAAGGGAATCTAGAGAACTCATCAACGATCGTGAGTAGATAACGAGAATTACTCGAAGCCGGTGATGCCGGCAGTGGTCCTTTGACATCCATCGCCAATCTCTCCCACGGCCTAGTACCTTGGACCAGCATGCCCATAGGAGGGTTGTAGAAGCGAGGTTTGAGTTCAGCGCATACAGAACAAGTGCGACAGAGCTAACGAATATCCTCAACGGAATAGGGCAAGTTACGACTGTGCACATAATGAGCGAAACGCGCCACGCCGGGATGGCACAAAGTAAGTACACCCCATGTAAAGTTTTGACTTTTTCAACATATTTCAACATACAGCTATTTGATCTTCATTTCAACAATATTGATAGATAAAGGTGATATTGTGGCGGGCACAAGGGGTAATAATTCCGCGCACCAGTGGGTGGCGCGAGCGCCCAGGCGGGGACCGATGGTACATGCCCCGCCCTTCGACCGAGCGGCCACGCCCGGGGACTAGGCGTGGCCTCGGCACATATATGCGGGCCCTAAGCTCGAGCCCGCTCAGTGCTGCAGTTCGAGCTTTTGTAATAAAGACTCTTTTGGTTTTATCAAACGCATTGTGGCCTACCTCTTTGGCAAGAAACTTGTGTGCGCAGTACCACACTTCACTGGTGACCCCGATTGGTTCAGCCGTTGCTGACCACCGAACGCGCCATGGCCAACAACGCCATCGCGGTAAAACTCCCAGAGTTTTGGGAAGCACAGGCCGATGTGTGGTTCATGCAGGCCGTAGCGCAATTTCAGCTTCGAGGCATAACGGCGGACGAGACCCGTTACTACCACGTGGTCACCGCCCTCGGGCCCGGCACTGCCACCCGAGTCGTGTCCATCCTGCGGCACCCACCGGTCAACCACAAGTACGGGGCACTCAAACGTCTCCTCGTCGCCACGTTCGGCCTCACGGAGATCGAACGGGCCGACCACCTCCTGGACCTTCCCGAACTCGGCGACACATGACCATCTGTGCGGATGGATTATATGCTGTCGCTGCTGGGTGACCAAGCCCCGGATTTCTTATTCCGGGCGCTTTTCCTATGCCAGCTACCTCTACAGGTACGCCTTGCGCTGGCCGGTTCCAAAATAAGGGAACCCCGCACCCTGGCCGTAGAGGCCGACAAGTTATTCGCGGCTTGCGACACGCGGTCGAGTTACGGTGCTGCCGTCGTGGATCCCGAGGCAGATGCTACAGCATCCCTCGTGGCCGCTGCCGCGCCCCGCCCACCACCACCACCACCACCACCGCCACTGAGAAAACCGCGGCCGCCGCGGCCGCCGCCGCCCCCGCCGCCGCAAGCCTGGTGCTATTTCCATGCCAGGTTCGGCCACAAGGCTAGGACGTGTCGCCCGCCTTGCTCTTTTCACAAGTCGGGAAACGACCAGGCCAGCGCTCATTCGCGGCCCTGAGCATCGGCCATTCCGGCAGCCTCCTAATCATTACGGACACCTTGTCCGGGCGCCGTTTTCTCTGCGATACAGGAGCGCAGGTAAGTGTCATCCCTGCCTCCACGTCCGACAAGCGAACCGCGGGCCGGGGCCCCGCGTTGCTTGCCACCAACGGTACACCCATCCGCACATTCGGGAAGCGCTGCCTCTCCCTGTGTTTCGGAGGGCAGCGCTTTCAATGGTCGTTCGTGACCGCCAGCATGCCAATGGCATTGCTAGGTACGGACTTCCTATGTGCGAATGGGTTGTTGGTCGACGTGAAGCGCAGACGGCTCGTCCAGGGCGAAACCTTTAGCTCGCTCACTTGTTCGCTGAGCGGCTCGTTGAGCGGCTCACTGAGCGGCTCACCGAGCGGCTTGCCAAGCGGCTTGCTGGAGGGTTCCGTCCCAGCGAGTTTAGTTTGCACGCTTCCGGCAGCGGATGACTTTACCCGCCTCCTCGCCAGTTTCCCGGCCCTCACCCGGCCCACCTTCTCAACGGTGGCCGTTAAACACGGGATGGAGCACCACATCCCCATGGTCGGGCCGCCGGTCTATGCCCGGGCACGCCGACTCGAGCCCACGAAGCTCACGGTGGCGAAAGCGGAGTTCGCCACGCTGGAGCAGCTGGGGATCGTGCGGCGCTCCAACAGCGCTTGGGCTTCTCCGCTGCACATCGTGCCGAAGCCCGGGGGGATGGCGGCCGTGCGGGGACTACCGCCGGCTCAACGATGCCACCACCCCCGACCGCTACCCGGTCCCACTCATTCAGGACTTTTCCGCCCCGTTGGCCAACACGATCGTGTTTTCTAAGGTGGACCTCATCCGGGGCTACCATCAGGTCCCCGTCCAACCGGACGACGTCCCGAAGACAGCCGTCATCACCCCATTCGCCCTCTTCGAATTCCTCAGGATGCCCTTCGCGTTGAAGAATTCGGCTCAGGCGTTCCAGCGGCTCATGGATAGCGTCTTGCGCGACTTACCTTTCCTGTTTGTCTACCTGGACGACATCCTAGTCGCGAGCGCGTCCCGGGAGGAGCACCTGCTCCACCTCCGCACGCTTTTCGAACGCCTGGGCCAGCATGGCCTAATCATCAACCCCGCCAAGTGCCGTTTCAGCGTCGCCACCATCGACTTATTGGGGCACCGCATCACCGAGCACGGGGCCATCCCTTTACCGGCCAAGGTGGAGGCGGTCAGGGATTTCCCGCGGCCCCGCACGATCAAGGGGCTCCAGGAGTTCCTGGGCATGGTAAACTTTTACCACCGCTTCGTGCCCCACGTCCCCCAGCTCCTCCGCCCCTTGCACGAGGCCCTTCGGGGCAAGCCGGGCAAAGGTGACGTCGCCTGGTCGAAGCCGATGGCCGCGGTGTTCAAGGGCGCAAAGTTGGCTCTGGCCGACGCCACCATGCTGGCGCACCCGGCGCCCGATGCAACGATCGCCCTCACCACCGATGCGTCGGACTACGCAGTGGGTGCGGTGCACGAGCAATGGGTGCGTGGTGCTTGGCAACCGCTGGCGTTTTTCAGGCGGCAGCTTCGCCCGCACGAACGCCGGTACAGCACCTTCGACCGCGAGTTGCTCGGGCTCCACCTGGCGGTCCGACACTTCCGCCATCTGCTGGAGGGCCGCCCGTTCACGGCCTTCGTTGACCACAAGCCCCTTGTGTTCACGATGGCCAAGGTCGCCGAGCCATGGTCGGCACGGCAGCAGCGCCACCTCGCTGCTGTGTCCAAGTACACGATGGACATCCGTCACGTGGCGGGTAAGGACAACCCGGTGGCGGATTGCCTTTCCCGGTCCGTCGTGCACGCGGTCCACCTCGGGGTCGAATATGCCCGGATGGCGGAGGCCCAGACCGCCGACCCCGGCATCCAGGCCTTGCGGACCACCATCACGGGCCTCCGCGTCACCGAGGTGCCATTCGACGCCGCGGGCACGGCCCTCCTATGCGACGTCTCCCTCGGCCGGCCTCGCCCCATCGTGCCCGCTGGCTGGCAGCGCCCAGTGTTCGACGCCATCCACGGCCTGTCCCATCCTGGCGCGAGGGCATCCCAGAAACTCGTCGGGGCGAAGTTCGTCTGGCATGGCCTCAGGAAGGACGTCCGCGACTGGGCCAGGACGTGCCTCGCGTGCCAGCGCGCAAAGGTTCACCGCCACACCCAGGCACCGTTGGCCCCGTTTACGGTGCCCAAGCGGTGGTTCGACCATGTGCACGTCGACTTGGTGGGACCTCTGCCCCCCTCGCGAGGGTTCACCCCCCTCCTCACCTTGGTCGACCGCACCACACGGTGGCCGGAGGCCGTCCCATTGGTGGCAACGTCTGTGGCTGAGGTGGCGCAAGCCTTTATCGCCACTTGGGTTGGCCGGTTCGGTGCCCCCTCGGACATCTCGTCCGACCGCGGCCCCCAGTTCACCTCGGAGCTCTGGGCCATGGTGGCGCAAGGGCTCGGGGTGAAGCTACACCACACCACGGCCTACCACCCCCAGGCCAATGGCCTGTGGGAGCGCTTTCATCGCTCCATGAAGGCCACGCTCCGGGCCAGCCTCCGCGACGGCGGCTGGGTCGACAGGCTCCCCTGGGTCCTGCTAGGCCTCAGGACGGCACCCAAGGACGACCTGCGCGCGTCCTCGGCGGAGCTGGTCTTCGGGCAACCACTGCGGGTACCGGGTGAATTTATCCCCGACTCCATGGCTCCCTGGTCCGCGGCGCAACAGCACTCCGCCCTTCAGGAGACCGCCCGGAGGTTCGCCTCAGTGCCAATGGCACAGCACGGTTGCCCGCCTTCCCACGTCGCCCCGGAGCTTCGCACGGGAAAGTACGTGTTCATCCGGCACGATGCCCACCGGGCACCGCTACGGCCCCCGTATGACGGGCCCTTCCACGTGCTGGAGACCGGCATCAAATTTTTCACGGTCGACATCTGCAGTGCCCCAGATCGCATTTCCGTGGACCGCCTCAAGCCGGCCCACCTCGATCCCGACCACCCCCCGCCAGCAGCTCTGCCTCCGCGTCGGGGCCGCCCCCCGGCAGTCGGACCGCCGGCACCCCCGCCAGCAGCTCTGCCTCTGCGTCGAGGCCGCCCCCCGGCACCATCCAGCCCCGCCGGCCCGCTACCCCCCAACCCTGCACCCATCGCCAGGGGGCGTTTCAGCCGGGTCATCCGGCTTCCCCGCAAACTCACCCTTCAGGTGCGCGGGAATTCTGGGGGGGCGCGTGTGGCGGGCACAAGGGGTAATAATTCCGCGCACCAGTGGGTGGCGCGAGCGCCCAGGTGGGGACCGATGGTACATGCCCCGCCCTTCGACTGAGCGGCCACGCCCGGGGACTCGGCGTGGCCTCGGCACATATATGCGGGCCCTAAGCTCGAGCCCGCTCAGTGCTGCAGTTCGAGCTTTCGTAATAAAGACTCTTTTGGTTTTATCAAACGCGTTGTGGCCTACCTCTTTGGCAAGCAAGTTGTGTGCGCAGCACCACACTTCAATATAATATAACAAATATCATGAAACATTTACATTTTGTAGTCCATTGTATAATTTAAATAAACATAAATGCAAATTTCACATGTGGAAAAGTAAGTACACCCCTACATTTATCACTACTTCAAATACCTAAAATTAGAATCGGGTGCACCAGCTCAGGTGCAAATGATTAGAACATCGTTAGAGAGGATCTTGGAGGAACCTGTCTTATTTAAACCTCAGACATTTAGTCTGGTTTGCTCTTTGTTGTTGAAGTGTGCGGCGTCACGATGCCGAGATCAAAAGAGCTCTCTCCTGCCTTCAGAAAGAAGGTTATAGATGCCTACGGGTCTGGGAAGGGATTTAAAAAGATCTCCAAACAATTTGAAATCAATCATTCGACTGTCCGGAAGATCATCTACAAGAGGAGAAGATTCGAAACAACTGCCAACTTGTTCAGGCCAGGCCGCCCCAGCAAGTTCAGCCTGAGAGCAGACCGCAAGATGCTGAAAGAAGTCTCTAAAATCCCCAGAATGTCATCACGGGACCTACAGGTAGCTCTTTCCACTGTTGATGTCAAAGTGCATGAGTCTACCTTTAGAAAGAGGCTGCACAAATTTGATCTACATAGGAGGAGTGCCAGGAGGAAACCTTTACTGTCCAGAAAGAACATCAGGGCAAGACTAAAGTTTGCTAATGAACACCTAGGCAAAGACCAGCACTTCTGGAACAATGTGCTTTGGACAGATGAGTCAAAGGTAGAGCTCTTTGGCCACAGTACCAGAATACATGTTTGGTGAAAACCAAAGACAGCATTTGACCACAAGAACCTGATACCAACTGAAAAGCATGGTGGTGGAAATATTATGGTTTGGGGCAGCTTTGCTGCATCAGGGCCAGGGCAGCTCACCATCATAAAATCCACGATGAATTCTTCATTGTACCAGAGGGTGCTTGAGGATAATGTGAGGCCATCTGTCAGAAAGTTGAAGCTCAACCGAAGGTGGACCTTGCAACATGACAATAACCCTAAACATACCAGTAAATCCACCAAGGAATGGCTGAAAAGAAAGAAATGGAGGGTTCTGGAATGGCCAAGTCAAAGCCCGGATATAAATCCCATCGAGATGTTGTGGGGGGATTTGAAACGGGCTGTGCATGAAAGAAATCCCTCAAACATCGCACAGCTGAAAGAATTCTGCATGGAGGAGTGGGCAAAAATTTCTCCCAATCGATGTCAGAGACTGGTAGACAGTTATAAGAAACGTCCACTTGAGGTTGTTTCTGCCAAAGGGGGCAATGCCACCTATTAGGGCCAATGGTGTAATTACTTTTTCTACTTGCGAAATTTGCATTTATGTTTATTTAAATTATACAATGGAATACAAAATGTAAATGTTTCATGATATTTGTTATATTATATCACCTTTATCTCTCAATATTGTTGAAATGAAGATCAAATAGCTGTATGTTGAAATATGTTGAAAAAGTCAAAACTTTACATGGGGTGTACTTACTTTTTCACGTGACTGTAGACCGGATTCCCAAACATAGAAAACAAGTTCTGCAGGCACCGGATAACCATAGCAGCAGACATATCTCCGCACGGGAAAGCAAAAGGGAATCACGAGAACTCATCAACGATCGTGAGTAGATAACGAGAATTACTCGAAGCCGGTGATGCCGGCAGTGGTCCTTTGAAATCCATCGCCAATCTCTCCCACGGCCTCGTGGCTTGGACCAGCGTGCCCATAGGAGGGTTGTAGAAGCGAGGTTTGAGTTCAGTGCATGCAGAACAAGTGCGACAGAGCTGACGAATATCCTCAACGGAATAGGGCAAGTTACGACTGTGCACATAATGAGCGAAACCCGCCACGCCGGGATGGCACAAGGTGTCATGAAGAAAGTGCAGATCCTCAAAAGAGGTGAGGCTCGCACACATCGCCGGCCACGATAAAGCATCGGCAACAATGTTATCCCGCCCTGGGCGATATTTGATTGTGTAGCAAAAATCGGCGAGCTCGATCCGCCAGCGAGTGATTTTCTCATTCTTAATACGTTGAGCATGCTGCGTGTCATACATAAATGCAACGCTCTATTAATCTGTGATAATTTGGAAACACCATCCGAGCAAATAGGGACGCCAACGCCTGATCGACTCGACGATGGCATACACCTCCTTTTCGACAGACTAATGTCTCCATTCCGCGGAGGAGAGAGTCCTTGAATAGAAGGCCACAGGGAGCCCCCCCCCCCCCCCTGAGAGAGTGTCACAGCTATCGCATGATCCGACGCATCGCTTTCCAAAACAAAGGATTTATTTTCAGCAATCGTCGACACAGCGGCGCCAGCGATGTCGGATTTAAGGCCATGAAAAGCGGCCTAGGCAGCGAGACTCATGGGGAATGCATCGCAATCCACAAGTGGGCGGAGCTTCACGGAAAAATTTTGAACCCACTTGGAATAATGAGCAAACAGCCCGAGAGCACGCTTCAATGAAGCACGATCGCAGGGCGGGGCCATGTCGAGCAAGGGTCGCAGACGCTCCTTATCCGGTGCGACAGAGCCATGGGTCACGGTGTACCTCAGGAGATCTATCGTGCGAGCAGAATAGCGACATTTAGCCTCGTTCATAGTCAAGCGATACCTGTGCGTGACCTCGCCGAAGCGCTTCAGATTAGCATCATGATGTTCTTTGTCGTTCCTGCAAACCGTGAGATTATCCAGATAGATAAATACATCGGTTAAGTTCTCCTTAGCGATGAGGTCGTCCATATCCCTTTGAAAGCACGCAACCCCATTCGTGACCCCGAGAGGTAGCCGGGTGAACTGCTACAACCTCTGGCCTGATTCAAATGCAGTATAGATGCGATCTGCCGCGGAGATGGGAATCTGATGATACGTACTACGTAGATTGAGAGTGCTATAGACCGAGTACTGGGCCACATGTCGAACCAGGGAGTCCATTCCCAGAGTGGGTAGGCATCCAATTGGGTAAACCGATTAATCGTCTGCAAATAGTCGATTACCATGCGTTTGCGAAGTGATTTGGTTCGTACCACCAGAACTTGGGCCCACCAAGGCGACCGACTAGGTTCTATGATACCTTCCTTTAGTAGCTGCACAGTCTCTTCTGCAATTAATTGTGTGTCAGCCTGTGAGTAGCGTCGCGATTTAACCGCAACAGGTGTACAGTCTGTGGGCATATTGGGAAACAGCGACAGCAGCTCAATTTCCATCCCTGCAAGAGCACACACAGCAAGAGTATCAGTACCACCAAATTCCATTTCCAAGCACCCATGTCGCTGGAGAAAATCATGTCCTCGCAAAACTTCTGCACATAATGCTGGTAAGACCATTAAATGCACATCCGGAAACATTCGACCCTTAATTACAAGCTTCAGTTGACATTCCCCGTTTGTGCTAAGCCATAGCCCTTGAGAAGCCATGAAGATTCTGCGTCTTGTCCCAAGAATCGGCCATCCATGCTTCTGTACAAGTCGAAAATCAACATAACTATCAGTGGATCCCGTGTCAATTAAAGCATTTGCAAAAATTCCTTCAATCATGAGTGGGATAATCACGCGGGACAGGCCAGGTGGCCCAGTAGATGTCGAATCGTCGAGAGGAGGCGCTCGAGCCTCGCGTGTGGATCCGAAGCCAGCTAATATCTTTCGTGCCTTTGAAGTTGCTTGTAGGCCAGTCGTGCCGCCACCAGAGGGCGCTGGCGCCACGCGCGAAGATCCCAGCTTTAGTGCAGTCAAAGTAGATCGTAGGTCGATTGTGCCGCCTCCAGAGGGCGCTCGTTCCAAGCGTGGAATTTTGAAGCCAGCGTTCGCAGATCGGGTGGCCGATCCCAGAAGTTGGCTGGGCGTCGAAATAATTCCTGTCAAGGATGGTCGTGCCGCATACTGAAGCGATTACGCCACTTGTTTAGTCGGCGCGGCGAGTCTCATCAGGGTCGAGCTCTCAGCTCGGGGCCCACGGATAGGGGCGATCCCAATCAAGGTCGGCTGAGGCGTGCGCGCCGGGCACTGTTCGTATCGCGGGCACGGAGATAAGCACATTCAGCGTTGAGCAAGCTCGCCGGCCCCGCAACGCTCGACAAACTTTTGCAATGTGACCCGTCTTTATACACAAATGACACTTCGCTTCCTTAGCTGGACAAACTGACCTGACATGGTTCCGGTTCCCGCAGAAATAGCACTTAGTGTTACTTCCTGGCTTGGGTCCAGCTGCAGCAGCCGTTGTCAAACTCGGATCAGGGTCCTCGAGAGTGTCCATTGTCCCCAATTCCGGCGGAGGTGCAGCATCCTCTAGCTCGGCGGTAGCTCTCTCCGGTCATGTCTGTCGGGATATCCCCGCAGTGACGTATGGGCGTTCATACGCGTCGGATTGTTCCTGCGCATCAGTGTACACGTGAGATAACCGAAGGGCTTCTT
Organism: Myxine glutinosa; assembly: GCF_964187855.1. NCBI lineage: Eukaryota > Metazoa > Chordata > Myxini > Myxiniformes > Myxinidae > Myxine > Myxine glutinosa. Next base: position 111,344,417 of record NC_136263.1, read on the forward strand.
CTAGGGTCAAGTCGGGTTCTTCAAGTAGTCTTTGACTGATGACCGGCGATTTTATACCTGAGACAAAAGCATCGCGGACAAGGTCATCACAGACTTGTTCATGGGTGCATACCGCAGGGGTACAGTCCTTCAGTAGTCGTCGGAGGTCTTGAGCGAATTGGTCTATGGTCTCCGTGGGCTGTTGTCGACGAGACGCAAGCAAATGTCTGGAGTAGACCACGCTTCATGTTTTAATGTAGATACGTCGCAGCTCGGCCACAGCAGCATTGTACGTCGCGCACTGTGTAATGGACATATACACAGTGTGGTTCACCTTGGATTGCAGCACTGCAAGCTTCGTGTCAGCGGTGATTCCCTCCTGGGAATTTAGTTGATTAGCCAAGATCTTCAGCCAATGTATCAGTTGCGTGGCCGCGTCCGTCGCCTGGGGGTCTGCGCTGAAAACTGGAACTTGGATCAGCTTATGGGCCATGTCGTTCTCGTTCGGGACGAAGAGAGGAAACTGAATTAATTGTTGTAAGAATTAAGGTCTACAACATTGTCCCAATAGTAGGTTTAATTCAGTTTCGATCTCTGGCAACACCTGTAAGAAATCATCAAGCTTTGTATCAGTATCCATAATCATGGAAGTAACAATGAATTAACAATTAGTGCAAGCAAGCCTGGAACATCTAGATATATGCACCATTCGAGTATACACTATCACACAGAATAAATGTCACAGGAATGTATCGGAGCGATGTTCGTCCGAGTTCTTATAGAAGCCTCTCAGTGGTTGGAGACAGCATAACACCTGGGTTCAACTTAGACACAATTTCATCACATGAACCTTGTCGACGAGCGGGTAATATTTACTTTGACGAACAGCACGTTTGAGGAAAGCCGGTCCGGGCTCAGCTAGCCAGCCCGGTAGAGGTCGAACAGCACCAGAACAGCGCGAGTAACGAAACAGACGGTCGTGAGGAGTTTGATTAGTAGCTGTGAATAATAAAGTCCTGATCGAGTTTAACACCCTGTGCACCATCCAGGTCCACCGGTCCAGTCCTAGTCCACGAGACTTAAGGCCCAGAGTAATGGCCTTCCATGTAATGCCATTACATCTTTCCACCTGACCGTTCGCCTATGGCCTGTACGGAGTAGTATAGCTTGAAGCTATATTGCGCTGGAGCAAAAAGGTCCTCACATCCTGGGACAGAAACACAGCACCTCGATCGGTGTGTACGTAAGCCGGATTCCCGAACATGGAGAACAAAATCTGCAGACACTGGATAACCATAGCAGCGGACATATCATTGCACGGGAAAGCAAAAGGGAATCTGGAGACTCATCAACTATCGTGAGGACATAGCAAGAGCTATCCAAGGCCGGTAGGCGAGGACTAGCAGGGAGACACGAAGCCGGTAGAGGCCCTTTAAAGTCCATTGCCAATCTCTCCCAAGCCCGAGTAGCCTGAATCAGTGTACCCATAGGCGGTTTGTAGAAACGAGGTTTGAGTTCAGCACAAACGGAACAAGTGCGACACAGCTGTCTAATGTCCTCAACAGAGTAGGGCAAATTGTGACTGTGCACATAATGAGTGAAACGCGTCACTCCGGGAAGGCACAACGTTTCATGAAGAACATGCAGATCCTCAAAGGAGGTGAGACTCGCACACATTGAAGGGCGTGATAATGCGTCGCCGGCGAGATTAGCCTGCCCTGGGAGATACTTAATAGTGCAGCAAAAATCGGCTAGCTCTTTCCCCCAGTGAGTGATCTTTTCGTTATTAATGCGTTGGGCATGGCGTGTGTCATACATGAAAGCGACGCTTTGCTGATCAGTAATGACCTCAAAGGATTTGCCAAACAGATAGCGTCTCCAACACCTAATAGACTCAACGATGGCGTATGCTTCCTTCTCAACAGACGAATGACATTTCTCCGCGGAGGAGAGAGTCCTTTAAAAGAAGGCCACAGGTCGCCCCCCCTGAGAGAGCATGGCAGCTATCGTGTGGTCGGACGCATCGCTTTCCAAAACAAAGGGTTGACTGTCATCGATAGAAGACACAGCGGCGCCAGCTATGTCGGACTTCAGGCCATGGAAAGGGCCCTTGGCGGCATGACCCATGGGGAACACTGTGCAATCTACAAGCGGGCGGAGCTTTTCGGAAAATATTTGAACCCACTTCAAGTAATGTGCAAATAGTCCGAGGGCACGCTTCAACGAAGCGCGATCATGCGGTGGGGCCATGTCGAGCAAAGGTCGCAGCCACTCCCTGTCCAGAGTGATAGAGCCCTGCGTCACGGTATACCCCAGGAGATCTATCGTGCGGGTGGAATAGCGACATTTAGCCTCGTTCAGAGTTAGCCGATACATGCGCGTAACCTGGAGGAAACGCTGCAAATTAGCATCATGATGGGCCTGATCGTACCCACAAAGTGTTAGATTGTCCAGGTAAACAAAGACATCGGTTAAGTGCTCCTTAGCGATTATGTCATCTCTGGCCCTTTGAAAGCATGCCACCCCATTCGTGACCCCAAAAGGTAATGGAGTGAACTGGTACAACCTCTGTCTGGATTCAAACCTGGTGTAGATGCGATCGGCCTCCACGATAGGGATCTGATGATACGCACTGCGGAGATCTAATGTGCTGTATTTCGAGTACTGGGCCACCTGCCGAACCAGGGAATCCAATCCCAGGAGTGGGTAGGCATCCAGGTGCGTAGACCGATTAATCGTCTGCGAGTAGTCGATTACCATTCATTTGCGATGATTGTCTGTCTGGACTACCAGAACTTGAGCCCTCCAAGGCGATCGATTAGGTTCGATTATCCCCTCCTTCAGAAGTCGGCTAGTTTCCTCCGCTATAAATAATTGCGTGTCAGCCCACGAGTATCGTCGCGATTTTACGGCAACCGGGGTGCAGTCAGGAGTCAAATTTGGAAACAGCATCATGGGTTCAATTTCCAACCCGGCCAAAGCACACACAGGGAGAGTATTGTCACCTACAAATTCCATTTCCAAGCATCCATGTCGACGGAGAAAATCGTGACCTAGTAGCACTTCTGCACATAATGTTGGTAACACCATTAAATGCACATCCGGAAACATTCGGCCATTGATCACTAGCTTCAGCCGGAATTTGCCTTTGGTACGCAGCCAAAGAGCTTGGGAAGCCATGAAAATCCTGCACGTTGTCCCGAGAATTGGCCATCCATGCTTCTGGACGAGCCGCAAGTCAATGTAGCTATCAGTAGAGCCCGTGTCGATCAAGCCTTTGACCATCTGCCCCTCAACCATGACTCAAATAACAGCATTGGTTAACCCGGATGGCCCTGTAGTTGTTGAAGTATCCAGAGGTGGCGATCGAGCCATGCGCGTAGGTCTGACCCCAGCTAGTGTCGAGCGTGGCGTAGTTTGCAAAACATCTAGAGGTGGCGATCGAGCCACGTGCGCTGGTCCGACGCCAGCTAATGTCGAACGTGAAATTGCCGCGGGTGATGAAAGAGTTTCCCCTCAAGGACGTGCGTGCCGCACGAGGCCCGTGCGGGGAGATCACAGTCAAGGGCGCGAGACGGTGCCTTGCAGGCTGCGAGTGGATCCTAGTCAAGGCCGCGTGAGATGCAGGTGCCCCGGACCACGCAAAAAGCACGGACAATGTCCGGCAGATTCGCTGGCCACGTGTCGATCAGCCTTCCTTTGAGAAATGACCTTTTCGTAAGCACGAATGACACGTCGCCTCGCGCATGGGGCAAACTGTCCTCAAATGATTTCGATTCCCACAAAAATAGCACTTTGCGGTACCCCCGGCAGATGGGGTTGCGGAAGCAGCGGCTGTCACGCTCGGGCCCGAAGCCTCGAGAGTGTCCGTTGTCCCCCGATTCCAGCGGAGGTTCAGCATCCGCTCGCTCCGCTGCAGCAGCCCTCTCTGGTCGCTCACCAGTTAGCCCCGCAGTGACATACGGACGATCGTGATGATCGTATGCCTCAGATTGTCTCCGCGCCTCGTCGTAAACGAGCGCATTCTTATGAGCAGTCTCAAGAGTTAAATCGGCCATCTCTAGCAATCTTTGACGTATCATCGGTGAGTGTACCCCAATAACAAAAGCGTCTCTCATTAAATCATCACAGACCTGTTTGTGGGATCTAGGTTCACCTGTACAGTCCTTCGCTAATCGGCGAAGATCCTGAACGAAGTGATTGATGGATTCCGAAGGGTCCTGCCGTCGTGAGGAGAGCAAATATCGGGTGTAGACCACGCTTCATGTCTTGATGTAGATCCGGCATAGGTCCGCTTCAGCCGTATCGTACATGACGCACTGAGAGATGTACTGATAAACAGAATGTGAGACGCATGAGTTAAGCACCGCGAGCTTCGTCTCATCCGTGAGTTCAGCTTGGGCTCCGAGGTAACTTGTCAACAGTCAAAGCCAGTGCTGCAGCTGGGCAGCCGAGTCCTGGGCTTGTGGATCCGCTCCGAAAATCGGGACGAGTATCAGCTTATGAGTCATCGTTGTCAATCGGACAAGAATCGAATGATATTAATTGTTGTAAGAATCAAAGTTACAACATTGGCTCAGATCATGAGTTTAATATCATTCGATCCCTAACAATACCTGTAAAGAGAACCAGCGAACATCATATCAATATTCAGCATACATCTGAACCAGTAATGGGTTTACAGATGAGCACAAGCAAGCAAGCCGTAACAAAGTGGCGGTATGTATCATCTAGTTATGCACCAACATAGCATACAGTTAATGTCTCAGGTATGATCATAGCGCTGAATGACCGAGTTATTATAACGGGCGCGTAGCGGGAAAAAGCCGCATGACACCTGGGTTCAGACATTAGACAGAATTTCATGACAACTGTAGTTAAGGTGAAAAAGTGACGACTGTGGTGAACAAAAATAAAACTGCAGTGATCCTGTCGTGAAAGATGTAATATTATTTCTCATTATCTAGTTCCATGAAGTTGTGGCCGACTTCAAGTGACAAATGGTCAGACTTCTCAAAAATCCCTTTCCGAAGCTCTGGCAAAGACAGCATGATTACAGCTTTTACCCCATCCATCCAGCACATACGTGGTCTGCTGCTTCCTCTTATTCCCTCCACCATTCCCAGCTTCGTTGATTTCTCCAGACGTTCCTTTTCTGCGCTCATGATGTGTCCAAAGTATGACAGTTTCTGTTTTAGCATCAATGCTTCTATGTGCATGGTGGTCTAATTTCTTTTATCATTGATTTGTTTGTTACCCTCGCCTGAGGAGAAGGTATTGCATTTGAGTCCGTTTGTTTGTTTGTTTGTTTGTTTGTCTGTTTGTCTGTTTGTTTGTCCGCACAGAATAAATATGATTTTCTCTGAAACTGTTGCTCCGATTGACAGGAATTTTTCACCATAGGTGCAAATCCACCTGTAAAATTATTTAATGATAATTATGACGTCTTCGGTCACGTGGTACGGGCGCCATATTGGAAAAACCGAAAACGTTTGCACCTCTATATCTCTGAAAGCGCTGCATAGAAAAAATTGAGACATGGCTCATTGTAAAGAACTCCCCATGGGGAATAAAATATGTTAATGATGATGTCATACGTGCCTCCATTATGACGTAATAATTCTACAAGTACAAAACTTCATCCGATCAAGATGAAATTTCTTGAGCGTCATCTTGGGATAAATTGGTGGAGGAAAATAATAGTGATGACGTCATCGGTCACACGGTTCGGCTGCCATATTTGTTTTTAACACAAAAGCTTCTAGAACCACTGAAAACACATCCTGACGAGGATCTGCAATCTCTGATTGCTCTTTCTTGTTCTTCTTGCAGTCGATGGAATTTTTAACATTCATCTCCAAAACCACATTTAATAACTGAATCTTCCTACTTTCTTTTTTTCACTGTCCATGACTCACATCCATACATTGCAGCTGGAAATATGAGAACATTCACCAGCCTCCTCTTGGTTTGTTTTGTTACATCTTTGTCTTTCAAGATCTTGTTCAATCTTAACATTGCTTTTCTCCCCATTGCTAACCGTCTATTAATTTCTCCCCACATTCTTCATTCAATTCAATCTTTCAACCCAAGAAGAAGAAAAAGGAGTTAAGGGGATGATGTATTAGATTTGTTCAATTTTACATATACTAGGGCATTGCCCGTACGTGGGTGCCCGTTCCTTGCCAAAAAAAAAAAAAAACGCTACCCGTACGCTCTACCCCGCCCGTACGCCCGTAAACAAAAAAAACAACGCTCTTCGCTTCCGCCCTTCGCTCTGACTGAATTGGGAGAAATAATGCGCATATGAAATCGAGAAATTATTATTTTCTCCGGAAGAAATCGAATTACGAACCGTACCGTAATGGCGGTCAGCTCGTAACGCGCTCACCTCCGCTCGTTCTCACATCGGCCACGCCTACGCAACAAAGCGTTCTGTGATTGGCTGCCGGAAGTGAAGTCTTCACTGTCCGGAAGTTCGCAAATCGTCGCAGTTACGATGAATCGTTTTAATTTAATTGCAGTTTGAATTCGTTTTAAAACATAGTTTAACGGCAACATAGTTTTCCAACGTGAAATAAATGAATACGCTGTCAAATGTGCCGTCCGAGGTAGAGTCTGATCGCCACGTTCGGCACACGTGATAGCTCGCTGCTCTCTGATTGGTTGAAGCGTTTTTTGGACATAGCTCGGTAAGTACTTGTCCGATTAATTTAAAACCTTGAAAAGGCACATCCTCGGGTCCCCAGCAATATACCTGGCAAGTTTAAAGTATATCGGACCCGTGGTTGTCGAGAAACAGCGGTCACAGACAAACAAACACACAGACACACAGACACACAGAGATTGCTGGAATTATAGATAGATATAGTTTACTTATCGTCCAACTGCAGTTTGTTTCTATTTTGCAAAACAAATGTCGAGTAGAAGTGTAATTGCTCTGCATTCCCACAGTGATATTGTCACTGTAGTACTTTATAGTTATTATATTTCTCTTTGTTGATTTTGTACAGGTGGGATTTATGCATAATCTCTACTATGAGACTGAGATCAAAATGAAAATGTCCTGAGATTCAGTTTCAAACTCATTTAAAAATTTCAGGCACTAAATAGACAAAATGGACATTGAATCAGTGGTACTTTGCTGTTACAAATTTGTTTCCTAATAATGCATTATTGCAGGATGATTGAGTGCATTGTAAAGGAGAAATACTGTATAGGAGTTAAAGTGATTCATTTCAGGCCTGGCCTGATATTATGTGGCTTTGAGATCTTGCTAATTGTTCCATCAAGTAAATTATTCATTTAGTTGTTTCTAAGTGATTTTAATATTCTAAAAATGATTTTAAAGTCGCCCATTATAATTGTATTTTAAGCATAATTAACATGATTTGTGCAACTATTTCTACAGGGAGATGTAGTTGGAATTGTGAGCACATAAAGGAGAGTGTGTATTCAATTTTGCTCAAAAACAAACTGCCAGCTTGGTCGCCCGGGTGGCTTCTTTTGTACTTAATACAACAAGTTTATTTGATATGGCAGTTTTGGTGAAGTTTTGAAGAATATGGAAACGAGGTTTTTCGGAAGTTTTATTTCATTTTTTATGACTTTGGGCCTTTCCAGATCGACAATGTTACTTGCTTTTCTACTCTGTGCCAACCTCCCTGTTATCTCTGGAGAGCTTTGCAAACCTTTGGCAGGGAACAACCTGAGAGGAATGACATCTCGTGGTGATTTCATTCTCGGGGGAGTTTTCCCCATACGTGAAGCAATGCTGAAAGATCATCCGGTTTTGAAAGAACATCCTCCCATTTTCACCTGTACAATGTAAGATGTTAAATTCATATTCCATTTGTTTTATGTTATTATTATTATTATTATTATTATTATTGTTATAGATGTTTAAAAATAACTATAATCCAGATCAAATGTGCATGATGGAAGATAAAAGCAGTATATCAACAAGGGGTTGATTATCACAAAAATGATGAAATTAAGGATTCTGAAGCTAAGGCCTTACCTGGCCTACCTGGTCTTAGCTTCAGAATCCTTAGTTCAGAATAGGAATTTAAAAAGAAGCAACATCATATAAATCAAGCATACCTTGCCATGAATCATACTTTTGAGGTTACTTTTTCACAAGTTTTTCAAACAATATGATTTCATGTAAAGGATCATTAACATTATCAATCAATTTAAAGTAACAAGAATAATGATGTGAAATAAAGTAAAACTTTGTCACAAGGTTGTACATCTATGGGCCTTACTAAAATGAAAATGTCTGTGATTACATTTTATACAATGCCATAGATATAAACATATTTGACAATATTATTTATAATATTTCAATATTATAAATATATTAAAATTTAATATTTTATATAATGTATATACAATATTTATACAATACAATATACAATATATATATATACATTATATTTTACAATATATAAACAATATACAATATATTTTATACAATATTTTATATAATGCTTTTATAATATTTCAAGAGAATTGCAGTCAAGTGAACCAGAAGTTCCGTAAACCTGTGTCTTCACTGGTATTTCATTTTTGATCTTAGAAATAAAATCCCAATACATGCTTTTTCTTCATGTTTAGCCGCCAGCTTGAGACTATCCTAAGATGACCAGACTATAGATAGTTCTATATATAGCTTGAGAAAATTGGTGGCAGGTGGCAGACATGCATTGAATTGGTGTGATGTGACAAGAACAATCTCCCTAAAATAAAATATACATTGATGTTGTATTATCAATTCAATTCCATTGATATGTTACATACATGGGCACTTGTGCATGTAGGAACACGCAGCTTTTTTCAATAAAGTTGTTCCACTCAATAATTATTATTATTTATTGAACAGGACCTGCAATTGCTATTACATTTAAATGATACTGTAAGTCAGGGGTTCTCTAACTGGGGTACACATTGAGTGGTTTTCCTGGGGATACGTGGAGGATTGGCCAAAAATAATGTCAAATACTCACCTCTTTTGGCTCATATGTAAGCGAATGATCTCCATGTGCCAAAAACTTTTTCTTCACTGTTAAACGCAGTATTTCACTGCATTTTTAAACAGACCATCAGACATCCCTATGTGCTGCCCTCTGGCAGCATGATTATGAAACATTGGCATCATTACCATGAGCTGATCGGTTGATGCACCCACTCTACCCATGCTGTCACCGCATAGCCCCAAGACATCATTTCTAGACGTTTTCCATCATAATTAACGTATGTTACATATACCAGGGCATCAGGGGAAGCAGAAGTACTGTTTATTATAGATGTAAAAATAATATTAAATTATATTATTAATACTAATTCATGTATCTGGATCTGGATCTTCACCAAAATCTAATAATTTTGTCCGTGTCACATACTCATCCTCTCTGCCAAATTTCATCCAAATATGTCCACAACCTTTTTGAGATATCCTGTTCACAGACAAACAGACAGGAGTGAAAACATAACCTTCCTCCACCTTTGATGGCAGAGGTAATAAATACAACAAAACCTCATAACCTTGTCTAGCCTACATTGTTAATAAGCCTCCCCATACACTGTCATGTGAAAAAGTAAGTACACCCCATGTAAAGTTGACTTTTTCAACATATTTCAACATACAGCTATTTGATCTTCATTTCAACAATATTGATAGATAAAGGTGATATAATATAACAAATATCATGAAACATTTACATTTTGTAGTCCATTGTGTTACATATTTATGTGAAGGTATGTGAATTACTATTCAGGTCCTTGCTTATCAATGTGTAGTCGATTAAGGGTTGTTGTGATTAAAGGGTCAGGAGCCCTTCTGGGAAAAAGGAGACCGGAAACGGAAGAAAAAAGACACGAGGTCCGGGAGAAGCGACGATTCTTCTTCTTCCTCGCCCAGCTCCGAGGAGAGTGGGGATCGAGATTGAGCAGCGTGGAAAAGCTGCGTTCCCAAGCCCGTCTGGCGAGAGGAGTTACCGGGACGTGTAACTACCCTTTTGACACGTCAAGTTGCCGTGGGTCCGTGCACGGACCCAGCGTCCGGCACAGTTCGCCGCACCGTCTACAAGGACGCGTACGGGTCGCACTTTGGGGCCTCGCGCGCGTTGCAAGCGGCGCTTCCTTTGCCCGCTTCGCTTGGCCAGGAGGGGTGTGCTGCAGCCGTGGTTCCCGGTACGGTACGTGCCCGGTGGAAGCACGTCCGCCCAGGGTTCGTTCAACCGCCCGTGTGCGGCGAAGCCGACCATCATCTTGGTCAGGAGGGGCCCAGAGACATTGTGAGGGACAGAGACCAAAGGGGTCGTGAGTACCCAAGGGGTCGGGAGTGGGGAAAGGGGACACACGTATGTAAGATGGCCATCTTAATCATCTCGGGGATTGATTGTTGATTGTGGATTGTTGATGGTTGATTGCTCGGGGAATATATCATTGATTATTCCGGATCCTTGGTGTGGGGTTTTTTCTTGGTTGGAATTCATATTGATTGCGTTACGAAAGCGCATACATAATAAATCTTTCTGGCGGAGTTCCTCTCAAGGTCCGGGGGTCACCGAGACCAGGTAGTCACTGGGAGGACCACGTAACAATTGTATAATTTAAATAAATATAAATGCAAATTTCACATGTGGAAAAAGTAAGTACACCCTTGGCTCTAATAGGTCGTATTGCCCACTTTGGCAGAAACAATCTCAAGTAGGCGTTTCTTATAACTGTCTACCAGTCTCTGACATCGACTGGGAGAAATTTTTGCCCACTCCTCCATGCAGAATTCTTTCAGCTGTGCGATGTTTGAGGGGTTTCTTGCATGCACAGCTCGTTTCAAATCCCCCCACAACATCTCGATGGGATTTAGATCTGGGCTTTGACTTGGCCATTCCAGAACCCTCCATTTCTTTCTTTTCAGCCATTCCTTGGTGGATTTACTGGTATGTTTAGGGTCATTGTCACGTTGCAAGGTCCACCCTCGGTTGAGCTTCAACTTTCCGACAGATGGACTCACATTTTCCTCAAGCACCCTCTTGTACAATGAAGAATTCAGAGTGGATTCTATGATGGTGAGCTGCCCAGGCCCTGATGCAGCAAAGTTGCCCGAAACCATATTATTTCCACCACCATGCTTTACAGTTGGTATCAGGTTCTTGTGGTCAAATGCTGTCTTTGGTTTTCGCCAAACATGTCTTCTGGTACTGTGGCCAAATAGCTCTACCATTGACCCATCTGTCCAGAGCACGTTGTTCCAGGAGTGCTGGTCTTTGCCTCGGTGTTCGTTGTCAAACTTTAGTCTTGCCCTGATGTTCTTTCTGGACAGCAAAGGTTTCCTCCTGGCACACCTCCCATGCAGATCAAATTTGTGCAGTCCCTTTCTAATCGTAGACTCGTGGACTTTGACATCAACAGTGGCAAGAGCTACCTGTAGGTCCCGTGATGACATTCTGGGGTTCTTAGAGACTTCTTTCAGCATCTTGTGTTCTGTTCTCGGGCTGAACTTGCTGCCGTGGCCTGGCCTGAACAAGTTGACAGTTTTTTGGATCTTCTCCACTTGTAGATGATCTTCTGGACAGTCGAATGATTGATTTCAAATTGTTTTGGGATCTTTTTAAATCACTTCCCAGACTCATTTGGCATCTATAACCTTCTTTCTGAAGGCCTCAGAGAGCTCTTTTGATCTCGGCATGGTGACGCCGCACACTTCAACAACAAAGAGCAAACCAAACTAAATGTCTGAGGTTTAAATAAGACAGGTTCCTCCAAGATCCTCTCTAACGATGTTCTAATCATTTGCACCTGAGCTGGTGCACCTGATTCTAATTTTAGGTATTTGAAGTAGTGATAAATGTAGGGGTGTACTTACTTTTTCCAGATGCGAAATTTGCATTTATGTTTATTTAAATTATACAATGGACTACAAAATGTAAATGTTTCATGATAGTTGTTATATTATATCACCTTTATCTATCAATATTGTTGAAATGAAGATCAAATAGCTGTATGTTGAAATATGTTGAAAAAGTCAAAACTTTACATGGGGTGTTCATACATATTCACGTGACTGTAGGATAGCTTTTATAAGGTTTGCTTATGGATAGTTGTTATAAGTTTATTTGTATGTTGGTTTCTACATTTTGTAACTCCAATTTTAACAGCAACGCAGAGTTTCTTCGACCCCTAGGAGTACTAAACCACCATTTAGGTTTTTCTTTTCTTTTTCTTCACTGCCAATTTCTGATCTGTATCTCGGAGCTGGGTGAGACTTTTGGAATGAAATTTTGCATCGATAATGGGAATACAAAGTATACGGGGTTGGTGACCTTGACTTATTTTTACCCTTTTATTTAACTTCATCTGAACTTTGTTTGTTTGTCCTGTTTCCAATATTTGAGCCATTCGTTTTCTAGGTTCCATACGTCCTAGAGAGCTTAAATTTGGCCCACGGTTCTCTTTTCTGGGAGATTTTCATCTATCAAAATTAAAATAAATAAAAAAGAAGAAAAAAAAAAGGTTTAAAACTTTTTTTTAAAAGTGTGCAGCCCTAAAACATTTTTTTTTCTTTACTTGTTAAAGTCAGTGTTTTCACTCTTTGTAAGATGATTGATTTTGTATCAATTTCCAGAGTAGATGCAGATAGATTACAATGGGCCATGGCAATGGTTTTTGCTATCCAAGAGATAAACGATCATGAAGAACTTCTCCCAAATATCACATTGGGCTATGGGATATATGACTCATGTTATCTCACACAGAATGTTTTCGAGTATGGTCTCAGGGCAATGCAGAACAATATTGAAATGGGTGATCTTTTTGAAGAAGAATGCACACATCAGGCTGTTGTTGGACCATTTACTTCTGAAACTACAAAATCATTAAATATAATTTTGAATTTGTTTTCAGTGCCACAGGTACAGTTAAAACAAACATTCTTAGGCCTATTTTTCATGTTCCAGTTCTTGCATTTCAATAATTAAATACAACGTACTTTCATAAAAAGAGAAACACCTAATCTGTTCCTTTTGTAGATAAGTTTCGCAGCAAGCTGCAAGTGTCTCAGTGACAAAAAAGAGTTCCGCTCTCTCTTGCGTACCAGTTCAAGTGATATTTATCGAACTTCAGCTGTGGTTCGTCTGCTAAGCTACTTCAAATGGTCCTATGTGGGTGTCATGAATGTTGATGATGAATATGGAAGAAGTTCTGCAGCTCAATTTATAGAAGAGGCAGAGAGCAATGACTTGTGTTTGGCTTTTCATGAAGTTTGGCCACAATACTACCAAAAGGAAGATCTGCTTAAGTTGGGTAAGGAGTGTGAACACTATTGCGTCAGACAGGCCATCAATAATGGACTTACTGAACCGGGGGTACAAGACCACGAGACACCGCAAATTACCAAAAGATGTTAAGTTACTTGTTTTTGTGTTTAATTATTCAGTTATTATCACCCACCAAGCGAATCAAGTGATCGACAGACACGAATATGGATGATGGGACACGCAAACTTATGCACAATGGAAATAAAGCTGAACTGCCTAATGTCAAAAATTACTGGACTCGCACACATAAAAAAGGGGCAGGTGAGGGCTTGAATAGGCATGAAGCTGGTGGTGGCTGCAGGTAACTGGCACATAGGCAAAGTGCAGTTTGGGACAGGCAGGGCAGATGTTTCTTCTGGATGCCCAAAGCTCCATCTGGCGGCTGTATGTGTGGCTAGGGCTCTCGTAATGCCTTCATGGGTGGTGTGTCCCATTATTGGCCACCCATGGTGTGGGCAGCACCTTCATTTTGGCTGGTCCGCCCCACGGGGGCGGCCCCGATTATACGAAGTCTTCCGCTCTTCTTCACAGCTCTACCGTAGACTTCGGCACCAAGGATTGTGGAGCACTGGGAAAACAGTTTGTGATGTTGTCCCTTTACAAGTGCGATGGGATTTCCGGTGCCTCCATGTCCATAAGTCCTCCACCTGGCCTCGCCTGAAAACAAGAGATTTGACAGGATAAATCTTACTCTGTACTGCTCTATAAAGTAGGCTTGCTGCCTCCTCAGTGCACATTTTACAAGACGATGCATAACTGACAAATATCCTGTTACAATTTGGAATCAAACATGCAATCATACAGTCCATACTATTATTGATACAATCTAGATATAGATCCTCGCACCCCCTTTCACTTAACATTTATCGAGTTGTCTAGTTCCGTCGAGTCGTGTCTGACCTCTGGTGACATTCATGATAAGACTTTTCCAAACATCCCTATTCTGCACTATTTCCCGAAGCTCTGGCAGGGACAGCTTGGTTGCTGCCTTTACTCTACCCATCCAGCAAATACCACGTCTGCCTCTTCCTCTTCTTCACTCAACCATAACCAGCATGTTTGATTTCTCCAAACTTTTGCTTTCTGCACACGTGATGTGTCCAAAGTATGTCGTTTCTGTGTTACCATCAGCCCTTCTAATGTGCATGGGAGTCTCAATTCTTCAAGCTCTGCTTTGTTTGGTTTTCCTGCAGCCCATGGAATTTTTAATATTATTTTGTCTACAACGTACACCACATTAAAAAACTGTCAATCTTCTTCCTTTATTTCTTTTTCACTGTCCATGACTCACATCCATACATTGCAATTGGCAATACCAGAGCATTCACCGGCCTCCTCTTGCCTCTGATATATGTCGTCACATCTTTATCTTTCCAGACCTTCGTAAACGATTGTTGTTCTCCCCAATGATAACCGACGATTAATTTCTCCTCCACACTCTCCACTCATTTCAATATTGGCATCCAGGAAGATGAAACTTTGTATTATTTCCAGCTGATCGACTCCCATTCTGTGAAGACATCAATCTTTTCATTTGACCACATTTAATTTTTTTTTTTTTAGGTTTAAAAAAAGACTAGCCTTTTCATTTCCTTCCTCACTGTCTGCATCAGTTTCATCCAGACCTCTTTTCTTTCTGCCAACAGAGTAGCATTTATTGCTGTTCATCAGTTGTAAATATATATACAGTCACGTGAAAAAGTAAATACACCCCATGTAAAGTTTTGACTTTTTCAACATATTTCAACATACAGGTATTTGATCTTCATTTCAACAATATAGATAGATAAAGGTGATATAATATAACAAATATCATGAAACATTTACATTTTGTAGTCCATTGTATAATTTAAATAAATATAAATGCAAATTTCGCATGTGGAAAAAGTATGTACACCCTTACATTTATCACTACTTCAAATACCTAAAATTACAATCAGGTGCACCAGCTCAGGTGCAAATGATTATAACATCGTTAGAGAGGATTTTGGAGGAACCTGTCTTATTTAAACCTCAGACATTTAATTTGGTTTGCTCTTTATTGTTGAAGTGTACGGCGTCATCATGCCGAGGTCAAAAGAGTTCTCTGAGGCCTTCCGAAAGGCCTACCGGGGCCGCCCAAAAGTTGGGCGTGAGGGGCGCGTCCACTAATGGAACGCCTCTCGCTTCCCAAATCGAGGGCCACGTGGTCAGGAGAACCTCGTCCCTTCTGGTTGCCTTGCCGCCCCACCGTGAGCGCTGGTCAGGGTGTACTTCAAGCTAAGCTTAAGTGTTAAGTGTTAAGTTCCTCCTTGCCCTCACAAGGGAAAGGCTAGGGTCAAGCTCTCCCAAATTTCCAAACACGAGAAATCGGACGTCTCAAATTAATTAATTAATTTGTTAATACATGTCAGTCGCCCGCGACCCCTCCAGCGCAGGCGTCGAACCAGTTCATTTCCGGTGCGACCGGGCCGAGTATCGGCCCGGCCGTGGCCGAAGCCGTTGATTCTGCCGTAGCACGCTAACGCGTAGGCTCGCGCGTCCCTGGTCCGCCGGGGCTCCGCGGGTGTCCTACCGTGCCTGACGCCGTTACCCTCTCAACTTTCGGGAGTAGGCGCCGGTGCCCGGGGACGGATTTCGCTGTCTAAACATGGTAGCGCTAGGCCAGTGGGACCGCCGGGACCCACGTGCACTCACAAGTTGTTATGCGCGTGGGCGGCAGTATCAGACCGGGGCGCCCAAACGCTCCCCGGCTAAAGTTCATCCTGAAGCGCCCACATTGTGCGGACAAACTCCACCAATTGGCCGGTCACACTGTGCCTATCGGCCGGCCTCGAAGACCGAAATTGTGGCGGTTACCGATCCTTCGGGTTCGGAACTATGCCACCCTGAACTATGCCAAATTTCTAAAATCCTCAATTTTCATCCAATTGACCTGATATTTTAACAGGATTTGCATATCTGGTCACTGAATTCAACCCCCAAGTATTTTTGAGGTCAACAAAGGCCAAAAGGTCAACATAGGCCAAATTTCTAAAATCCTCAATTTTCATCTGATAAACTTGAAATTTGAAGAGGACTTGCATATCTGGTCACTGTGTAAGGGGATGTTGGGACTTCCGGATGTGACGGAGGGGTGTGATGCATTGGATGGGCGCGAAGTGTTGGACTTGTGCAGGCCGAGCACTGTGTGGTGCACTGGGCTGGATCATTACCAGGATTGTGATTAAACCCAAGGCTGATGAATGCAGCTGCGTCCTGTTTAAATACCCCGTTTCTCGGTCTTCACATATGAATCCTTACAATGGCGTAGTCAGCAGGACGACATTGTGATATGAAAACGGGGGCATCTACGGGCTTCAGCTGTTCACAGTTCGTTGTTGTGGAAGACACACCCAAGGTCTTGTGCTGTGTGGGTGATCGAGTTGATTATTATACGATGCGACTGGTGTGAGTTCATCTTGATTTTTCTGGTGAGACTGTTGCTGATTAATTTGATATAGCAGACCGTGCTGCATACTTGAATAGATATACAGCAGATTACATTGATAGACTGTGTGAGATTAATCACATTGATATTAATGAGATGAAAACCAAGCAGCAAATGATTACATGCTTGTGTAAGTTGCCTAATTTGGTTGAGGAAAATCCTACCAGGCCCAGCCTTGGTGCTGACGATTTTATACGTGTTATGCAACGAATGGAAAGCTCTCGTAAGCACGAGACAGATCAGTTATGTCAGTCATTATTGCAGGCCCTGAGAAACAGTAATCCTCATGCAGGTCTCCAACTGTCAGGCCTTCATAAACTCAGTAGTGATGAAGACATATCATGCTACCTCAGCACCTTTGAACGCATTGCAACTGCTGCTGGGAAGTTGAGAGAGGAATGGCCTCAAGTGTTGGAGCCGTTTCTGACCGGAAAGGCCCAACAAGCTTTTCATGCATTGAACAATGATGAAAAGAACAACTATGACCAGGTTGTAGAAGCTATTAGATGCAGATACCATCTCACTCTGGAGGCCTACAAGTTGAAGTTTAAGACTGATTCCAAGTGTGGTGATGAAACGTTTGAAGAGTTTGGCAATAGGCTACAGAACCATTTCTTCAGATGGTTACAAATCACCCATCCTGCAGCTGACCTGCCTGAAGTAAGAAGGTGCCTCAATCTGATCATGATTGATCAATTTTTGAGCACAGTCTCAGATGGAACATTGAGCGGTCGACATCGCCATGGGCCTCGCCAGTTGTTATAGTACCAAAAAATAATGGAAGGGACCGGATGTGTGTTGACTATAGGAAGTTGAATGCTGTGACAAAAGTAGATGCTTTTGCCATGCCGACTGTCGATGCTATACTAGGATCCCTAAATGGAGCTAAGATATTCTCCTCCCTTGACCTATGTAGTGGCTATTGGCAGATGGGTGTTGTTCCTGATGATTTTGAGAAGACTGCCTTCATCTGAGAGCAAGGCCTCTTCCATTTCAGGGTCCTTCCCTTTGGAGTTGTAAATGGTAGAGCAAGTTTCCAAAGGTTGATGACTCAGGTGCTTGGAGATTTGGTTGGCCACACTTGTTATGTCTATCTCGATGACATAGTGTGTTATTCTTCCAGTGTACAGCAGCATTTTGCTGACTTGCGGGAAGTTCTGCACAGGCTTCACATCGCTGGCTTGACTGTCAATCAGAAGAAATGTCAGTTTGGTAGTCAATACCAAACCAAGGTACCTTGGACACATTGTGACGTCAAATGGACTGAGACCAGATCCAGAAAAGTTTTCAGCCCTTTGCAGCTATCCAGCACCTACAAAAATAAAGGAACAGCAACGTTTCCTGGGCATGATATCATGGTACCAGAAGTTTGTACCCCAATTTGCAAATCATGCAGAGCCCCTGTACAAACTCAAAAAGAAGGGTATGGGATGGAATTGGACTGAAGACTGTCAGTCAGCTTTTGTGATGTTGAAGGACGGGCTGATGACCGAGCCAATCATTGGTTATCCAAATGACAGAGACACATTTACTGTACATACAGATGCCAGCAACATAGGACTTGGCGCAGCGTTGATGCAAAAACAGGGATCCAGTACCAGGACTTTTGCCTATGCAAGTCAAACTCTCACCAGATCAGAGAGGAATAACAGCACGACTGAGAAAGAATGCTTTGCAGTTGTTTGGGCTCCAGAGAGATGGAGGCCATATCTGGAAGGTAAACAGTGCCGAGTGGTAACAGATCATCAAGCTCTATGCTGGCTGTCCCGGAAGTCGAATCAGCAGTCTGGAAGTCTGGCTCGTTGGATCTTACGGCTACAAGACTTTACTTTCCCGGTGGTGTACCGTCCGGGCACCCAACATTGTGTTCCTGATGCCTTGTTCAGGATTCCAGAGGTTACACATGTTGTTGGTGTGATAGTGGGTGAGCTGCAGTCTTCCAGCACCTCTACAATTGATGGATCTACAATCAGCTTGCGAGTGTTGAGACGTCGAAAAATCGAGAATAGTGCATGTGGACCAATTGAAAGCATGTCCTAAGGGATGAGGGCAGGGCAAATGACTCAACATCTTTTTTGTGCTAGAACGTTTGAGCATTGCATAAAATGTTATATTAATCACATGCTTGGGGAGAATTTTAGTTGAACTTGTGATTGATTAATTATTAACAGTGATTCTTAAATTTGAACTAAAATGACAGTTTAAAATTGGATTGCAAACAGTCAAGTTGGAAGGTTAAGTTTTGTTTGTTTTGGTTTTCTTTGTTGATATGATTGAAAAGACAGTAAAATAACCTATGGGTTGATTTTGGAGGGGGTAGTGTAAAGGGATGTTGGGACTTCCGGATGTGATGGAGTGTGTGACGCGTTGGATGGGCGCGAAGTGTTGGACTTGTGCAGGCCAAGCACTGTGTGGTGCGCTGGGCTGGATCGTTACCAAGATTGTGATTAAACCCAAGGCTATAAATGTCACATCGAAAATATTTTTTTTTGAGGTCATCTTAGGCCAACAATGTATTGTAGGGATTGTGCAAGTATCGTGCTATGCACGACATATTTCTTGTTTATTTATTTATTTTTATTTATTTATTTATTAACAATTTCATTATTTTTATTGCTTTTATCACTAAGTAATTGAATGATTAAATATTTGGCAGATTAATTAAATAAATTAATTAAACTGCTCACCACTCATTCGTTTCTCTTTTTCTCCCTGTGGAACTAACTTCCACATCCTCTTCAATCTCATTCTTCCATCCAGATCTTCAAGCCAGCTTTTCACCAACATCTCAGATCGTCCCCTCGATAACCTCCCCATATTCCCTCCTCCTTCTAATTTTCCAGTTTTTCCTCCTTTGAGTTCCCCTCTGCACCCAACTTATCCACCCCATGCAAGCGTATTTTCTGTTTTATTTTTGTCTGTTACCGGTACGTCCAGATCCGTTCAGTGTACTTGCTCTTCCACGAGCCTCGACTATGGATAAAAAAAAAGTCTGTGGTGCAGCCATTTGAGGTGAGGAAGGGAGGGAGAGAAAACACAAAGACAGAATTACTATGGTGCTTGCATGACTTTGAGGAAGCAGAGATGTTTGAGAATGCAGTATTTAGGTTAGCCAGATTGATTTCTGGTTTATCTTGTTGTGATGGTTGAGCCTGGTGTTGGCTTAGCGGTTACGGTGCTGGCTTGGGATCCTAGGATCCTGGGCTCAAATCCCAGTTCATCGCTGAATTAACACCAGGGGGGTTGACTCAGCCTGTCATCCTACCGAGGTCGGCAAATTGAGTACCAGTTCACTGGTAATTCCCTGTGTGTCGCAAGAGGCGACTAACAGGGTTGGCGGCAGGAAGGGCATCCAGCTGTAAAACATTGCTTCAAAAAGGGGACCACGGTGCCAAAAAAAGGCCAACCCCTGCCCTGCAGGGAAAAAATGGCCTCCAAAGGCGGTTCTTGTTGTGATGGTTGTGAGGAATACAAGGTTTCCCTCACTCAGATTACCTAGCCTTCCATTTTGAGAGAGGAAGTTGCTTGACTGCAAATGCGTTGCTTCAGGATTAAGTGTGCCAGAACAAAGGAGGATGAAATAGTAGATGGTGGAATGGGAAAATGGAAAAATATCTTAGCGTAGGATTAATAGAATAGCTGGGGATACTGACAAAGATGGTAACACCATCACTAGGATTAGAGAGAGGTCTGTCCATTAAACAGGAGAGAATGTCCATCGAGGGAGACAGAACAATGGAAGGCATTCTGTGTGAGAGCAATGTTTCTGGAAACCACAATTATTGGAGCTGCTGTAGTCACCTGAATGGAGGGATTTATGACAGTAGAAAGAAGATGTCAAATTGTGGTGAGCCATCCTGCTGAGGAAGGTGGAAGGAATATGTGCTGATGAGGTAGTGGGATTTGGGTAGCAACTTTACATGTACTGTGTGGCATGATGCATGGTGGGAAAATAATATGTGGGGTGTACACACTTGTCAGGGTTACTGACCGTGAGCAAGTGTTCACTGCAAACCGACTTTCCCTCGTGGATCTCAACTTCACTAAAACAAAGACAGACATATCACATTCAGGGTAGAGCAAATGGGGGGTTGAAAAGAAGAAGGAAAGTATTGCTGTTCGATTCTGAGCAAGTGAACCCAGAAGGGTGAACTAGGAATTACCAAAAACTAGCAGGAGTACCCAGCATTGATCGGTGATGTTCTAATCCTGTTGGCATTTTGAAGAAAGCAACTTTTTTTTTCTATTTGTGTGGGTGCCTAAAGCACTCCCCTATCTACACCAAATGAGGAAATTTTCTATTTAATATGATATTACACACATACGTGCACATGTCAGGGATTTTACTGGTTTCCAAATACTCAAGAAATCACTTTGCAACTCTGGACAATGCACAAGAGAATTTATTCAAGATAAGGCTTACTTAAGGAAGAAATTCTGAGTCCCACGACTCAAAAATCTTAACCACACCAAGTCACACTGGCATTAATATACTGTTGCGGTTTTAGAACCCTCACTTTGTAAATAATTCTTGTAAATATTCCATTATTAAAAGGTTAAAGGTCGCACCCTTAATTAGTCCATATGCAACACGTAGGCCACCATAGGAACTTTAGTTATTTCATTAGTATGTGTTTTAGATAAGGCCGTGTTCCCAATAGTTGAATCTGCGTTGCATTAATCAATTAAGATAGGCCCCATTTGCTCATTTTCCAATCGCTCTCTCTAAACGGCGCCATTATGCGCCCCTACAGACGGTGCCTTGTCTCTCCCAATTATATTACGCACCTTTTGTTAGCAGCGTTCGCTGCATCGCTGAGCTTCCGCCCAAGCAACGCCATTAACCATGCGGTCGGCCCGAGGAAAAAGGGGGCGGAACAACAAGAGCAAGGCGTGGCCCTGTCAACTCGCCGTCAAGGGCGGAGCCGCTAAGCCCTTACCAGCCAACCAGGGCTGAGGTAAGCTCGCTGGCGGGCGTGGTTTCCAAGCACGCGCATTGATCTTGAAGCGCGTTATATAAGCGCCAGCGCGAGCCTTTTCACAGGGTCGACTCAGGTTGGAGACGGCGCTTGGTGGGGTCTGACTGAGATGGACTGCTTGTGGGAGGTCTGCTGGGAGCATCGGCTGCTGAGAGACGAAGCCGCGCAAAGCCCCTGTACGAACTTGTGAGAGAGAGAGAGAGAGAGAGAGAGAGAGAGAGAGAGAGAGAGAGAGAGAGAGAGAGCGTTGCTCGATAAACGTATTACTTACACAGCAACCCAGACCCTCGCTATATGTAAGGTCCGCTCGTGGTCGGCGACACGCGAAGCTGCCTGCCGTTCTTCGCCCGCAGATCCGGAGCCTGGACGGAGTCGACCTACCTGGAACCATCTACCTGGACCTTCCCCACCCTACCAGCTACCATCCTGTGTGAGTGTGTATGTTTGTCTGGGGTCGTTAAGTTAAGACTGTATAGTTAAGCCTGCCCTGTGTCCTGCTTCTTCTTCTTCTTCTTCTTGTATATTCCTTTCGTTTCCTCTTCTTCTTGATTGTAAATAAATTCACCTGTTCTTCCTATACTCTGGTTTCTTCTTACCCGATCGCTTTAGTCTTTTCTCAATTGAGTACCTGTGGCACGATTTCGGAACCGCTATAATCGGGTGTAGTAATTGTTAACGGCCTGAGTCGCAGCTCGCTTCGCTCGGCATGTCCATTAACGCTGCGGCTCGGGTGGGAGTTATCTCCTCGCTTTACGGCCGGTGGTAGTACTTAGGTACTAAGACTAATTCGGTTTACAACCCTACTTACCACCGACCGGAAGTGACGTTATAACTTCCCAAGGACTCGAGACGGCCAGCTTAAAAGACAAGGGGATTAACCCCCCCCCCCTTGATAAGGGGAGAGCCGACCCCCGAATCCATAACAATACTTTGGCCAAGGTCGAGATAACTGTCAACATACTTTTTGTGTTGATTCCTTCAACCTGATAGGGGTTGCTGCCTCGCAAAGAGAAATAGTACATAGTTGACGAGGCGAGGTTAAATAAATGAAATGCTGTTTTAAAACAAAACCAGAGCCACAGATCTGACTCGTCTATAGGGCATAGTGCGACATGTAAACTTTTTGTCTTGTCCACAATCTGGCTCCATCTGTGTGAGGGGTCTGATGAAATCCCCAACACACACACACACACACACACACACACACACACACACACACACACACGAATCGGGATAATTTAATATTACGTTTCCAATAGCTACAAAGGCTCAGGCATTATAAAGCGATTTTTTAAATTAAAAAAACAACTTTTTTTTTTTAATGTTATTTTTATTTTTGTTTCGGCTTAAAACACTCACTGATGAACCTCTGAAAGTTTGATGAAGATCTCTGTGCACACATTTCCAATTTGATGATTGACCAATCATCAATCAATTCATCAATCAAATCAAATCATCAAAAATCAAAATCATCAATCATCAAAATCATCATTAAAAAATCATCAAATCAAATCATCAATCAAATCATCAATCAATTTGATGACCAATTTGATGATTTGCAGTTCAGCCATCTCTGAGAAAAATGGTGACACACAGACAAACACAAATTGGGGCTAATTTAATTATCCCCGATCACACACAAGTTCTTTATGAACCCTGAAAATGATGATGAAAAAGCAATGACATATTTTCCTGGTTGTTTCCTTAACTATTTCAGGGAATGCTTTATCGAAAACCAAAGCAAAAATTGTGTTTTCGTTGTGGCATTTTAAAGATATAACAGTGCTTGGGGAAATATTTTTGATCAAAAATGTAAGTGGCAAAACATGGATAGGAGAAATAATGACTCCTTTAATGACGATTCCAAAATATGCAGGAATATTTTCTGGTGCTCTTGGATTTGAGAATCGCCGTCATCATATAGCAGGTTTTTATAAATTCCTCATCAGCTCTAAACGTTTGATCACATCTTCGAATGAAGATTACAGGCATAGTGATGAAGAAATCGCACGTGTACTTCAGTCCATCAAATTAAAAAACAAAACAATGGAAGGACAGTTGAACAATCAAACACATTTTGACGAAATCCAATTGAAGTACAGGTATTCCACTTCAGACATGAGGATTATTCATAACGATGTTTTTACAAAAGCCAATTCAATGAGTTCAGCAAAATTGTACTCAAAAGCAAAAGCATTCTACATCACCTGCAAAAAACAACAATTCAAATATATTTCCAACAAGTTGTTATGCAGGAAACTATTATTTCTGGTGAACAATTCTCATAAACTTGTCACCAACTTAACTACAAATATTGATTTGAACAAAAAAATGAAAAAACAGTTACTAAACCCATTTATGAAAGATTTATGGGAATATACTTTCAAATGTACCTTTGATAGGGAGATTAAAAATAAAGCGTTTTGCACGGGAAAGGAAAAACTTGAAGATGTAGATTCACCATTTACAGATGTGTCACAACTTCGTCATTCATATAACTCATACCTCGCTGTGTATGCGATTGCCCATGCTCTGCATGACATCACAACTTGCAGGCAAGGAAATGGTCCTTTTGAAAATGAATCTTGTTCTGACTTAGAGGGCCTGAAGCCATGGCAGGTGAGACATTATAAATATTTTAAAAATATTTACAAAAATGAAAAGAACAATTATTTAAATCAGTTCTATGTCATAAACTTAAATGCTGAAAATCCTGCAACAACCAGAGAGTTACATCATGTCTTCCGCCTCGCCCGCTCCTAAAGGTACAGGAGAGGCTATTAGAGTGTGTGTGTGTGTGTGTGTGTGTGTGTGTGTGTGTGTGTGTGTGTAGGTATATGTGTATGTGTGTGTGTGTGTGTGTGTGTGTGTGTATATAGGTGTATGTGTGTGTATATATGTGTGTGTGTGTGTGTGTGTGTGTGTGTGTGTGTGTGTATGTATGTCTGTATATGTGTGTGTGTGTGTGTGTGTGTCTATATACATATAGGTGTATGTGTGTGTGTGTGTGTATGTGTGTGTATATAGGTGTATGTGTGTGTGTGTGTATGTGTGTGTGTATGTGTGTGTGTGTGTGTGTGTGTGTGTGTGTGTGTGTACACGTATGTATATGTGTATGTGTATGTGAGTGTGTGTGTGTGTGTGTGTGTGTGTGTGTGTGTGTGTATGCGTGTGTATATATATATATATATATATATATGTGTGTGTGTGTGTGTGTGTGTGTGTGTGTGTATGTATATGTGTATGCGTCAGCATGTGTTTGTGTACCTCCATGCAGATTACTTTAAAACGCCACCTAGTAGCCTACTTTAATATAATACCTTTCATATGTGAAAGGGTCACGAGACAAATATCGTGGTGATGCTCTGCATTGATAATTGTTCTGTATTGTTGTTATGAATGGCCATCAGAATTACAATTTGGTAAAGAATGCATCAGAAAATCTAATGATGCAAACTAATCTGTGTTCCTGTAGATCATGCAAAAAAGCTATTTTAAATCTATTAATTTTTATTATTATTTTCTTTTTTTCCAAAGCAGTTGCTCTTCTACATTCGTCAAGTGAGATTTGTGCATGGCATGAAGGATGAAGCATTCAAGTTTGATGAGAATGGTGACCCACCAGCCAACTATGAACTATTGAATTGGCAGATGAACCTTGATGGTGAAATGTATCTTAATGTGGTTGGTACATTTGAATCAACAGCTCCTCTGGGGCTAAAGCTTTACGTTAACAACAGCGCAATCCAATGGAACGGTCAACGATATAAGGAATGTAAAGGGCTATAACTTTCCATCCTTCAGTTCGTATGTATATATTGTTTGCCTAAACATTGGTGTAAAAAAGTTATATGCATAAGATACAGAAATTAATTGAATACTCATCAAAAATTGTATAATGAGGCATCCATACAAATGAAAACAAAACTTACAAGTCAGGAGACGACGATGGTTCATGAGGGAGCGGTATTCAATGACAAAGGACGGACTATAACCGAGACAGGCCCGGACAGGCCAGGCCCAGAAATGTTAAAACGAAGGATACTGACCTTGAAATGAGATAGAAAATAATGTATAATCAGTTATGAGGTTACTTAGCTACACAATACCGAAAATTCGGTTCGATTCTGACAACTTTGAAACTTTGACCTTTGTGACCTTCAAAGGTCAAAGGTCGAAGACTCTGAAATTTGTTGGAAAACTTGTATTTCATTATGTATTTGATAATATAAGAACATGTACGACATTTCACCCTATCAGGAAGCGAACAATGTAATAAAACCATCAAAAATCGACTTTTCTAAATTTCGTGACCTTGTGACCTTGACCTTGGGGCGAAAATGAAAAATCGAGCTAAGTGGGGCTAAATACATGCCATTGGCCTAACCAAATACTGAAACCCCTGTCAGATTCCACCAAACCCCTCGGAGAAGATGTAGCTTGAACTCGATTACCCCCTAAAAAGATATTTTTCGGGCGTGGATCCGCCCACAATGGGCGCAATACGCCCACTCTAGGCAGGACACAACTAGATCATGATATCAACCTCCCACCCAAGTTTCATCAAGATCGGATGATATCATCGGGTAGTTATGCTGCGGACAGACAGACACACACACAGACAGACACACACCCATGACGAATATAGTGATCACTTGATAACTCGTGAACCAATATTTTCAACCAAGTCTCCAATAATTATATAGATTGAAAGCATAAAAGAAAACCTTTGCATGTATTTTACTATTGCATGTCATCCTTAAAACCTTTTTGACCTTTACGTAGTACAAGTTAATATAGCCATAATATTTATGACGTTTACAAGGAAGTTTAATGCAGGATGAGGCCACGATGCCCATCATGATTGTAGTGAAATCGTATTCGTACTGAACCCGGGGGTGATGCTCGCTGCTCGTTGACACCGCTAGGGGCGTGACTATAAGACCCGCTGCTGCGGACGGTGCTCCGAGACTTCTCCTGTGACACGTTACATCTGGTAGACTCGCTAACGGTACGCCAGCATAGAATATCCAGCTTGCTTGCATTGAATGTTATGAATGGTCCCATGTGATGTCACATCGTATACTTATTGTATTTCCTTCATTACAGGATGATGTTATGATCTAAATGGAATTAAACCACCAGTTGGACTAAAGTTGTGTGGACCTGATTGGTTTTCCACAACACTTAATTCCATTTAGATCTACCGACATGGCTGGCAACAAGACGCTGGCGGTTGCCGTATTCTGCGCCGACCCGCAAGCCCCGGATGGTGGCTTGCAACTGAAGCACTGGCTCAGAACATTGGAGAATCATTTCGACGAGCCGGAGACCGCGCCGACGGCTGCCGCGAAGCTAGCAACACTTCATTCAAAAATCGACTACAAGGTGTACAATTCCATCGCTCAATTCGCGACGTATGACCTCTCGATCGCGGAGCTCAAACGGCTGTACATAAAGGAAAAAAGCCCGGTGTATGCACGATATTTGCTGCAAACGCGACGTCAGCAACCCAACGAGGCGATGGACCACTACGCCCAGGAGCTCCGGCAGCTCTTGCTGGACAGCACCAGGGAGCCACGGACTCCCGCGCAGTCTCAGGATGATCTTCTTTTAGATGCCTTCATTGCAGGGGTCTCCTCCCAGGAACTAAGGCTCAAGCTCTTAGAGAAGACCGACCTGACCTTCGCTATGGCACTCGAGCAAGGGAAAGTATACACCGAAGCGCGGATGCAATCGAACACCTATGATCGCACGCGCCTCTTGGCAGGCACTACACTACACGCCCGGCCGGAGAGTGCTACCGCCGAGGACGCGGACCTGCTCGCGGAACTCCGGGATGCTCCGGAGGAAGACCCAGTCCTGACGGCTGCCGTTACGACCAGACCCAAGGCCTTACGCGGGGCCGCATGCTTTTTCTGTGGGGGGCCACGCCATGCCCGGCCCGTGTGTCTGGCACGAGACGCTATATGCCATTTGTGCTCGCAAAAGGGACATTACGCGAAAGTGTGCAGGAAAACGGCACGCGGCTCGCGGCTCATTGAATCGCGCGGTCGCGGTCGCGCGGGCGCGGCGACCTTGAATGGGCTCATTGCGGAGCCTGCGAGCCGAGCCCGAAACCCGGCACCTTACCCGACTTCGAAGGGGAGGGCCCCTCTCTGCGGGCCCCTGGGCGCTCAGACGTCCTTGGCAGGCGTCACCGGACAGCCACCACAGTCTCATCCTCAATCGGGCACGAAGTACGTGTCCTTGACCAAACTCCGGGCCACGCAAGGGGCTTTGAAGCCTCGCCAAGCCCCAGCGGAACGTTCTCCTCGTGTCGTCCACGAGCTAACGGTGGCCCTCACCCCGGAAAAGGCGATTTCGAATACTACGGAGGCCTTTTTCTGCCAAAAGTGTCAAAAGGCGTTTTCAAATACTACGGAGGCCTTTTGATGTCAGAATTGTCAGATTTTGAATCGCGAAACACCGGAATGCTTGGGAAAGCCCTCTGATGGCGTTAATGGATTCCCCATGGACAACGCAGACTCTGGCCACGACCGCAAAACTGCTGCTGGCATAGGATCCACCCGCGAGGCTTGTCCGACCCATTCGGGGGCTCAGTCCCACTCCCAGCAGCCTCGTCTGGCCTGGCTCAAGCCCTTATTCCCCTCATGGTCGAAGGCCATTGTGTTTGGGCCTTGGTGGATACAGGGTCTACGGATAGTTTTATCGACCAGCGACTTGTGCTCAGGCATGGATGGCGGATCTGGAGGTCTACGAGACGGATCTTCATGGCTTCCCAGGGGCTTCGACTCAGCACGAAGGGGGAATGCCGATTGAAACTCGTGCTAAAGGGACGGGTTTTCCCTGATGTACACCTTATGGTTTTACCCGCATTATGTGCTGATATTCTGTTAGGACACGATTTTCTTAAGCTGCATGGACGTCTGGTAATGGAGTTTGGTGGGCCTGACACGCTTGTTGTGGGGGCGGACGACGCACTTGCGGTGTGCGCCCTAGCGCAAATGGACATCCAGCCGCTTTTGCTGTTCCCCAATCTAACCTCCGACTGCACCCCTGTCGCGGTGAAATCACGGCGCTACTCTCGCGCAGACATGCAATTCATTGCGGACGAAACGGCTCAGCTCTGGAAAGACGGCATCATAGAACCTAGCAGGTTGCCGTGGCGCGCCCAGGTCTTGGTGGTGCGCAGCGAGGCCCACCGCAGACGCATGGTAATCGACTATTCCCAAACGATTAACCGCTTTACACAGCTGGATGCCTACCCCCTTCTGGGGATGGACGCGCTGGTGCAACAGGTGTCCCAGTATTCGGTCTATAGCACTCTCGATCTCCGTAGTGCGTACCACCAGATCCCTATCTCTAGGGCGGATCGTATCTATACCGCATTTGAGTCAGGGCAGCGGTTGTACCAATTTACGCGATTGCCTTTTGGGGTAACGAACGGGGTCGCTTGTTTCCAGAGGGCCATGGATGACCTCATTGCGCGGGAGCACTTAACCGATGTTTTCGTCTACCTCGATAATCTTACGGTTTGTGGATATGACCAAGGGCACCATGATGCTAATCTGAAGCGCTTCCTTGAGGTCGCGCAGAGGTATCACTTAACTATGAACGAGGATAAGTGCCAATACTCCCTACGCACGATAGATCTTCTGGGGTACACCGTGACCCATGGCTCTGTCGCTCCAGATAAGGAGCGTCTGCGACCTTTGCTCGACATGGCCCCTCCCAGTGATCGGGCGTCCCTGAAGCGCGCCCTCGGGCTATTCGCCCATTACTCGAAATGGGTGCAAAGTTTCTCCGCGAAACTTCGCCCCCTCGTGGCCTGCGACACCTTCCCACTGAGTCCGGCCGCATTGGCGGCCTTTGAAGGCCTTAATGCCGACATCGCCCGAGCCGCCATGGCGACAATCGACGAGAGCGGCTCTTTCGTCCTCGAAAGTGACGCCTCGGATCAGGCCATCGCGGCGACCCTCTCCCAAGGGGGGCGTCCCGTGGCTTTCTTTTCACGGACTCTTACTACCGCTGAGCGAAGACACTTGTCCGTCGAAAAGGAAGCATATGCGATCGTCGAGTCTATTCGGCGATGGCGCCCGTACTTACTCGGGCGGAGCTTCCAAATCATCACGGACCAGCAAAGCGTTGCGTTCATGTACGACACCTTACACGCCCAGCGCATTAAGAATGTGAAAATCACTCGCTGGCGTATCAAACTCGCCGACTTCTGTTACACCATCAAATATCGCCCGGGGAAGGATAACCGGGCCGCCGATGCCTTATCACGACCGGCTACATGCGTGGGTATCACCTCTTTGGAGGGCCTACGGGTGCTGCATGCCACTGCGGGCCATCCCGGCGTAACGCGTTTCGCTCATTTTGTGCGGTGTGGCAATCTCCCATACTCGATTGACGATATCCGCCGTATCTGTCGCGACTGCGCTATCTGCGCGGAAATCAAACCGCGTTTCTATAACCCTCCCATGGGGACTCTGGTTAAGGCTACGCGACCATGGGAACGCTTGGCGATGGATTTCAAGGGCCCATTGCCGGTGTCGAGCGGCTCTCGCTATCTGCTCACTATCGTCGATGAGTACTCGCGATTCCCCTTTGCTTATACGTGCGCGGACATGACTGCTGCCACGGTGATGCGATGCTTACAGAACTTGTTCTCAATGTTCGGTTACCCGGCCTATGTCCATACTGACCGGGGTGCGGTCTTCTTGTCTCAGGAGGTGCGCGGCTATCTGCTCCAAAATAACATTGCTTCTAGTTACACCACGCCGTACAGACCCCAGGCTAATGGGCAGATCGAACGCTTGAACGGGATTATCTGGAGGGCCGTCATGCTCAACCTCCGGACCCTCGGCCGGGGCCTCGATAAATGGGCTTGGTCGCTACCTGCGGCGTTGAACTCGATCAGGGCTCTCCTGAGTACGGCAACCAACCAAACTCCCCACGAGCGACTTTTCCGCCACCCCAGGAGCACGGGGTGTATACGGTCTTTGCCCAGTTGGCTCGCTGGGCCCGTGCCGGCCTACCTTAAACGGGCGGTTCGCGCGAGCAAGTACGACCCCCTAGTGGACAAAGTGCAGATTCTCCAGGCTAATCCTGAGCATGCTCGTGTGATGACGACTGATGGCCGTGAGACTACTGTCTCCGTCCGTCACCTTGCCCCTTTCGGGGACGCCGACCTGAGTAGGGAATCGGACGGACCGACCGAACCCATCTATGAGACTATGGCCTCTCCCGACGCTCCCATCGCCGAAGGTCTACCGACTCTCCCCTCGCCGGGTCTACCTGGGCCCGACGACTTGGAGTTACCCCCTTCGTCACCCGACCCTGATGGCACCTCCGACGCCGGGGGCACAGGGATGCGTGATGCCGTACCCGGGGAATTTCGGACGCGTGCTGGCAGAGAAATTCGCCGCCCGGCCCGATACGGTTGGGTCGACTGACGTTCCGTACCCTGTTCGTGCTGACGCTCGCTCGCTTCTAGCCGCTCCGCCGTATAATTCTGACGGGGGGGGGGGGGGGGGAGAATGTAGTGAAATCGTATTCGTACTGAACCCGGGGGTGATGCTCGCTGCTCGTTGACACCGCTAGGGGCGTGACTATAAGACCCGCTGCTGCGGACGGTGCTCCGAGACTTCTCCTGTGACACGTTACATCTGGTAGACTCGCTAACGGTACGCCAGCATAGAATATCCAGCTTGCTTGCATTGAATGTTATGAATGGTCCCATGTGTTACTTATTGTATTTCCTTCATTACAGGATGATGTTATGATCTAAATGGAATTAAACCACCAGTTGGACTAAAGTTGTGTGGACCTGATTGGTTTTCCACAACAATGATGATGATGATGATGATGACCATCAGCATCATCATTGTCCTTTTTAAGGCGTACTCTGCCCATAGCACAGAGCCGTCTAGAACAGTGTTTGTCCATCCATATGTATGTATTGTTATGTCGGGGTAGTGGCATATATAGATTTAGGTAGATCAGAATGGGTAGGTGCTTCAATGTCACGAAGAAGAAGAACCATCTCAATGTAAGTAAGTCCGGGACCTGTCTAGCCTGGTTTGTCGGAGTAAGCTGCGTATCTTTGTCCCCGCCATGGGGGGGGGGGGGGGGGCGGGCATGTTAAGTAGTTCTAGGATTCATGCTAATTCCCCGGTGTGTCGTCCCCTCTGTCATCATCCTGGTGTCCCATATGACAATGCACTAATAGACAGTATATAGGCCCATTAGCGCACACATTAATAAATACTCCCCTCTCACAATGACTGACCGGAAGAACCAACAGGAAGCGACGGCACACCACGGCGCCAGGGCAAGCAGACATCGACCAGGCAGGCAATAGCCACGCCCAGAAGGACTCTTGATTGACAGGGGGGAGGGGCGAGCAAAGAGCAGGTCACTGATTGGCAGAGTAGGGAAGGATGTGTGATTGGTCAGGGGAGGGGCAGAAAGCTTCCCCGTGATTGGTAGAAGGAGCGACACACTGATTGGCCACCAACCGATGGCATGACATGAAGGGCAAAGGTGCTCAGCCAATCAGAGAGGAGGGCGCGAAAAGCTACGAGCAAGCGACGCACTGATTGGCAGAGAGAGAGAGAGAGAGAGAGAGAGAGAGAGAATTGACGTCAGAGGCGATTGACAAAACGACAGGCGAGCCAACATTTTCCTTCCCCTCGTTTTGGCTTCCTTCCTGTGTGGACCTCCCTTCTGCCCCTTGCCTTCCTCTTGATTGCCTTGCTTGTTGGACATTGGAGAGATGGTGGAGCGCCGACGATCATCCTCCCTGATTATTCATCACACGGGGACGCCAGGCTTGCCACGCACCGGCGGACATTGGCCCGGCAGCGTGCGAGCGAGAGGTGTCATTGAGGTCTGGTCGTGCCAACGGCCGAGCGGTTCCCGGGGATCGGAGCCGTACCCGGACTGCACGCTTGGGGCCTGAACGACGAGCCTGACAGACCTGACATCCAGACAGATAAGAGCACCACACAACGTTTGCTCGATTTTAATTCTTCCTGTGTTGTGTAGTTGAAGTCCGTGTGGGAGCGCTCCATTATAGGGGTTTAGTTATTTACCGGCATGTTTCTTTGTTCTCGGAGTCCGGCAATAAAGCCGCGTATTTTTGTACAGCAACTCCGTTTTTCGTGTGATTTAATTGATTTGCAGGGAAGACGCCTGCGCGCGGGGCCCATGAAGGTGAGTCGGCATTCTCCCCCAAACACCCTGCTCGCGTATGATCCGCCATTGATTTGGATAACGCCTCAAAGTAAGCTCGATTAGCCATCCGTGGACGCTCTATCTTGGACGATCCGTCCACAGGACAGTATGTATGTATTTCCCCTCCAATGTATACAAATCAGCGCTGAGGATGTGGTCACATGACAGGGTGATGTGATTACGTCTGATGTCATTAAGGCGGTACAGCGGCTGACACCGCACACTGCCATTTTGATTCAATTTTCGTTCAGGCTGAACATATCGTCAAACCTGTCATATATCACAATCGCCATGCTCTCCCTTTGCGGTTTTCCATTCAGTGTGAAACATAAACAAACCGATTGTTAAAATGATCATCAAATATCAAATGTAAAGGCGTTACGGGTCTTCTAGCGACACAGTACTTATAGGCCTTAGGCTTCATACCTTCATGAAGGAAAAATTCGGAAAAATTAGCCCAGGTTTCTTAATACAGTAGTATTGTTTTCGTAATAATAATAATGATGTTAATACTAATAATATAGTAAATATAATTGTAACGCTGCAATCCCTTTGTCATTATTGCAAAGTTTCTAGATTGAAGCGGTGTATGGTTTGTTCATTGTTGACTCAAAACATTCAATAAACTAATACAGTCGTATTGTTTTCTTAATAATAATAATGGCTTTAGCTGCATCTTATATTATTATTGTAACTTATTATTGTAATAAAAATGCAGTATTTGTAAATTGACTGTAATTCAGCCTATGGCTGCGAAAGTCTTTTTGGAATGAACCAATTATTTATTATTATTATATTATTATTATTATTATTATTATTATTATTATTATTAATATAATACAGCAGTATTGTTTTCGTAATAATAATAATAATAATAAGAGTAATAATAATAGCGTTAATAGTAATAATATAGTAAATATAATCGTAACACTGCAATCCCTTTGTCGTTATTGCAAAGTTTCTAGATTGAAGCGGTGTATGGTTGGTTCATTGTTGACTCGAAACATAGAATAAACCAGTGTCTCAATGCAAAAAAAATTTAATACTTGCATTATTTGCTAACTGGTATATCCACCAAGGTCATACTATCCTCTTCAACTAAAGTAACAAACAAGCCCGGCTACGATCCGGCTAATATCAAACAAGCCCGGCTAATATCAAACAATCACTATTGTCATAGAATCCTGTTTGCAAACTAAGTCACGTTTACCTATTTATGACTTGACCTTGGACCTCTCACAACCACTTATTACTTAACGTGCTTATGTCTGAGTTTTCCAGAGGCCTATTTTTATTATAAAATATAGATAAATTGATATGAAGTTGAAACGACCATTCGAATTTTCCAAAAGCAACAAAACGGTTTTTATTATTCTGCAGGCTCCGCACTCTGTATGCAGTGAACAATGTCCATCTGGAACTCGAAAAGTTTTACGAAAAGGGGAGCCCAATTGTTGCTTTGACTGCATTCCTTGCACCGCTGGAGAGTATTCCAATACAACAGGTATATTATTAATGATTTCTAAACTCAGTGTTTGTCTCTGAAACTCGTGAGCCCAACTCATCCCCATCTGTCCCAACCTAACAACTTCCCCTGGAACATCCCCATTCCAAGCACTTCCTAAGCACTGAGTTATCTTCCCTGAGAGGGTTAAGAAATCTTCCTTCCCAGTTCATTGACCTCTTCCACACACACAATCTTCACCAAACTCTCCTCCTTTGGTATCCATGGAAATCTCCACGCATGGCTGGCGGACTTCCTCTCTGGTCGTAGTCAACGTGTGGCCCTGAATGGGTTTCTCTCATCTCCTCTTCCTGTTCAGGCTGGAGTTCCCCAAGGTAGTGTTCTGGGCCCTGTGCTTTTTCTGGTCTTCATCAATGATCTCTCTGACTCTCTTGAAAATCCTCTCTATCTCTTTGCTGACGACTCTACTCTCTGTCGCTCCATTCCTCATCCCTCAGATCGGCAGTCTGCAGCCTCCTCACTCTCTGCAGACCTGGACAAAATCACAGACTGGTCAAACAAGTGGAACATGTCTTTCAATCCTGACAAATCTCACACTCTTACAATGTCTCTCCGAAAGGACCGACTGGACAACCCTCCCATCTACTTTCTCAACAATCCTCTCCAAGAAGTTCTGTCGCTCAAGCTTTTGGGTCTCACTATCTGCCATGATCTTTCTTGGGAAAACCACATTTCCAAGCTGGTCTCCAAAGCCAGTCGCCGACTGGGCATCCTCCGTCGTGCGAAGTCCTTCCTTGGCACACCTGAGCTCCTCACCACATACAAGGCTTTCATCCGCAGCTCAATGGAATACTGTTCCCCCCTCTGGGCTGGTGCTCCTGCCTCACACCTTGCTCGACTTCACGCTGTTGAGGCCAAAGCTTTCAGAATCATTGGAATCTCCTGCGATGTAGTCAACACCGAGGGCCTTTCACTCACTCACCGCAGGCAGGTTGGTGGTCTTTCTGTCTTCTACCGACTCCTCTCCGGCCTTGCTCCCCCAGCTCTCTCTGTGCTCTGTCCCCCCAATATTCCTTCAGGTCGCACAAGATCTGCCTGCAACCCTCTTATGGTTAAACTGCCAAAGTCTAGGCTCTCTGCTCACCTTCACTCTTTCATTCCCCTTTTCTCCCGCCTCTGGAACAAACTCCCCCACTCCCTTCAATCCCACTCCTCCCTCCAGGTCTTTAAAACAGCTGTTCACCACCATCTCTTATCTTCCCCCATCGAAAACCTTGATCTTTTCTACCCCCGGTAATTCACCCCAGAGTCCTTGCAGTGTTCATATGTTTTATTCCTCTCCCACCTCTCCCCAAGTCCTCCCGATGTCCCTGCTCTCAAATGTTGTGTTTGTGTCCTTCCCCCTCTCTCCCCATCTTGTCTGCCGCTCCCCTTGTTTTTTGTGTTTTGTGTGTCGGTTTGTCTTTTTGTGTGATTAATGTTAGCTCTTTCACGAGCCTCGATCTTGTACATACAAAAAAAAAAAACAAAAAAAAAAAAAACGGTCTTTCATCATTTTCTCTCGTATTAGAAGCTGGGGTGCTCGAATAGAACATCATAGCCCAAGTTGTATTCCTTATATAGATAAGAAACTTCTTGGAGGCCTTAGAAAACCCCCTTTTTGGTTTACGAGTTATCAAATAGAGTGACCACTATATTCGTCATGGGTGTGTGTCTGTCTGTCTGTCTGTCTGTCTGCAGCATAACTACCCGATGATATCATCTGACCTTGATGAAACTTGGGTGGGAGGTTGATATCATGATCTAGTTGTGTCCTGCCTAGAGTGGGCGTATTGCGCCCATTGTGGGCGGAGCGACGCCCGAAAAAGATGTCTTTTTAGGGGGTAATCGAGTTCAAGCTACATCTTCTCCGAGGGAGTTGGTGGAATCTGACAGGGGTTTCGGTATTTCGTTAGGCCAACGTCATGTGTCTAGCCCCACGGAGCTCGATTTTTCATTTTCGCCCCAAGGTCAAGGTCACAAGGTCACGAAATTGAGAAAAGTCGATTTTTGATGGTTTTATTACATTGTTCGCTTCCTGATAGGGTGAAATGTCGTACATGATCTTATATTGTCACATACATCATGAAATACAAGTTTTCCAACAAATTTCAGAATCTTCGACCTTTGACCTTTGAGGGCACAAAGGTCAAAGTTTCAAAGTTGTTGGAATCGAACCGAATTTTCGGTATTGTGTAGCTAACTAACCTCATAACTGATTATGCATTATTTTCTATCTCATTTCAAGGTCAGTAACCTTCGTTTTGACATTTCAAGGTCACAAAGGTCAAATTTTCAAAGTTGTCGGAATCGAACCGAATTTTCGGTATTGTGTAGCTAACTAACCTCATAACTGATTATACATTATTTTTTTATCTCATTTCAAGGTCAGTAACCTTCGTTTTGACATTTCCAGGCCAGCACCACACACAATTACATACAGCTGGCTCTTAAAGGCCTGCGCACGCAGCACATTGGGGCCCTTTGTAAATAGGCATGTACAACGCATGTCAGGTGTCGACACCTGCCACGTGGGCCCCCGACCCCCCAGTCCGGGCCTGTTTCGGTTATAGTCCGTCCTTTGTCATTGAATACACCTCGCTCGTGAACCATCGTTACTTAGGCAGTTAAGACCAAAAAATAGGGCGTATCGTTCATTTTTTCAGGAAAGCACCAAATTTGGCACAGATGTAGTATGGACCTATACAATTGTTTTCCTGAGGGGCGCCCAAAAATTCAGAACCCCTGGTGGCCGCCATATTGAATTTCAACATGACCGCCCTCTGTGACCTATTTCCCTCAATGACTTCTATACTACGAGCGATAACACCACAGTTCCAGTGTCTTACCCCATGTTTTCATGGTCTCTGAATCCAATGGGATCAATTGCATAAAGATTGGCATCCATCATCTTTAATTTCAAGATGGCCGCCATGGTGTTTCCATTTTCCTTGAATCTCTCATAGTATTTTAGGTAAAATTTCAATTCCAAGTGATACACATTGTTTTATTGGTCTCTGATAACAATGGAATGGTATTAATTAATCAAAGTTACACACAGTTGCAGTTTTAACTTAAAATATTGTGGGCACTTGAAAGGTGGAGGCTCTCGCACAGACGCGTAGTACTACAAGCACTGTCCATCGCAGTCACACAGTGATGTGAAGGGCAGATTTGCCCTGGAGCATTTACAGTTGCCTTTACAGGCCGACTTACAATGGCAGCTTGGAAGCTCTGAACATGCCTCCTGTATCAGTGGTATTGTGGTCCAAATTTGTGTCCAAGAAGTCCCTGTTTTCATCCAGCCCCAATCAGCTGGTGATGGAAGTTCTGGGTAGGGCACAAGTTCCTGACTTCATACGTGTCCAGCCTGAAAACATGCACGTTTTAGGTGTTGTTCAAAGGCGTCTGCTGTTGGGGGAATGTGATCAATTGTTCTTGCCTTCTTCGTGAACAAGTGTCGGCGCATGTCATTCACTGTCTTTATCTCGGTAGTCCGGTCCTAGAGGATGGCAACATATCTTTCTAGACTCTGACTTCCTGCGGCCAAGGCCGGTGGCAATTTTATGGATGGCAAGGTAGCGGTAGCTTTTACCAGTGCCAATGGCAATCCAGAGTTCCTCCACACCATGTGACTGGTCGGTAAAGTAGTGTGCTATTGCCAAGACCACAATATCAGAATCTACAGTTCGAATCAATACCCGTTTTCTCCCCTTTTTCACGGCATCCAGGACATTTTTTTGGATTTTTTGAATTTTCTGAATTTTTGGGTGCCCCTCAGGAAAACAATTGTATAGGTCCATACTACATCTGTGCCAAATTTGGTGCTTTCCTGAAAAAATGAACGATGCTTCCTCTTAACTGCCTAACTAAGTCGTCTCCTGACTTGTTGCAAGTTATAATTGAGTCCACATTTTGTTATACGGATACTTATTCAAAATGGTAGTAGCTGTATCCTTCAGTAAATCTGACAACAAGATATTGCACAGATATTTGTACCATGCCTTTCAAGTCCACATTATTATGGTATACCATGTGTGCAGAAGTTATAGAACCATTGCACATACCCACCTACCTATTTCCTTAAGCTGGGCCTCTCCTCCTCCCATTTCTTCTGGGCAGACCTCTGCCAAAGCTGGCCACCAAAGTCAGCTGCAGATTCGATACTCACTATTGCCAAATCTTTCCTCGGGAAAAGTGAGTTTTTTTTACCATCTACAAGGCCTTTGGTTTGAGCTCAAGGAAATACTACCCTCCTCTTTTGGCTGGTGTCCCCACTTGACACCTCTCACTCCTAGGTGCTGTAGAATCCAAATTTTTCATCAACTTTGCATCTTCCACAAAGAACAGGTGTATGGTTTCATAATCTCCTTCTGTAATCAGGTGGGTGGTTTTTCTGTTCTCTGCTGCATGCCATTTTTCTTGCCCGCACTACTCTTTAAGCTGCTCACCACTTAGAAGCCCCTTGGACTGTTGTGGCTTTCATTTTTTTCCAGTAAGCCCTTCTGGCCTTGCCTCTATAAATCCATTGTTTCTGATCACTTATATTCCATTTTTTTCTGCCAGAATGAGGCTCAATGGAAGAGCAAGGTTAAACTGACTGTGGGGTAGTGAGGCAACAAATGAGCACAACCAGCAAGGGCAAGGACACAACCATTAACAGGAAAAGAAAAGAAGAGAGAGAGACAGAGAGAGACAGGAAGGTATAGGAAACACTGACAACAGCAAGTAAGAGGGTTGGATTAGAAAGGGTAATTGGGGTAATAGCGATGTTAGGTCTGGGCATGGGAATGAGGGAGATAACATGAGTGTCCCGGAGGGAAGATTGGGCAAAATGGCCTCGGGAATGTCGTTCCAAACATCAGGGAAGTGAGAAACAGAGAAGTTGAGATGTGCCATCAGCTTGGATATTGGAAGTTTAATGAGGCTGGTGTAACTGGAAGAAGGCGTGCATCCTGGAGTTGCTGGGGTGTGGGTCAGAGAACTAATAGAGCAAAGAGATAAATAATGGAGAAGAGGTGGTGGAATACAGAGAAAACTGCCTGAGACTTGAGAGCAACAAACTTTGTGCTTTGTTCTCATCACTGGAGATTCCAATAAAGTTGAGGTTCATGTTCCACAGAATACAGGAGAGAGAAATGTGATGCTAATGCACTAGCCCATAGGGGAACGGAGTACTCCATTGAGCTACGGACAAAGGCCATGTAGACCGAGTAGCACTAATTTTTCAAGGAATGACACTTGGACCAACAGAGGATACCTCCTCTGCGGCTGGCTTTGGACGACAGCTTTGATATGTGGTTCACCTAGGAGAGGTCATGGATGATGGAGAGGCTTAGAAGTCAAAGAAATGAAAACTCTTCCAATGGCTGATCATGGAGTACATCCCTGGGTTAATTTGATGAACCTTCCATGGCAACAGCTGCCGATAATCATCACCAAGAGTAAGGACAATTCAATATGTCCCTCCAGGGTTTTAAGCCGACCGATAACTGCCATCTCATATCATCTTTCCTCCAGACACGGTGATGTTTTTAATCCACTTTTTAGCTCACCTAGAACGAGGCGCAGGGGACCTTATGCGATGGCGCATCATCCATCTGTCAGTCCGTCAGTAAACATTTTTTTCTTCTTTTTTTTTTTTAATACTGAATCGAGGCTCGTGAAAGAGCTAAAAGTTGAAACTTCTTCTCCGAAACCGCTGATGGGATTGCGACCAAATTGGCACAAGTTATATTTGTTGTGTTGTGACTAAAGTTTGTTCACGGTATTAAAAAAAAATCGAAGTCTAAGGGGGTCTATGGGGGGGGGGGGTCAAATTGGGTCCAGGTTTGAACCCCCAAAATAGATATTTGCTTTCTTCTCTGAAACTACACATATACAAGTTCGATGAAACTTGTGATGGTTTTTCAAGATTGACTTGTGATGGTTGTGATGGAAACTTGTGACACCACCTGTGATGTACCAAACTTTATTCACGGCATTAAAAGAAATCAGACCCTGAGAGGATGTAGGAGGGGGGAGGAATGGAGGGGGTTGCCCTCCAAAATAGGTATTTGCTTTCTCCGAAGAAACTGCACAAACAAATCTGATGAAACTTGACCACAACGTTCCATTCATCAGCCGTGATGTACCAACGTTTGTTGCCGGTGTCACGAAACAGATCCACCCCCGAAACAGATCCGCCCCCCTGCCACGAAATAGACTCTCCCCTGTGACAAAATCGCCCCCTCATAATATACAATATTAGTAGTACTTTTATCACGTCCCCTCTTGTAAACCAATATTTCCATATGTATATTTATATTTGATGTTAATTTATCAAAATATAAACAAATGCATACGAATGTAAATATTCATCTTGAGGCCCATAATTGCTTCAAAATGTCGCATGTATATAAAAGTGAAAAAAATTCATATCTATGGCACATGCACACACTTCCCAACATCCTGTAGAATTGTATATCCATAATTGTGTATGTCCTCTTATATGCAGCGTCACACGGCAATGCAAGAGAGTAATAAAAGTTCAGTTCATATAGGTAGTGTTACGGATTCGTCGCTTCCGTCGTTGTGGTTTTCATCCACTGTAAACATTTTTGGTGCCATGTACTATTATTGTTATCGTTTAAGTGAAATTGGGATAACTTTTTTCAAAAGGTAAAAAAAATAGTGTTTTAAAGGAAAGCGGTTCGGGAGAAAACTGGAAGAGAAGAGGAGGACGCAAAAAGCGGAGCAAGTGAGGTCGGGAAGAAAATCCGAGCTGCTTTGAGGTCTCGAGGATACGCTGGCGAACGGGGGTCACGAGCGAACTTTGGGTTTCCTGGGAAAGGGATTCCTGTGACAGAGTGGTTATCGCTGTGACAGATAAACCTGCGTGTCGGGTTTTGCGGTTGATCCCAAAGAGAATCGTTGGAGAGCAGGTACGCCTCCAGTACGGGCCCGCCCACCATTTGCCTCGCTTCCGCCATTTCACATCACTCCAGCCTTTTCACCTCGCTCCAGCCATTTCACCGCACCCAGCCGTTAGCCTGGTTTGCGAGTGTAATGTGGATTTCGATTGGGAATTTGTGGTTCTCCGTTTGGGAGCCGCTGAACATTCATACCCGAAAGGTGTGATTTCCCAGTCGCCTTTCCCAGTCACCCTTTTTGGTTCAGTCCTTTTGAACTTGTGTTTGGACACACAGTTCGAGGACCATTGAAATTTTTGAAAGAACAGTGGCTACAGGAGGAGTCACAGTCAACAGTGGTAGAGTATGTGTCAACGGTTAGGCACAGATTGGCAAAGGCTTGTGAAGTTGCGAGAGAAAACTTGAAAGTGACACAGGATAAAATGAAAGTGAGGCATGACAAGAAATCTTAGATAAGAAATTTCAGTCCTGAGGACAGAGTGTTAGTGTTGCTTCCTGTTCCAGGCCAGCCACTACAGGCTAGATATTTTGGTCCCTATGCAATCGAAAGGAGGGTTAATGAAACAGATTACGTGGTGACAACTCCCGGCCGACGGAAAAAGCGGCAGCTGTGTCATGTCAACCGACTGAAGAAATATTATGAGAGGAAGCCTGTGGAAAAAATGGTTCCTGTCTCACCTGTCGTGCTTGTAGTCTAGGTGCAAGAGAATCCAGAGGTTGAGGCCAGTGTGAAGTTTGATAACATTGATGACCAGGCTTGTCGCAGATTGACGCACACGGAAGTGTTGAGTAATTTAGATGAGAAATTAGGTCATTTGATGAGGGAACAACAAGGACAACTATCCAGCCTAATTTTTGAGTTTGCACATTTGTTCACAGATGTACCTGGTCGTACTGACTTGGTATATCATGATATTGAGGTGGGGGAAGCCACTCCTGTGAAGCAACACCCCTATCGGATGAACCCTGTGAAGATGGAGTATCTTCGGAAGGAGGTTCAGTATATGTTGGAGAATGACATCATCGAACCAAGCAGCAGTGAATGGAGCTCACCATGTGTGTTGGTTCCAAACCCCGATGGCAGTTTTCGCTGTTGTACGGATTTAAAACGGGTTAATGCAGTGACCAAGACCGACTCATATCCCATCCCGAGGATTGATGACTGTATTGACAGAATAGGCCCAGCTAAATTTGTAACTAAATTTGACTTGCTGAAAGGGTATTGGCAGATTCCTCTTACTGATAGAGCCAAGGAAATCTCGGCTTTAGTCACACCAAATGGGTTGTATCAGTACAAGGTTCTTCCTTTTGGATTGAAAAACGGGCCTGCTACATTTCAATGGCTGATTAATAAGCTTATTGCAGACCTTGAGGGGGTGGAGGCTTATCTGGATGATGTCATCATCCACACCATGACCATGGAAGATCATCTTAAACAAATTCACGCATTTTTCAAGAAACTAACCAAGGCAGGGTTGACCATCAACTTATCCAAGAGTGAGTTTGTAAAAGCACAGGTGGTGTTCCTCTGCCATGTAGTAGGTCAGGGTCAGGTGCAACCGGTGACAGCCAAGATAGAAGCCATTGATCGCTTCCAAGTTCCAAAAGGGAAGAAGGAGCTTATGAGATTCTTGGTTATGGCTGGTTGGTACCGGCGGTTCTGCAGGAATTTTTCTGATGTGGTAGCCCCTTTAACGAATTTGCTGAGGAAAGAGACCAAGTTTATTTGGGATGACAAATGTCAGGCTGCCTTTGCCCACGTCAAATAAATATTAATGAGCTCTCCTGTCCTAGCAGCCCCGGATTATCAAACACCTTTCAAGTTGGCCTTTGATGCAAGTGATGTGTGGGCTGGGGCAGTTCTATTACAGGAAGATGAGGATGGGGTGGATCACCCGGTGTGCTACTATTCCAAAAAGTTTATCAAACACCAGGCAAATTATGCCACTGTGGAAAAAGAGACCCTTGCTCTCCTGCTAGCGCTTCAGCATTATGAGGTGTATCTGGGAACTACTACCTTTCCTATAAAAGTCTTCACTGATCACAACCCCTAACTTTCATTCAAAAAATGAAAAATAAAAATCAGAGGTTGATGA
This sequence comes from Myxine glutinosa, assembly GCF_964187855.1. Classification (NCBI taxonomy): domain Eukaryota; kingdom Metazoa; phylum Chordata; class Myxini; order Myxiniformes; family Myxinidae; genus Myxine; species Myxine glutinosa. Next base: position 111,387,921 of record NC_136263.1, read on the forward strand.
GATGGAGTTTGGCTTTGCAGGAGTTCAACTTGGAAATTGAGCATGTAAAGGGCAGCGACAATGTCATTGCTGATGCTTTATCCAGAGTGAACTAACGTTGAAAATTCCTGTAGGGTGTTTGGAAGTTTTGCTGCTTTCTTCTGGGGAATATTTATTATTGTTGCTCACATGAATTGATCATTTGGGTGTGAGTTTTACTTTTGTTTGTTAAAAAAGGGTTTTTGCATGAAAAGAGAGTTTTCACTGTGTTCACACTTTCTTGAGGGTGGGGAGTGTTACGGATTCGTCGCTTCCGTCGTTGTGGTTTTCATCCACTGTAAACATTTTTGGTTCCATGTACTATTATTGTTATCGTTTAAGTGAAATTGGGATAACTGTTTTCAAAAGGTAAAAAAAATAGTGTTTTAAAGGAAAGCGGTTCGGGAGAAAACTGGAAGAGAAGAGGAGGACGCAAAAAGCGGAGCAAGTGAGGTCGGGAAGAAAATCCGAGCTGCTTTGAGGTCTCGAGGATACGCTGGCGAACGGGGGTCACGAGCGAACTTTGGGTTTCCTGGGAAAGGGATTCCTGTGACAGAGTGGTTATCGCTGTGACAGATAAACCTGCGTGTCGGGTTTTGCGGTTGATTCCAAAGAGAATCGTTGGAGAGCAGGTACGCCTCCAGTACGGGCCCGCCCACCATTTGCCTCGCTTCCGCCATTTCACATCACTCCAGCCTTTTCACCTCGCTCCAGCCATTTCACCGCACCCAGCCGTTAGCCTGGTTTGCGAGTGTAATGTGGATTTCGATTGGGAATTTGTGGTTCTCCGTTTGGGAGCCGCTGAACATTCATACCCGAAAGGTGTGATTTCCCAGTCGCCTTTCCCAGTCACCCTTGTGGTTCAGTCCTTTTGAACTTGTGTTTGGACACACAGTTCGAGGACCATTGAAATTTTTGAAAGAACAGTGGCTACAGGAGGAGTCACAGTCAACAGTGGTAGAGTATGTGTCAACGGTTAGGCACAGATTGGCAAAGGCTTGTGAAGTTGCGAGAGAAAACTTGAAAGTGACACAGGATAAAATGAAAGTGAGGCATGACAAGAAATCTTAGATAAGAAATTTCAGTCCTGAGGACAGAGTGTTAGTGTTGCTTCCTGTTCCAGGCCAGCCACTACAGGCTAGATATTTTGGTCCCTATGCAATCGAAAGGAGGGTTAATGAAACAGATTACGTGGTGACAACTCCCGACCGACGGAAAAAGCGGCAGCTGTGTCATGTCAACCGACTGAAGAAATATTATGAGAGGAAGCCTGTGGAAAAAATGGTTCCTGTCTCACCTGTCGTGCTTGTAGTCTAGGTGCAAGAGAATCCAGAGGTTGAGGCCGGTGTGAAGTTTGATAACATTGATGACCAGGCTTGTCGCAGATTGACGCACACGGAAGTGTTGAGTAATTTAGATGAGAAATTAGGTCATTTGATGAGGGAACAACAAGGACAACTATCCAGCCTAATTTTTGAGTTTGCACATTTGTTCACAGATGTACCTGGTCGTACTGACTTGGTATATCATGATATTGAGGTGGGGGAAGCCACTCCTGTGAAGCAACACCCCTATCGGATGAACCCTGTGAAGATGGAGTATCTTCGGAAGGAGGTTCAGTATATGTTGGAGAATGACATCATCGAACCAAGCAGCAGTGAATGGAGCTCACCATGTGTGTTGGTTCCAAACCCCGATGGCAGTTTTCGCTGTTGTATGGATTTAAAACGGGTTAATGCAGTGACCAAGACCGACTCATATCCCATCCCGAGGATTGATGACTGTATTGACAGAATAGGCCCAGCTAAATTTGTAACTAAATTTGACTTGCTGAAAGGGTATTGGCAGATTCCTCTTACTGATAGAGCCAAGGAAATCTCGGCTTTAGTCACACCAAATGGGTTGTATCAGTACAAGGTTCTTCCTTTTGGATTGAAAAACGGGCCTGCTACATTTCAATGGCTGATTAATAAGCTTATTGCAGACCTTGAGGGGGTGGAGGCTTATCTGGATGATGTCATCATCCACACCATGACCATGGAAGATCATCTTAAACAAATTCATGCATTTTTCAAGAAACTAACCAAGGCAGGGTTGACCATCAACTTATCCAAGAGTGAGTTTGTAAAAGCACAGGTGGTGTTCCTCGGCCATGTAGTAGGTCAGGGTCAGGTGCAACCGGTGACAGCCAAGATAGAAGCCATTGATCGCTTCCAAGTTCCAAAAGGGAAGAAGGAGCTTATGAGATTCTTGGTTATGGCTGGTTGGTACCGGCGGTTCTGCAGGAATTTTTCTGATGTGGTAGCCCCTTTAACGAATTTGCTGAGGAAAGAGACCAAGTTTATTTGGGATGACAAATGTCAGGCTGCCTTTGCCCACGTCAAATAAATATTAATGAGCTCTCCTGTCCTAGCAGCCCCGGATTATCAAACACCTTTCAAGTTGGCCTTTGATGCAAGTGATGTGTGGGCTGGGGCAGTTCTATTACAGGAAGATGAGGATGGGGTGGATCACCCGGTGTGCTACTATTCCAAAAAGTTTAACAAACACCAGGCAAATTATGCCACTGTGGAAAAAGAGACCCTTGCTCTCCTGCTAGCGCTTCAGCATTATGAGGTGTATCTGGGAACTACTACCTTTCCTATAAAAGTCTTCACTGATCACAACCCCTAACCTTCATTCAAAAAATGAAAAATAAAAATCAGAGGTTGATGAGATGGAGTTTGGCTTTGCAGGAGTTCAACTTGGAAATTGAGCATGTAAAGGGCAGGGACAATGTCATTGCTGATGCTTTATCCAGAGTGAACTAACGTTGAAAATTCCTGTAGGGTGTTTGGAAGTTTTGCTGCTTTCTTCTGGGGAATATTTATTATTGTTGCTCACATGAATTGATCATTTGGGTGTGAGTTTTACTTTTGTTTGTTAAAAAAGGGTTTTTGCATGAAAAGAAAGTTTTCACTGTGTTCACACTTTCTTTCTTGAGGGTGGGGAGTGTTACGGATTCATCACTTCCGTCGTTGTGGTTTTCATCCACTGTAAACATTTTTGGTTCCATGTACTATTATTGTTATAGTTGAAGTGAAATGGAGATAACTGTTTTCAAAAGGTAAAAAATTAGTGTTTTAAAAGAAACCGGAAACCGGATTGGGAGAAACCCGGAAGAGAAGAGGAGGACGCAAAAAGCGGAGCAAGTGAGGTCGGGAAGAAAAGCCGAGCTGCTTTGAGGTCTCGAGGAGACGCTGGCGAACGGGGGTCACGAGCGAACTTTGGGTTTCCTGGGAAAGGGATTTCTGTGACAGTCGTTATCGCTGTGACAGATAAACCTGCATGTCGGATTTTGCGGTTGATTCTGAAGAGAATCGTTGAAGAGCAGGTACGCCTCCAGTATGATCCCACCTGCCATTTTGCCTCGCTCCCGCCATTTCGCATTGCTCCAGCCTTTTCACCTCACTCCAGCCATTTCACCGCACCCAGCCGTTAGCCTGGTTTGCGAGTGTAACGTGGATTTCGATTGGGAATTTGTGGTTCTCCGTTTGGGAACCGCTGAACGTTCATACCCGAAGGTGTGATTTCCCAGTCGCCTTTTGGGTGCACCTTTGCGCCTCTTTGGCAGCGTTGACTGTTATCTGACTTGGATTCTGGTCTCGATTCGACATTTTTCTTGCGATCACCGGAGCGTGGATCGACTTTGGCTTGGTGCCGGGACAGTGACTTTGGGAATGTTCTTTTCGCTCACTTGGAGCACAGTGAGTTATTGAATAAGAAACTGATGGTACCATCATAGGAATTATATGGTATTTTTGTGGTGCAATTGAAACATATTGTACTTGTGCTGTTATACCTGTGCGACCTAAATACAATACTTGTTTTTGGTAACAATTGGTTGGTGTGGTTTCACCGTTGGTCATTGACACACATTATAACACATCTTTGTGCCATGACTCCTTTCGGGGCTCGGAGGTACACCGTGACCAGGGTTTGGGGAGGAGCATGTAACAGTAGATATTGACATCCTTGTTTCGATTGACTGGTGTTGTAGCGTTAAATAATTGAGACAATTATATTGTAATTATATTTCAATTCGGAGTAACAGGTTCATGTTAAACAACTGAAATAATCATTATTTATATTGAAAAATCACACAATGCCTTATCTGCTTTCTGTATATATCAATTGTGATAAATAATAAATAAATAATGCGCGTATTGGAATGCCAAGACCTTATTTGTTGAGAAAATGCTCAGCAAATATGTTTTATTTAATGGAAATATAAACGAGAATGGGGGGGCGATTCTATTCTGATGGGGGTGAGAAACGTATCCACCGGGGGGGGGGGCGTGCTTATACCGGTACTGATTCGCCGGGGGCGATTCTGTATCGGTACAGATTCGCCGGGGGGAGAGTTTATACGGGGCCGGATTTATTTTGCGACACCGGCATTTAAAAAATCGGGGTCTAAGGCGGTCTGGGGGGGGGGGGGGGGGGGGAGGGCGTGCGTGTTCCTCCCACCTCCCCTCAAAGTAGGTATTCGCTCCTTTCTCTGAAGCTATACACACAATTTCAAAGAAACTTCACCACAACCTTAATCACCCATGTTTTACCAATGTTTGTTCAAAGCATTAGAAAAATTGGGGTCTGAGGAGGGTACTGTATATGGATGGGGGTTGCCCCCAAAATAGGTATTTTTTTTCTTTGTTTGTTTAAAGTCTATTGATTATGTTAGTATGATTCTATATGCTGCCCTATCTTCTAGCAAGCATTGAAATTGGTTTAAAATACTTTTAGTCAGTGTAGTATACTGTTTATTCTGCCAGGTGAGTGCCAGGGGTATTGCCCCTATTTTTTATTCTCGCACTGTTGAGGATTTGTAGACTTTATTGTAATCATGACAGGGAAATGGCAGAGAAAGAACTATTTTATTCCATGATGCATATTTATATGCAGGGCTGTGTCAAGCGTACATTGTTTCCCTTTACAAATACTCAGTGCATGACGTTTATAACTATGAATAACAAGGAATTTGTATTTTGCGAATTCAATGAACCACAGGAAATATAATTATATCAAGGAGATAACAAGTGGCATTATGACAAGAGAACATTTCAATCCATCACAACAATCTTTGAAAATATAACTGAAATGTACAACCCGTGTGTTTGAGCATACTGGTGAAACCGATGCTGGCTCGTGATTTTGTGTGGATTATTTTGCCCCATCACTGAAATTTCTTCACAGATGCAATCTCTTTGGACCTTTTTTTTAACCGCATTGTCCCCAGAGTCGTCTCAGCTGGTTGAGATGCACCACCTGTCGCCGACCCAGAATCGATCTCATCACGCTTGTTCCTGCTGGTGCAGGTGTCATTTCGGTTGACCCCACCTCCAATCTTACAGGAGGTTCTTCTCATTGGAAAGGTTGAGCTCCCCAGCTAAGCCAAGTATCATGCATGTGGTCTACATGATTTTTCTAAATGCATGCCCCAACGTCAACATCATAACTTAAGGGACCCAATCTGGACCTTTCGGCACAAGTTAACCACTTCTTATCCTGATGGTAGTCACTTACAATAACAGCTTGTCCCACCAGAAATCCACACATGCTGCCTTTATCTTCACCAAGGGCCTTTTGAAAAATTCTTTCATTCACCCTTTTCCTGATGTCAGACTTAAGAGCCTCCAATATAGTATGCAGTGATCTGCCAAGAAACATTTTTGCATGACTCTCTCCCATTGATGCATGAGGAGCATTCCGTCAGGATAACAGTAACCGAGCTAACTTTGCTGCAATGCTACTAACTAACTAACTTTGCTCCTCCATCTTTGAACCAAGCTAACTTTACTAACTTTGCTAGTTCCACACAGAGCAAAAAAACCTGTTTGAAAGTTTAAATAAAACATTCAGCCAACTCATTTGTTGCTGGCTGGTATAGGGCAGGCCTAATCGTACTATAATTCACCAAATGTCCGTCCATCCGTTCCCAGGTACCGCAAAAACGGCTGAACCGATCGTAACGCTATTTTGGGTGGGTAATCCTGGGACTTCCTGGAGTAAAATAGGCTATATTGTTCTTTCAATTTCAGCTTTGGTCTCCAGCATTTTCAGGTTTGGACTCCCGCCTAAGGTTATTGTCCCAGGTACTGCAAAAACGGCTGCACGATCGCAACGATTTTTTGTGTGTATTCCTGGAACCCCTGCAGTTAAATAGGCATAATGCAAATCTTCCATTTTCAGGTTTAGTCTCCAGCCTAACGCTATTTTCCCACACCTCTGGATATGCTTATTTTTATTCGACCTTACTGGTTGACGTGAAACGCAATGGGTGGATAACTCATGACACCCAGGAACATATCGTGCTTGCCGACTCCGTTCACATCACTTTGGGGTACACTTGACATTTTACCTCTGGGTACACTGACACTATATCATAAGCCTTATTCATATCCACGAAACGCCTCCACATTACCTCAGCGTAATTCAACCTTACTATAATTCACCAAATGTCCGTCCATCTGTCTGTCCGTTCGAAGGTACCGCAAAAACGGCTGAACTGAACGCAACGATATTTTGGGTGGGTAATCCTCGGACCCCCTGGAGTAAAATAGGCTATATTTTTTTCCAAGTTTTCCAATTTTCCAATTTCCAGTTTTTCCAAACACGATTGAATAATATTTACCGATATGAACAGTGATGTGGCTTTTGTTGAAATTATACGTACCAGGAGAGAGTAGATCGACTCCTGACGAACTCTTCCTATATAAACGTGCGGCTCCGAAGTAACACGGCAGCGTGTGCAAAGCGACTGAAAAACAGGTGTAGTGGCCGCTTCCGTGTTACAGATTCGGCGCGCACTCTTCACACATTTTTTTTTTTTTTTTTTTTTTTTTTTGTATACTGAATCGAGGCTCGTGAAAGAGCTAACATTTATTTCACAAACAAATCAACCAGACAAACAAAATATACAAAAAGAGGGAGCGGAAGACAAGATGGGGAGAGAAGGGGAAGCACACAACCACAACATTTGAGAGCAGGGAGAAGTGTGGGGAGGGAGAGGGCTTGGGGGCAGGAGGCGTGTGAAGGGGGGTGGGGGGTGGGAGCAGTATAAAACACAAGGAGACCGAAATTAGCGGGGGTAGAAAAGATCAAGGTTTTGGATGGGGGAGGATAAGAGATGGTGGTAAACAGCTGTTTTAAAGACCTGGAGGGTGGAGTGGGATTGAAGAGAGTGAGGGAGTTTGTTCCAGAGGTGGGAGAAAAGAGGAATGAAGGAGTGAAGGTGAGCAGAAAGTCTTGATTTTGGCAGTTTAACCATAAGAGGGTTGCAGGCAGATCTTGTGCGACCTGTAGGAATATTTGGGGGACAGAGCCCAGAGAGGGCTGGGGGGGCAAGGCCAGAGAGGAGTCGGTAGAAGACGGAAAGACCACCAACCTGCCTGCGGTGAGTGAGTGAAAGGCCCTTGGAGTTAGCTTCATCGCGGGAGATTCCAATGATTCTGAACGCTTTGGTTTCAACAGCGTGAAGACGGGCTAGGTGTGAGGCAGGAGCACCAGACCAGAGGGGAGAGCAGTATTCCATAGAGCTGCGGATGAAAGCCTTGTATGTGGTGAGGAGCTCAGGTGTGCCAAGGAAGGACTTCGCACGACGGAGGATGCCCAGTCGGCGACTGGCTTTGGAGGCCAGATTTGAAATGTGGTTTTCCCAGGAAAGATCATGGCAAATAGTGAGACCCAAAAGCTTGAGTGACAGAACTTCTTGGAGAGGATTATTCAGAAAGTGGATGGGAGGGTTTTCCAGTCGGTCTTTTCGGAGAGACATCGTAAGAGTGTGAGATTTATCAGGATTGAAAGACAAGTTCCATTTGTTTGCCCAGTCTGTGATTTTGTCCAGGTCTGCAGAGAGTGAGGAGGCTGCAGACTGCCGAACTGAGGGATGAGGAATGGAGCGACAGAGCGTAGAGTCGTCAGCAAAGAGATAGAGAGGATTTTCAAGAGAGTCAGAGAGATCATTGATGAAGACCAGAAAAAGCACAGGGCCCAGAACACTACCTTGGGGAACTCCAGCCTGAACAGGAAGAGGAGATGAGAGAAACCCACTCAGGGCCACACGTTGACTACGACCAGAGAGGAAGTCCGCCAGCCATGCGTGGAGATTTCCATGGATACCAAAGGAGGAGAGTTTGGTGAGCAGAGCAGGGTGCCAGACCATATCGAAGGCACTTGAAATGTCAAGGGAGACAGCTCTAATTTCCTGTTTGGCGTTGAGGACCTCCATCCATTGTTGAGAAAGCAGAAGCAGCATGTCCAGAGTAGAGTGACCAGGTCTGAAACCAAATTGATGATCAGAGATCAAGCCATTGGAGAAGAGGAAAGATTTCATATCTGAAGCAATGATGGATTCCATGACTTTGCTGATAATTGGGAGAAGGCTGATTGGTCTGTAGTTGCTGGGATCTGTTTTTGCACCTTTTTTGTGCAAAGCGGTGATGTTGGCTGATTTCCAAGCAGATGGCAGATGACCTTGAGTAAAAGATAGGGTGAAGAGAACAGAGGGAGGGTGTGAAAGAGCGGAAGAACATGATTTTAGGCCATGTTGATGAGTTGATGAGTTGATGAACATGAGTTGATGTCAGAGGCGGTAGAGATGGGAGACCAGTCCAGATGATTGATGGCTGCTTGAAGACCGTGCCAGTTGGCCTGAGTGAAATGCCAGACTCGTCGTCGCTGAGGAGGCTGTCTGAGAATGGTCAGAGAGATGTCCACTTTGACAAGCACATGATCAGATGAGCCGATTGGAGCAGAAGAAGAGCAGCAGACATTTTCAGGGAAGTTTGTCATAACCAAATCCAGAAGAGAAGATGCTCCGTTGACTGAGATCCGGGTCGGGAAATTGACAGATTGTGTCAGTCCCAGTGAGTCGCAGAAGTCCTTTGCTGAAGAGCCATGGCTGGTGAGAGAGGTACCCACACCCAGCCAACTGGCATGGTGACAATTGAAATCACCACATATGAGGAAGAGAGAGTTGGGATGGGAAGATAGAAGTTGGTCCATATTATCAGACAGTGAGATGTAGATGGAGTCATCGCTGTTTGGTGGACGGTACAACACACATATGAACAAAAGGTGGGAGCGAAGGGGAAGCCGTAGCCAAAGGTATTCCTGGGGGTGAGGTGGAGAGAGGGCAGTGGAGGGCGAGTGAGGAAGAGAGTTTTTTATAAAGATAGCAACCCCACCTCCAGGACGAGGCTCAGGTCTATCATACCGGAGGAGGGAGTAACCTGGGAGAGATACCAAGGCATCAGAGACATCATGAAGGAGGAAAGTTTCTGTTAAGCAGATCACATCTGGTTTGTCAGAAGCAACCTGTATGGAGAGATCAGTCAAGTTTGAGCGAAGGCCCCGGATGTTTGAGGTCCATACCGTTAATGAAGAGGAAGGGGGAGCATCGGGTCCAGAACAGGGGGGGGGGGGGTAGGGTACGATGTGGAAGAGGAGGAAGAGGTAGGGAGAGCTGTTGAAGGTGTGAGTGACTGTTTGAAGGTGTATAGTGACATAAACGAGTGACTGAGAAAGACGTGTAGCGACCGCTTCCGTTTTGCAGAATTCAATCTTTTTTCAAAATGGGTGCCATGTACTGTTTAGATTTTGATGATTTGCGTGTGATATGAATTAATGGTTGTTTATATGAATCGTTTAAAAAAAATAACAAATCCTTCAATTTCTGATATTTTTTCCTTTGCATTTGGGCTTCCCAATTGAAGCCCCGCCTGTAGGACAGGTACCGTTGCTAGTAATTATAATTCACGGAGTGGCGTGTGTATGTTTGTGTGTGTATGTGTGTATGTGTGTACGTGTGTGTGTGTGTGTGTGTGTGTGCGTTTGTGTGTTTGTGTGTACGTGTGTATGTGTGTACGTGTGTTTGTATGTGTTTTTGTGTGTATGTGTGTTTGTATGTGTGTGTTTGTGTGTATGTGTGTCGTGTCTACGTGTGTTTGTGCATTGTGTTTGTGTGTGTGTTTGTATGTTTGTGTGTATGTGTGTTTGCATGTTTGTGTATGTGTGTATGTGTGCATGTGTGCATGTGTGCATGTGTACATGTGTTTGCGTGTATGTGTACGTGTGTATGTGTGTACGTGTGTATCTGTACGTATGTTTGTGTGTGTGTGTTTTTGTGTATGTGTGTACGTGTGTTTGTATTTGTGTGTTTGTGTGTATGTGTGTATGTGTTTACGTGTGTATGTGTGTACGTGTTTGTGTGTACGTGTTTGGGTGTACATGTTTGTGTGTGTGTGTGTGTGTGTGTGTATATGTGTATGTGTATATGTGTGTGTGTATATGTGCGTGTGTATATGTGTGTGTATATGTGTGTGTGTATATGTGTGTTTGTGTGTGCGTTTGTATGTGTGTTTGTGTGTGTGTGTGTGCGGGTGTGTGTATGTGTGTGTTTGTGCTTAGTGTTTGTGTTTGTGCATGTGTGTTTGTGTGTGCGTGTATGTGTGTGTGTGTCGTTTGTGTATGCATGTGTGTTGTTAGTGTTGTGTTTGTGTGTGTTTGCACATGTGTGTTTGTGTGTGTGTGTGTGTGTGCGTGTGTGTGTCGTTTGTGTTTGTGTGTGTATACAGTATGTGTTTGTCACGCTACTCCTCCTGCAGTTCTGGCTCGATCATATAGATGTAGTTGATAGATGATAATATATATGTTGATAGATGAGTTGATAGATGATGATATCATAGATGATAGACATAGATCACATAGATACATAGATGTAGAGACTTGCAACCATAGATGTAGTTTGGCTTCTCTGTTTGGGGGGGGGGGGGGGGGGAGGGGGTAAGGGCTTAATCTTATTATAATAAAGTAAACTTATATTGTTATGTCAATTTGTATGTATGTCTGTTTGTTTGTATGTATGTTTATATGCGACCAAAACGTCTTCTTCTTCAAATATAATTAACACCCTCTTAATTTGCGTTGAGCCTGCTGAGACCCTTCAGAACTTTGATGACCCTTTAAGTCCCCTGAGACCCTTAAGACCACCGAGACCTCTGAAGACCCAAAATCCCCTTAAAGACCCAAAAGACCCCAAATACCAAAAACACCCTGAAGACCCAAAAACACCCTAAAGACCCCAAAGACCCTTAAATACCCAGAGGAACAAAAAGACCCTTAAGACCCAAAATGTCTTAAGACCCAAAACGAAGACACAAAAGACCCAAAAGACCCTGAAGTCCCAAAGCACCCTGAAGATGCAAAACACCCTGAAGACCCAAAACACAATGAAGACCCCAAAGACACTTAAAGACCCAAAGGGACCAAAAGACCCTTAAGACCCAAAAGCCCCTGAAGACAATGAAGTCCCAAAAGACCCCAAAGACCCCAAAGACCCTGGACCCAAAAGACACCGAAATAGTCAAAGATGCCTAGCCCTCTGAAACGGCGTGTGGTGAGGTTCGCGGAGTGCGCCGAGTCACACGAGTATATTTAATTCCATTTCACTTCATGAAGAGGTTAAATTCATCCGATGTGAACTGAGGACAATTTTCTGATACTAGCTGTTCAGGTATGCCATTCCTAGCTAAGAGGTCATGTAGTTTAATGATGGTCTGTAGTGACATAGTTGATTTCATGATGTAAGTTTCTGGACATTTGGAATGTGCATCAACCACCACAAGAAAGACAGTCTCAGCATAATAATGTGTATCCTCTGCCATGGCATAGAGGGCCACTTCCATGGATTCACATGTGTCACCTGTAGCATGTGTTGATGTAGTTGCAGGTCCAGTGGTGCAAGGAGCATAGGCAATAGACTGCTGAGTGGTAGAGGAATGTGATATGGTCTAATGAGTTGTCCTTCACCATGTTCTTGATAACTGGATGTTTGTATTTGTGCCAACAACCCAGGGAGCTCGACAGCCCCGAGTGCCTGGTTCCAATAGTAAAAGGTTCTGGCGGTTTCATAATAGTGTGCAAGAATATTTTCCTGGCATGGTCTGGGTCTACTCATTCCATTAGAAGGCAGGGTTGATGCAGCATGCTACATTACCATCTTGAGAAATAATCTACATCCTATGATTCAGCATTTCTTCCCTGCTGGGAAAGGCGGTCTTTCAGGGTGACAATGTTCCAGTCCACAGGGCACGTATTGTCACTGGGTGGTTTAAAGAGATTTTCATCTAAAGAAAGTCACCCATCTTCCAGGGTCCTCTCTCAATCCTATAGAGCCAGTCTGGAGAGACGCAGAAGACTCCATCAAACGGACAAGGACTTCCATGTGGAAGAATGGTGCTACATTCCTGCAGAACAGTTGCAGACCCTTGTTGACTCCATGCCCTGTCATATCCATGCTGCCCTAGATGCACGTTGTGGCCCAACACCCTACAAATCGACATTCTTTTGGCGTTTCCATTTTTTGGCTAGTACATGGCTTCCTCCACACATTTTGGCTCCAAACATTGTTTTGGCTTCCTCCACACATGGTGGTTGGTATTGATCCATCTGAAGTAAGGAATTTATGGAGACTTTGAAATAACCAGCATGAAAGACATGATTGGAAGGAACATGAGTTAATGAAATTTTAAAATCACGAAATCATATTACAATTTAATATCTACCACTCAGTAATGCTTCTAACATTATAATTGCAGATTCGTGGAGCTGCAGGCATTGTCCAGAAGACATGTGGTCCAACGCACAAGGAAGCGCATGCTTGCACATGCCAGTGGAGTTCCTGGCTTTCTCTGATCCTTTGGCTATCACACTGCTGGCCTTTTCTGTTCTGGGTATTATGATGACGATTGTAGTTTGGATAACGATGGTCAAGTACCAAGAGGACAAGGTTAAAAGGACAAGGTCTCTGCTTCACTTCCTGTTGCTCACTGCCTTAGGAAGCAGTTGCGCAAGCAGCATGTGGTTTGTTGGTGAACCGACACACTTGTCTTGTCAATGGAGAGAATCCGTGACAATTGGTTTCATCACTATCGCTATTATTTGTGTGCAAGCCATGTCATTTGAAAATCTCATTTTGTACCGAGGCAGGTGCCTTGGAATAACATATCCTTGAATGTCCTTGGAATTCCTGTTAAACTAGAGTTGCATTTTTATATTGTTGTCCTGCAGATCATTAAAAGTACAACTTGTAGCTCAGATATAGAGAACTTCAAAACGAAAATCCATAAATATCTATATTAAAAGATAAATTATTCAATTTGGAACTTATCATTGTTGTATCGTTTTCATTTGCAGTGAAAAAGCCATGGTTAGATCTCACAGTTGAATCTTCTTGGCCAAAGGCCCTCTTGATATTATGCGCATTACCACAGCTGGGTTTCTGTTTGGCCTGGACAATGCTGGGAAAACAAGTTAGACACAAAAACTTGAAATACCATATGGGAACGATTGTTGTCGAGTGTGCTGGGGCATCGCCACTCTGGGTTTCCTGTGCTTTGAGCTACCTTGGGATCCTGGCGATGTCTTGCCTTATGATGGCCTTGAAAGGCCGCAAACTAGCCCTGGATTTCAGTGAACCAAAGTTCATTATCTTCAGCATGCTTTTCTTCTTCATGGTGTCTGTGGCTTTTGTTCCTGCCTATTCTAGCACACAAGGGAAGTTATTGGTTGCCACAGAGATGTTTGCTATTATTGCTATTGTTTATGGATTTCTGGGATGCATATTTGTGCCAAAATGTTATGGGATGATATTTTCATGAGATTGTGGCGGACACGATGGCTCGCTGGCGCGATGACATCATTCCGCGCACCAGGAGGGTGTCGGCCACGCCCAAGGGGTAGGCGTGGCCTCGGGATATACACGGGGCTCACAATCCCGAGCACGGCATTGCTATAGTTTGACCCTTTGAATAAAGACGCTTGTGTTTACATCGTTGTTGCTTCCTTTATTGGCAAGACAAGTCGCGCACATAGCACCACGCTACATTGGTGACCTCGACTAGTTCAGCCGACGCTGAACTACAGAACGCGCCATGACGAGCAGCAACGCGGTCGCGGTGAAACTCCCCGAGTTTTGGGAAGCTCAGGCGGAGATATGGTTTATGCAGGCAGAAGCCCAGTTTCGGCTTCGTGGCATAACGGCGGGCGAGACGCGCTATTTCCACGTCATCACCGCCCTCGGGCCCAGCACAGCCGCCCGCGTCGTGTCCGTCCTGCGGAACCCAACGGCCGACCACAGGTACCAGGTGCTCAAGCATCGCCTCATCGCCACGTTCAGCCTCACAGAGGACGAATGGGCCGACCGTCTCCTGGACCTTCCCGACCTTGGCGACACGCAACCATCGGTCCGAATGGATCAAATGCTGTCGCTACTGGGGGACAAAGCACGGGATTTTTTATTCCGGGCGCTCTTTTTACGCCAGCTGCCGGCACAGGTATGCCTCGCGTTGGCCGGTTCCACGATAAAGGAGCCCCGCGCGCTGGCCGTCGAGGCCAACAAGTTTTTCGCGGCGTGTGACACGCGGGCGAGCTTCGGTGCGGCCGTCACGGATCCCGGGGCTGACGCTGATGCTGATGCACCACACCTCGTGGATCTCGAGGCTGATGCACACCGCGTGGCCACCGCCACGCCCCGCCCACCACCACCGCGAAAACCGTGGCCTCCGCCTTCGCCGCAAACCTGGTGCTATTTCCACGCCAGGTTTGGCCACAAGGTGAGGAGTTGTCGCCCGCCGTGCTCGTTCGGCAAGTAGGGAAACTGCCAAGCCGGCGCTCGGTAGCGGCCCTGAGCATCGGCCATTCCGGCAGCCTCCTGTTTGTCACGGACACCTTGTCCGGGCGTCTCTTCCTCTGCGACACGGGCGCACAGGTGAGCATTATCCCCGCCTCCACATCCGACAAGCGAGCCGCGGGTCGGGGCCCCGCGCTGTTTGCAGCCAACGGTACGCCCATACGCACCTTCGGGAAGTGCTGCCTCTCCCTGCGGTTCGGAGGGCAACGCTTTCAATGGACTTTCGTAACCGCTAGTGTCCCCATGGCACTGCTCGGTGCGGATTTCCTGTGTGCAAATGGGCTGTTGGTGGATGTTAAGAACAGGCGCCTCGTCCAGGGGGAAACGTTCAGCTCGCTGGCTTGCATGCTGAGCAGTTCGTTGGGCAGCTCCCTGAGCGGCTCACCGAGTGGCTCGCCAAGTGGCTTGCTGAGCGGTCCGATCCAGGCGAGGTTGGTTTGTACGCTCCCGGCAGCGGACGAGTTCACCCGCCTCCGAGCCAGCTTCCCGGCCCTCACGTGGCCCACCTTCTCGGCGGTGGCTGTCAAGCACGGGGCGGAGCATCACATCCCCACCGTCGGGCCACCGGTCTACGCCCGGGCCCGCCGCCTCGAACAAACGAAGCTCGCGGTGGTGAGAGCGGAGTTCGCTACGCTGGAGCGGAGTTCGCTACGCTGGAGCGGCTGGGCATCGTGCGGTGCTCCAAGAGCGCTTGGGCGTCGCCACTACACATCGTGCCGAAGCCTGGCGGGGGATGGCGGCCGTGCGAGGACTACCGCCGCCTCAACGATGCCTCCACCCCCGACCGTTACCCGGTCCCTCACATCCAGGACTTTTCCGCCCGGCTGGCGAAAATGTCCTGCTTTTCGAAGGTGGACCTCATACGCGGCTACCACCAGGTCCCCGTCAGGCCAGAGGACATCCCGAAGACAGGCGTCATTACGCCATTCGGCCTTTTCGAGTTCCTTCGGATGCCCTTCGGTTTGAAGAATGCGGCTCAGGCGTTCCAACGTCTGATGGACAGCGTCTTGCGCGACCTGGATTTCGTCTATGTCTACCTGGACGACATCCTCGTCGCAAGCGCGTCCCGCGAAGAGCACCTCCGCCATCTCCGCACGCTCTTCGAATGCCTGGTCCAGCATGGCCTGATCGTGAACCCCGCCAAGTGCCGGTTCAGCGTCGCCGAGATCGACTTTTTGGGGCACCGCGTCACCAGGCACGGGACCATCCCCATACCAGCAAAGGTGGAGGCGGTCAAGGGGTTTCCACACCCCCACACGTTCAGGGGGCTCCAGGAGTTCCTGAGCATGGTAAACCTTTACCACCGTTTCCTGCCCCACATCGCCCAGCTCCTGCGCCCCCTGCACGAGGCCCTCCGGGGGAAGCCGGGCAAAGGTGACGTCGTTTGGACTGAGCAGATGGACGCGGCGTTCGCGGGCGCGAAGCTCTCCCTGGTCAACGCCACCATGCTCGCACACCCGGCGCCCGATGCACCGATCGCCCTCACCACCGATGCGTCGGACTACGCGGTGGGCGCGGTGCACGAGCAATGGGTGCATGGATCTTGGCAACCGCTGGCATTTTTCAGCTGGCAGCTTCGCCCGCACGAACGCCGGTACAGTACCTTCGACCGCGAGTTGCTCGGGCTTCACCTGGCGGTCAGGCACTTTCGCCATCTGCTCGAGGGCCGTTCGTTCACGGCCTTCGTCGACCACAAGCCCCTGGTCTTTGCGATGGCCAAGGTCGCCGAGCCGTGGTCGGCCTGGCAGCAGCGTCACCTCTCGGCCGTGTCCGAGTACACGACGGACATCCGGCACATCGCGGGGAAGGACAACCCGGTGGCGGATTGCCTTTCCCGGTCCATCGCCCACACAGTCCACCTCGGCATCGACTATGCCCGGATGGCGGCGGACCAAACCACCGACCCCGACGTCCAGGCCTTGCGGACCGCTGTCACGGGCCTCCGCGTCACCGAGGTGCCGTTCGACGGCGCGGGCACGGCCCTCTTGTGCGACGTCTCCCTCGGGCGGCCTCGCCCCATCGTGCCCGCCGGCTGGCAGCGCCGGGTTTTTGACGCCATCCACGGCCTGTCTCACCCGGGCACGAAGGCCTCCCAGAGGCTGGTCGCCGACAAATTCGTCTGGCATGGCCTCCGGAAGGTCGTCCACGATTGGACCAGGACGTGCCTCACGTGCCAGCGCGCGAAGGTGCACTGCCACACCCAGGCCCCGTTGGCCCCGTTTACGGTGCCCGAACGTCGGTTCGACCACGTTCACGTGGACTTGGTGGGACCTCTGCCCCTCTCGCGGGGTTTCACCCACGTCCTCACCATGGTGGACCGCACCACCCGGTGACCGGAGGCTGTGCCTTTGACGGCGACGACGGCGGCGGACGTCGCGCAGGCGTTCATCCCCACCTGGGTTCGGCGCCCCCTCGGACATCTCGTCCGACCGCGGCCCCCATTTCACCTCAAAGCTCTTGGGGGCGGTCGCGCGGGGGCTCGGTGTCCAGCTGCACCATACCACGGCCTATCATCCCCAGGCCAACGGCCTGTGCGAGCGTTTCCACCGCTCCTTAAAGGCTGCGCTCCGGTCCACCCTCCGCGATGGCGGCTGGGTCGACAGGCTCCCCTGGGTCCTGCTGGGCCTCCGGACGGCACCCAAGGACGACCTGCACGCATCCGCGGCGGAGTTGGTCTTCGGACAACCGCTGCGGGTGCCGGGCGAGTTCCTCCCCGACTCCACGGCACCATGGTCCACGGCGCAGCAGCGCTCCGCGCTGCAGGAGACCTCCCAGAGGTTCGTCCCGGTGCCGACGGCACACCACGGCTGCCCGCCAACGCACGTCGCCCCAGAGCTTCGCACGGCGGAGTACGTGTTCGTCCGACACGACGCCCACCGGACACCGCTGTGGCCCCCGAACGACGGGCCCTTCTGCGTGCTGGAGACCGGGGCGAAGCACTTCACCCTGGACATCGGCGGTACTCCTGACCGCGTGTCTGTGGACCGCCTCAAACCGGCCCACCTCGACGTGGACCACCCCCCGCCAGTGGCTCAGCCCCCGCGTCGGGGCCACCCCAAGGCGGGCGGACCCCCGGCACCGCCCAACCCCGCCGGCACGCCGACCCCCTGTCCCGCACCCATCCCAGGGGCAGCCGGTGGCATCCCGACATCCCAGCCGCCGCCAGCCGCCAGAGGGCGCTTCGGCCGGGTCATCCGTTTGCCCCGCAAACTGACCCTTCAGGTGTGCGGGAATTCTGGGGGGGGGGCGCGTGTGGTGGACACGATGGCTCGCTGGCGCGATGACATCATTCTGCGCACCAGGAGGGTGTCGGCCACGCCCGAGGGGTAGGCATGGCCTCGGGATATACATGGGGCTCACAGCCCCGAGCACGGCAGTGCTATCGTTTGACCCTTTGAATAAAGACGCTTGTGTTTACATCGTTGTTGCTTCCTTTATTGGCAAGACAAGTCGCGCGCATAGCACCGCGCTACAAGATAATGATAAAGCTTAATAAAAGAAAGTGAACTATTGATAACAAACATGGTACTATTCAAAATAACTTCCTATTTTAGAACCACAATTATTATAAAGAAAACACAAGACATTTATTATTGGAAAAGCAGTTCTCCCCATCGAGTCCATGTGACTACACATCCCAACAGTAACACGCACATTGTGACAAAGGTCAGCTGAGCATGGCAACAGAGGAAGACCAGCTATAATTTACAATAAGATAAGCAGAATATTGTTTTTTATGCCTCCACTCCAAGGTGGCCGGAGGCATTATGTTTTCGGGTTATCCGTCCGTCCGCAACATCCGTTTGTCTGAACGGGCTAAACCTCGTTTTTCTCAACAACCACATGTCTGATTGAGACGAAACTTTCAGGGTACGAGTGACACCCATGCAGAATGTTTTTTGAAATAATTGTGACATTTTAGGTCACGTGGTATGGCAGCTATCTTGGATATAAATAATTATAAATAACACGCAAAAAATAAAAATAAACTTTCTTGGAAACCGCTGAATGGAAAAATTTGAAACATGGCACATTGTCAACTACTCCCAAAAGAATGATAATGACATCATCAGTGAAGTGGTATACCAGCCATAAATTTTTTAATCAAATGCCTTATGCTAAAAATCTGACATTGCATTCACATGATCTCTGACGGTCATTGGCATCTCAAGGAGATAGGGATGGGCCAGGCATCAGCCTGGGGGATGACGAGATGGAGTCCCCTGGAGTACCATCGGAAAGTGCATGTGCGACTCGCTGCTCCGTACCTGACCTGACCTTATCTCTGACCCATCTGCATTGAAATATTAAATTTATGACGTCATAGGTCACATGGTTTGGCAGCCATATTGGATTGAAGGAAAATATAAAAGAATTACATTTCTGAAACCACTTACCCTATCGATGCGAGATTTTACAAATGTCATCTAACACCAATGTTGCATATAGTTTGAAAATGATGACGTTGTAGGTCTCGTAGTTTGACAGCCATCTTGGATAGAAAAACGAACCTTATCCGATCAACACGAAACTTCAAAACATGATCTCCTCTGTCGTGGAAGTGGTTTGGGACTCAAGACTCCAATAATCGGAAACAGGTTTTACAAAAGGTCATGACTTTATTAACTAGTTGTTCACTTCATTCAAATACTAATAACTACCGTTAACTCAATGGACCAGATAACTCTATCCGCATAGTCCCTCTTTCTCAGCCGATGTTTCTCCGTAGCGCCGTACTCGTTCATTCCATCGGGCAGGGCTTCTGATGGCAAGTGATCCTGACTCATAGTTTGCTCTGGTTTATATGGGCCTTGTCGCGCTAATCCCTTCTCCGCAAATGCCCCGAGGTCATGCATGCTCGCCCCCCTGCTGGGGAGTTCCTTCACCCTCTTTGCATCCCGATGTCCCAAGTCAATAGTGAAGGCTTGGGAATGTGTGTTAGCCCGGGGCCGTGCTAAAGCTACACAACAGGACTCCCAGCTTCGACAGGGCGAGATGCATTCCTGACATTCTTACGACCACCTGCTCGTACCTTGGTTCGTTACCAGTTCCAACCAATGAGTTACACTGAGTTACACTTCCACACCTCCCTATCCATGCATTTTAGATTTGCCTACTCTGCAAAAATGCAGAGTGTACATTTTTTATGTCATGTCACGTGGTTTAACAGCCATATTAGCTTGAAAGCTGATATTTAAAAAATCCCTTCTCTGAAACCGCTTCACCAATCGATGTGAAACCTGTCCTGTGGTAAAAATGTGATACTTCAAAACAGCTGAAGGGATTTAAACTAAACTTGTTTACTTTAAGACAGAGTGAACGAGGGCATCTACCCTTTGTTATGGTCAGGGACTACACTGAGGAATATTGGCGACACAGTCGCATTACTCTAGTTTCCATTATTAAGAGATGTCAGGGAGGCATTGGTGCCCCCACAACAAATGCTTAAGGGTTTATTCTAATCAGCTGTGATTCCGATAGAACGTCGTTATGAAGAGAAGATAACATCGTTATGTGTCCAGCACCGTGTGTACGATTTGCCACAGACAGAGGGGCAGGGCTTCCAAGGGGTGCTCACGTAGGCCAGAGATGTGTGGATGGCTTGCTGAGGCAATTTGGCAGATGTGTGCTCTAAGTAGGGAGTCGACTCAGTGGCAACCACTTTTGGTTTCCATAATCGATGTACCTTACATACACCTTGAGTGCCTGCAAATTCTGCTCATGTGCACCCACACAGCCAAGGACATGGAGTAAGGAACTAGTGAATGATCTCGATGCGGACACCGATTGTGGAAGCAAAAATTAAAACTGGTCACACTGAAGGGATAACTCATTCATTATTTATACAGTGAAGGGATTTGTAAACGTTCGGTGATTCAAGTCTTCAATTTCGATTAAACCTGCAGCATTGAAGATCACTGGTGAAAAGACTTGTATTAACAGTAGTATACATAGATAAGGTAAATAAAAGATGAGGCCTTTAATTAGTGGCTGGAACAAACCATCCAAGCCGATGTGCACCAATATTGGGTCCCACCTGTGAGCTGCAAGCATGAGGGGCCGCGTAAGGTGAGATTACCATGAATCTATATACTGTATATATAAAACACAGTTTGTGTGTGTGTGTGTGTGTGTGTGTGTGTGTGTGTGTGTGTGTGTGTGTGTGTGTGTGTGTGTGTGTAATGTTACCGATAGACTCCTAAACGGAGAGGCTCACGAACTTGATATTTGGCACAAACATGGCCATTGAGCCTGGTACGAACATGGTCGACCTAAAATTTTATTTCATAATATTTTAAAACCATATTTTTACCTCAGCGCATTTCAGCGAGGAATATTATGACCGGAATGGCAGAGCAGCGCGCTGATTCGCTCAGAGCGATCACGTGATGTTCCAACTTTGCTGCCATAATCTTACAGTTATGCGTTCGCACGTAATTCAGTTTTTTCACATTTCAGCGAGGAACATTGCCATTCACACCACATAGGTTTTTTTTTCTTTCATCTTTAGATCCATATTTTTAGCCATAATGTAGCGAACGTAGCGTAACGTAGTGTAGCTAACGTAGCGTTAGCATAACGTAGCGATCCTTGCTCAGGATCTTCGTCAGGTTCGCGAGCAGTTAGCCAAAACGTAAAAGTGAAAATATATCGAATTTTTTATTCATATTTACCTCAGCGCATTTCAGCGAGGAACATTATACACGGAATCTCAGCTGGTCGCAGAGCAGCGCGCTGATTCGCTCAGAGCGATCACGTGATGTTCCAACTTTGCGGCCATAATCTCACAGTTATGCATTCGCACGTAATTCAGTTTTTTTCACATTTCAGCGAGGAACATTGCCATTCACACCTCATAGGTTTTTTTTCACTTTCATCTGATATTTGTGATTTATTTCAAACAAACTGTATTTCCCATCTACATGGCCATGTATTCCTATTAACGTTATGTAAAGTACATAAATTGTGTGGATTACATCATTTGTGGATGTGATCAATCGCCAGTAACCATCTATATCCCTCCCCTTCCCTCCTCCCCCTCCCTCCCGCTCCCCCTCCCTTTCCCCCCTCCCCTCCCCCTACCCTTCCCCCTCGCTTCCCCCTCCACCCTACCCTCTCCCCTTTCCCCCTCCCCTTTCCCCTCCCCTCCCCTCCCTACCCCTCCCCCTCCCCTCCCCCTCCCTTTCCCCATGCCCCTCCCTTTCCCCCCTACCCCTTCCTTTCCACCCTACCCCTTCCCCATCCCCCTCCCCCTCCCCTCCCCCTCCCTTTCCCCCATGCTCCTCCCTTTCCCCCCTACCCCTTTCATTCTGCCCAACCCCTTCCATTCTGCCCAACCCCTTCCCCACCCCCATCCCCCTCCCTCACCCCTCCCCCTCCCTTTCCCCCATGCCCCTCCCTTTCCCCCTACCCCTTCCTTTCCGCCCCATCCCCCTCCCCTCTCCCCTCCCCCTCCCCCATGCTCCTCCCTTTCCCCCTACCCCTTCCTTTCTGCCCCACCCCTTCCATACCCCCCTCCCCCACCCCCTCCCCTCCCCCAATCCCCCCTCCCCCGCCCCTCCTCCCCCCACTCCTCTCCCCCTCCCCCTCCCCCTCCCCTACCCCTCCCCCCTCTTCTCCCCTCCCCCCTCCCACCCTCCTCCCCCACCCCCCCTCCCCCTCTCCCCTCCCACCCCCTTCCCCCTCCCACCCCTCCCCCTCCCCCACCCCATCCCCCCCTCTTCTCCCCTCTCCCCCTCCCCATCCCCCCCTCTTTTCCCCTCTCCCCCTCCCCCTCCCCTCCCCCCTCTTCTCCCCTCTCCCCCTCCCCCTCCCCCTCTTCTCCCCTCTCCCCTCCCCCTCTTCTCCCCTCCCCCCTCTTCTCCCCTCCCCCCCGTTCCCCTCCCCTCCCCTCCCCCCTCCCCCCCCTCCCCCGCCCGGCAATGCCGGGTACTTCTGCTAGTATCATATAAATGTCATCAATTAAAACTCAATTGTGTGGTTTTACTTTCCTACAGAGCTGCTTCTTCTTCTCTTCCTCTTTAATGGCTACAATTAATTCCACCTTATTGTGGGGTAGGCCCGGGGAGGTTTTGGCCAAAAATTTTCACGAGCCGGCTGTCTAGGCCGGATGTTCGACTTTGGTTAGGACAGGTATTTGGAATAATAATTAGGAATACTTTTGCGACAAGACATACACACCTTAATTAGGTTATATCTGGGAAAGAGAATGACAGTGGGTATCAAAATCCTTACCAGTCTGCATAGTTGAACTCTGATCTCCCCCTCCCACACCCACTTTATTGTTAAATAAAATAATTTTACTGTTAAATTGAATAATTCCTAGTTTTATTATACGTAGAATCAGGAATCAATGAGGAAACACCTGCCACCTAAGCTTTTGTGTCAAAAACGCTTCTTTTTAGAAAGAAACAACTCTGTTTTTGCTTGAATAACGCGCACTACTACATGAATAACGCATGACAAACGCACAACGGGTTATTTTGCTGTGTACAAGCAATACTCACCCCTGGTTCTAACCAAATGATGTTCCACTGCTCTAATGTCGGTGGGTTCCCTTCTACACTCGGTGCCTCCAAAGTAGGTTGTCAAATGAGCATCCTCTATTGTGCAAAGTCTTTCCTCACCAAATCTGAACTTTTATCAGCTTACAAAGCCTTTTGTCTGGAGCTTGCTGGATGGAGCACTGTTCTGTCTTTTGGGCTGTGGCCCTTGCTTAAAAATCGGCTCTTCATGATGCTATGGAAACCAAGGCCCTCAAAATCATTGCAATCTCCTGGGATGAAGGTGAGTCTCTGGGAGTACAAATAGTGTTTTTGCACACACTATTTGAGGAAACACACACGTTACCTGCAATGGAATAGTGAACACCTGCTCACCAGGCTTTTGTGTCAAAAACGCTTCTTTTTAGCAAGAAACGAGTCTGTTTTGCATGATAAAAGGTCCAAGCGTGTACGTTCTATTTTCTTGTGTGCAAGCAAAGTACCCACTACTTGATAAAACACACAGGTTTCTGCAATGGAAAAGTTAACACCTCCAAACAAAGGTTTTGTGTCAAAAACGCTTCTTTTTAGCAAGAAACAAGGCTGTTCTTGCATGATTAAGGTTCCAAGCATAATACGTGTTAATTTGATGTGTGCAAGCAAAGGTACACATTTCTTGAGGAAACACACATTTCTGCAATGGTATCGTGAACAACTGCTACCTAAGCTTTTTGTGTCAAAAACGCTATTTATTTATATTAGCAAGAATCAAGTCATTTCTTACATGATTAAGGTTCCAAGTGTAATACGTGTTATTTTGCTGTGCAAGCAAAAGTACCCACAATTTCATGAAACACACAGGTTTCTGCAATGGAATAGTGAACATGGTCTCACCGAGCTTTTTGTGTAAAAACGCTCCTTTTTAGCAAGAACGAGTCTGTTCTTGCATGATTACGGTTCCAAGCGTAATTCGTGTTGTTTTGCTGTGTACAAGCTAAAGCAGACAGTATTTGAAGCACGAAATGGGTTTCCGCAATGGAATAGTGAACACCTGCTCAACAAGCTTTTGTGTCAAAAACGCATCTTTTTAGTAAGAAATGAGTCTGTTTTTTAAGGTTCCAAGCGTAACCCGTGTTACTTTGCTGTGTCCAAGGAAAAGGCCCCACTATTTGATGAAACACACACGTTTCTGCAATGGTGTAGTGAACAACTGCTACCTTCGCTTTTTGTGGCAAAAACGCTGCTTTTTCGCAAGAAACGAGTCATTTCTTACATGATTAAGGTTCCAAGCGTAATACATGTTATTTTGCTGTGTGAAAAAGCAAAAGCCAAAGTAAAAAAAAGCAAAACAAAGCAAAGCAAAGTAAAATAATAGTAAAAGCAAAAGTATGTACCTACAATTTGATGAAACACATACGTTTCTGCAATGATATAGTGAACAACTGCTGCCTTAGCTTTTTGTGTCAAAAACGCTGCTTTTTAGCAATAAACGAGTCATTTCTTACATGATTAAGGTTCCAAGCATAATACGTTTTATTTTGCTGTGTGCAAGCAAAAGTACCTACAATTTGAAGAACCACACGGGTTTGTGCAATGGAAAAGTGAACACCTGCTACCTAAGCTGTTTGTGTCAAAAACGCTTCTTTAGCAAGAAACGAGTCTGTTCTTGCATGATTAAGGTTCCAAGTGCAACACGTGTTAATTTGTTGTGTGCAAGCAAAGGTACACACTTCTTGAGGAAACACACACGTTTTCTGCAATGGTACAGTGAACAACTGCTACCTAAGCTTTTTGTGTCAAAGACGCTACTTTTTTGCGAGAAACGAGTCATTTCTTTCATGATTAAGGTTCCAAGCGTAATACGTGTTAGATTGCTGTGTGCAAGCAAAAGTACCCACAATTTGATGAAACAAAGATGTTTCTGCAATGGAATAGTGAAAACCTCCTTACTAAGCTTTGTCTAAAACCGCTATTTTGTTAAGCAAGAAACGAGTCTGTTCTTGCATGATTAACGTTCCAAGTATAATACTTGTTATAATGTTGTGTGCAAACAAAAGTACTCACTATTTGAAGAACCACACGGGTTTCTGCAATGGCAAAGTTAACACTTGCTACCTCAGCTGTTTGTGTCCAAAATGCTTCTTTTTAGCAAGAAACGAGTCAGTTCTTACAAGCTTAATGTTCCAAGCGTAATAAGTGTTATTTTGCTGTGTGCAAGCAAAAGTACCCACGACTTGATGAAACACACAGGTTTCTGCAATGGAATAGTGAACACCTCCGAACTAAGCTATTGTCTGAAAAACGCTATTTTTTTTAGCAAGAAATGAGTGTTCTTGCATGATTAACGATCCAAGCATAATACTTGTTATATTGTTGTGTGCACACAAAAGTACTCACTATTTGAAGAACCACACGGGTTTCTGCAATGGAATTGTGAACACATGCTCATCAAGCTTTTTTGTCAAAAACGCATCTTTCTAGCAAGAAACAAGTCTGTTTTTTTAGGGTTAATCAATATATCACAAATACTTGTTATATTGTTGTGTGCAAGCAAATGTACTCACTATTTCAGGAAACACACACGTTTCTGCAATTGAATAGTGAACACATGCTGACTGAGCTTTTTGTGTCAAAAAATCTACTTTGTAGCAAAAAAACAAGTCTGTTTTTGCATGATTAAGAATCCAAGCGTCATACCTGTTGTTTTGTTGTGTAGAAGCTATCGCTCACGCTGTTTGAAGAACCACACAGGTTTCTGCAATGGAACAGTGAACACCTACCACCAAAGCTTTTGTGTCAAAAAGCTACTTTTCAGCAAGAAACGAGTCTGTTCTTGCATGATTTAGGTTCCAAGCGTAATTCATGTTATTTTGCTGTGTACGAGCTAAAGCACACATTAACTGAGGAAACAAACTTTTCGGCAATGTAATAATGAACACCTGCTACCGAAGCTTTTTGTGTAAAAAAACCGCTCCTTTTTAGCAAGAAACGAGTCTATTCTTGCGTGATTACGGTTCCAAGCGTAATTCATGTTATTTTGCTGTGTACAAGCTAAAGCACACAATATTTGAAGCACTACACGGGTTTCCGCAATGGAATAGTGAACACCTGCTCAATAAGTTTTTGTGTCAAAAACGCATCTTTTTAGGAAAAAATAAGTCTGTTTTTTAAGGGTCAAAGCGGATTACGTTTTTTTTTGTTGTGTGCAAGCAAATGGACTCATTACTTGAGGAAACACAAAGGTTTCTGCAATGGAATAGTGAACACCTCCTAACTAAGCTTTGTCTAAAAACGCTCCTTTTTAGCAAGAAACGAATCCATTCTTGCATGATTAACGTTTCAAGCATAATACTTGTCATATTGCTGTGTGCAAACAAAAGTACTCACCATTTGAAGAACCACACGGGTTTCTGCATTTGAATCGTGAACACCTGCTCTCGAAACGTTTTGCTTCAAAAACGCTTCCTTTTAGCACGAAACGAGTCTGTACTTTACATGATTAAAGTTCCAGGCGTAATGCGTGTTATTTCACTGTATGCAAACAAAGTACCCACTATTTGATGAAACACACAGGTTTGTGCAATGGAAAAGTGAACACCTGCTACCTTCGCTTTTTTTGTCAAAAAACGCTGCTTTTTTGCAAGAAACGAGTCATTTCTTTCATGATTAAGGTTCCAAGCATAATACGTGTTATTTTGCTGTGTGCAAGCAAAAGTACCTACAATTTGATGAAACACAGGTTTCTGCAATGGAATAGTGAACACCTCCTAAATGAGCTTTTGTCTCAAAGAGGAAATTTTTTTCAGCAAGAAACGAGGCTGTTCTTGCATGATTAACGTTCCAAGCATAATACTTGTTATATTGTTGTGTGCAAACAAAAGTACTCACTATTTGAAGAAACACACGGGTTTCTGCAATGGAATTGTGAACACCTGCTCACCAAGCTTTTGTGGCAAAAACGCTATGTTTGTTTTTTAGCAAGGAACAAGTCTGTTTTTACATGATAAATGTTCCAAGCGTAATTCGTTTTGTTTTGCTGTGGACAAGCTAAAGCACACACTAATTTAGGAAACATAAACTTCTCTGTTATGTAATAAGGAACACCTGCCAGCTAAGCTTTTGTGTAAAAAAAAAACGCTCCTTTTTAGCAAGAAACGGGTCTGTTCTTGCATAATTAAGGTTCCAAGCGTAATACGTGTTATGTCGCTGTGTACAAGCAAAAGTACTTACTTTTGACGAAACACACAGGTTTCCGCAATGGAATAGTGAACACCTCCTAACTAAGCTTTTGTCTCAAAAACGCTATTTTGTTTTTAGCAAGAAACGAGTCGGTCCTTGCATGATCAATGTCCCAAGTACTCACTATTTCTCACTATTTCTTGCATGATCAACGTTCCAAGCATAATACTTGTTATATTGTTGTGTGCAAACAAAAGTACTCACTATTTGACGAAACACACGTTTCTGCAATGGAATAGTGAACACCTGCTAGCTAAACGTTTTTGTCAAAAACGCTCCGAGTAGCAAGAAATTAGTCTGTTTTTTGAGGGTCAAATCAATATAACACAAATACGTATTATATTGTTGTGTGCAAGCAAATGTACTCACTATTTCAGGAAACACACACGTTTCTGCCATTGTATAGTGAACACATGCTCACCGTGCTTTTTGTGTCAAAAAGCTACTTTTTAGCAAGAAACAAGTCTGTTTTGCATGATTAATAATCCAAGCGTAATACCTGTTGTTTTGTTGTGTACAAGCTATCCCCCACACTGTTTGAAGAACCACACAGGTTTCTGCAATGGAACAGTGAACACCTGCCACCGAAGCTTTTGTGTCAAAAAGCTACTTTTTAGCAAGAAACAAGTCTGTTTTGCATGATTAAGAATCCAAGCGTAATACCTGTTGTTTTGTTGTGTACAAGCTATCGCCCACACTATTTGAAGAACCACACAGGTTTCTGCAATGGAACAGTGAACACCTGCCACCGAAGCTTTTGTGTCAAAAAGCTACTTTTTAGCAAGAAACAAGTCTGTTTTGCATGATTAAGAATCCAAGCGTAATACCTGTTGTTTTGTTGTGTACAAGCTATCGCCCACACTGTTTGAAGAACCACACAGGTTTCTGCAATGGAACAGTGAACACCTGCCACCGAAGCTTTTGTGTCAAAAAAGCTACTTTTTAGCAAGAAACAAGCCTGTTTTAGCATGATTAAGGTTCAAAGCGTAATTCATGTTATTTTGCTGTGTACAAGCTAAAGCACACACTCATTGAGGAAACAAACTTTTCGGCAATGTAATAATGAACACCTGCTACCGAAGCTTTTTGTGTAAAAAACGCTCCTTTTTAGCAAGAAACGAGTCTGTTCTTGCATGATTACGGTTTCAAGCGTAATTCATGTTATTTTGCTGTGTACAAGCTAAAGCACACACTATTTGAAGCACGACACGGGTTTCCGCAATGGAATAGTGAAGACCTGCTCAACAAGCTTTTGTGTCAAAAACGCATCTTCTTTGTAAGAAATGAGTCTGTTCTTTAAGGGTCAAAGCGAATACATGTTATATTGTTGTGTGCAAGCGAATGGACTCATTACTTGAGGAAACACACAGGTTTAGGCAATGGAATGGTGAACACCTCCTAACTGAGCTTTGTCTCAAAAACGCTATTTTTGTTTTTAGCAAGAAACGAGTCTGTTCTTGCATGATTAATGTTCCAAGCATAATACTTGTTATATTGATGTGTGCAAACAAAAGCACTCACTGTTTGAAAAACCACACGGGTTTCTGCAATGGAATTGTGATCACCTGCTCACCAAGCTTTTGTGTCAAAAACGCTTCTTTTTAGCAAGAAAGGAGTCTGTACTTTACATGATTAAAGTTCCAAGCGTAATTCGTGTTATTTCGCTGTGTGCAAGCAAAAGTACCCACTATTTGATGAAACATGGGTTTCTGAAATGGAATAGTGAACACCTCATAACTAAGCTTTTGTCTCAAAAACGCTATTTTTTGTTTTTTTTAGCAAGAAACGAGTTTGTTCTTGCATGATTAACGTCCCAAGCATAATACTTGTTATATTGTTGTGTGGAAACAAAAGTACTCACTATTTGACGAAAGACACTTTTCTGCAATGGAATAGTGAACACCTGCTATGTAAACGTTTTGTGTCAAAAACGCTTCTTTTTAGCAATAAACGAGTCTGTTTTTTGAGGGTCAAATCAATATAACACAAATACATGTTATATTGTTGTGTGCAAGCAAATGTACTCACTATTTCAGGAAACACACACGTTTCTGCAATTGTATAGTGAACACATGCTCACCAAGCTTTTTGTGTAAAAAAACAAAAACCGCTCCTTTTTAGCAAGAAACGAGTCTGTTTTTTGAGGGTCAAAGTTGATTGATTTAGCTGATTAGTTGATTAGTTGATTGATTAGATTTCGGTCAAAGTTGATTTATCAAGTGTGGCTTCTTTTATTCAAACAGGTTCGTACAGTTCATCCATATCACCCACAGCATCGTCAGAGTTGTCATCGCTTTCATCTGCAGCAAGCTTCTGGTGGAACTAGCACAGGAGAATCCAAGTCATGGGGGACCGGCTTCAGAGCAGACTCAGCGGCGGATCCGGGGGGGGGATGGGTGAAGGGGGTGCACACACCCCCCCCTCCGGATTTTTGATAAATTATAAGCTCTGAATATCCTGGAGCAGCCCTCGTGTCCAGATTATTTTACAGCACCATATTACAGCACCAGATTACAGCACCTCAGAAACATGTGCATTCCATTTCTCGACCACCTGACCCAGGAAATGTACACCCGATTCTGTGATGAAAATCGGGAAGGTAGTGATCTGTTTCTGCTGATGCCATCTGCAATAATCGCCGATACCTGTGACATTCCAGCCCTACATCAGAACATACACCATGACGTCACCATATCCCCACATGATGCTTGTGACATTTTCATTCAGAAACACAAGCGCCGTCTATTCCAAAAGAGCTAATTTACGATTAATAAAATAATACACATTCCGCTGTCCTATCTGATCTCTTTTGTGGGGAGAACTCCCTGCCTTGATCTTCACAACCTTGGCGCATGGTGGTGCCGGGCTTTGACCATCACACAGTCTGTCATCGCCATCATTTCACACTATGGGAGTGCACAGGTCTTTTATAACTACTGGTGAGCCCGTTGGTCCAAATGGACCAAATTTTCATCGGCTTTCATGGCCTTGCAGCATACCCGCCTGCTGTAGTGCTTGAGTTGGAATAAATGCGTTGTAAAATATTATCATTGTTTTTGTTATTAGTCCCCTACCGGTGTACACAGGAGGGGACTATAAGTTTGCACGCTGTCAGTCTACTAAAATGTCATTTTGGAATTTGCGACAGGGCACGTGGTTTGGCAGATATCGTTAATTAAACGAAAATATTTTTAAAATGGATATCTCTTGTTTATTCGAGAGTTCTCCTCAAGCCGCACCGCGTGCCCTCAGCCTCGTTTGCGAACGTCAAAAGCGCGACACAGCACGCACTTTCGGGAGGGGCGGAGCCAAGCTGAGCAACATATATATACACATCGATCATTGATCGTGAACCCGAAAATATAATAAATTACTGATATTTAGCGACTCGAAAGGTTCTTTATCAACAACTTATTTTCTCGTGCTTCTGCTGACCTGTCTACAAGGTGTATAAATCGAAGTCCCGAGTGCGAATCACAGGTGAGCCCATCCTGAGGTATTAGTTAGGTCCAAAACTTCAATTCCGTGACCATTTTCTGGCTAGTAAGGTTTGACGATTGATTTGACTTCTATTGACATTTTATAACAAAAATAGCCTCTATGTCCCTCCCAAAAATCCCGGCATTTTTCGCCAGAGGCCCGAATCCAAGATGACCGCCGGCACTATCTTGAAAAATTTAGTTTTGAACCAGAACACCTAGAATCACGTACAAAGACACTTTTTGGGGTAATTTGACCACGATGATTCCGAATCTGACATTAGTTTGACGTTATGACATTATTTTGACCCAGAAATCCAAGATGGCCACCATCCAGTAGAGCGAAAATGCAACTTTTAAATGGGAGAACATATGATCATGAATTAACACATTATTTTGGGTAAATCTATACTGGCCACGGAATTGAGGTCCTGATTAGTGAATTGCTATTTTCTTGTTTTTTATTTGTCTGTGTGTGTAATGTCATATACTTATTTCTGTCTTTCCAGGGAGTATACGAGCGAATGAGATGGCACTGAGAAGCGCAGTATTCAGAAGATAGCTGTCAAGAGAATGTCCACCGTTCCGTGTGTCCTCCAGTGTGGCGGGCTTTGCAATGAAGCCACTGATGTCGTTACCTCCGTTGAGAGTTGGGAAAATCTCAAGAAAAAAGCCCTGTTATGGAACGGTCTTGACAAGTTCGGAGACGTTTATGCAACAGTCAATTGGGATAATGGTCCCGGCAGACAATGTGTCCATAAATCATGTAGGCTGACATTATGGAATGCTAATAAACTGGAGCAGGCCAAGACAAGACAGAAAAAACGAGAAGTCAAGGATTGCCAATCTCAGTCTTCGTCCATGTCTGAGGCTTTCCCCCCGGCTGCTTCTCCACCTGCCAAGCGGCTGCGATCAAGTGTAGAAGGGCTGATACATGAAAAAACAAAATGTGTCTGGTGCTGTAAACCGGAGTCGGCAAAGCACCCAGAATCAAAGCTGTCCCTGATTTCGTATGATAATGCATGGGCAGCGTTCAAGAGTCACACGGTGGTCCTCGAAGATCAGAGCATGCGAGACAGAATCAACTGTGTGATCGATTATGCAGCTGATGACCCATATGCGATTGAGATCAGATATCACAACAAATGCTGGTTGAAATATGTGCGTAGTTACCAGAAAATGAGTGAAGATGACAAACTCCCATGCATGCACAATGTCAATCTCCGTGAGGCTCAGACTATCTTCTTTGACCACATCAGAACAGTTATCTTTGAGGACCGTGAGCTAAGGTCACTACAGAGCCTCCTCAAAGACTACAGCTCTATCATATCTCGGTATGGCTTCTCAACATCCAGCATCAAGTCATCCTTTATCAAAGATATCCTGACCCGGGAGTTTGAGGGCAAGATCAGCTTCCACTCCCGCCCTCAGAGAAACCAGAGCGACCTAGTCTATGACACGTCTGGGGGTGGTTCATATGTTGAAGCAGCACTCTCCGCCATCGGTGTTGGCAGTGAACAACTGGTGCACAATGTGGCTAAGCGGCTCAAGGATGATGTCAAGTCAATCAAACCCATCCCATGGCCGCCAAGAGTTGAGGAGCTAGAAGAGGAGGAAGAGCTCTCGCCTCTCATGGTGCAGCTGCTATCTGCTTTGCAGGGGAAGAAGGAGGTAGATCTGTCTCCCAGCACACTCTCTCTCACCTCTCTCATCACGCAGTACATTACAAAGCGACCCACCACTACCGCCATCAATGCCACCGTCACCCTTCATGGGATGACTCGCAGCAAGGAGCTTATTGACTTACTACAAGCTGGGCATGGGGATCAGCTACACGAACGTGCTTCTCCTACGTGACCTCTGGACCATGCATGACCTCGAGCGATGTTTGATCTGTCCTGATGAGATCGCTGAGGGAGAACCAAGCATTAGTATCATTGACAATGATGACTTTACCAACGACACGTTGACAGGAGGGGGTACTGCACACCGCTGTAACTGGATGTTTCTGCAGCGTCTAGAACGTCTTGTACCGGATTATGAGGCTAACATCCAGGATGAGCAAACACGCATCACAGACGCAAAGACTGTGTCACAGGCACTAACTGAGAAGGCATCTGAGATGCAGGTAGTTAAGCCGTATAGGACGATAAAACGTGGGGAGCCTCCCATCCGGCCAAAGCCCACTATGTTCTCATCAAGTACAAAGCATCAGTGCAAGCGGAGCATTTTTCATGCCCTTGCTCGTGTGGACGTGGATGGTGACTGCCCTGATGCAGCTGAGCAGGCTATCCCTTCATACAATGGGTTTTATGCTGGTTTAAATGCGGAGCAAGGGAAGAGCAAGGCTTATTTTCATATGTCCTACAATCAACCGCCCAACAAGTCAGTTGTGAATGACATCATGGACAAGCTTTCTATCATCATTGCCACCCAGCACATGCCTTT
Source organism: Myxine glutinosa (assembly GCF_964187855.1). NCBI lineage: Eukaryota > Metazoa > Chordata > Myxini > Myxiniformes > Myxinidae > Myxine > Myxine glutinosa. The sequence goes on from NC_136263.1 coordinate 111,421,319, forward strand.
CGCCTTCTTAGTGGGAGATCATCCCGTGTACGTCCTCATTACCCTGCTCAAGGCCGAGAACCTAAAGAAATGCCTGCCTCTAATGAGCTCGTTGTGGACTTCAATTCTGCCCATGCTGCAGGGGAGGAAAAGTTGACCAGCTTCTTGCAGGAGCGGGTATTCAGTAAGAATACCTCCCTTCATGCACCTGTCCCTCTGAGTAAACGCTTGACATTTGCCAAGATGCCAGACACGGAGAAGCCCAGGGAGGAACTCAAAACGAGAGCTGCTGAAATGGAGCAGAATGCTCTCAAGGCAGTGATCAACCTGGTTGAGGTCAGTCATCTTGTGGACCTCACTGAGTTGCTGGAACATCGTGTTGTTGAGGAGTGTGTGGCTTTATTCAACTCCAACGGAACATACAGGAAGACACAGAAGAGTAAGTTCATCCAGAAACTCTCTCTGCAATCTGTAGATCTGCAGGAACCCTACACCGCTCTCATCGACATGGGCATGATTTGGAGGATGGCAACTCCATCAGCAGAGGATCGACAGACGCAACATGGCACCCCATACAAGTGGTCAGACTATGTCCACAAGGTGTCTTCCATCATCCTTGCCCGCCATGGTGATGCTGAACGTATCTTCTGTGTGAATGACCCATATGACACACCATACTCTACTAAAGATGACGAGCGAGACCTGCGGGTACAGGGTAAGGCACATATACCCAACACCTACATGAAATTTAATGACCCCTTCCCTTCTGCCCAAGCATTCAAAACACTTCTATGTAGCGTCAGCAACAAGGGGCGGATGCAAAAGCTGATATGCACCTACCTGACAGACCTTGCAGAGAGTGTTGATGCAGAGATTGTCTACTCTGTTGGCTCCCACTGCACCAATTTGTCAACCCAGCAACCAATGGAGAACTACAGCTTTGACCAGTCTGAGGCTGATACTGTCCTCTTTTCTGCTTATGCAGTTCTGCGTGAATCAGGCTACAGTGGCCCTGTTGTCATTGATACCGCTGATACCGATGCCTATGTCGCGGCAGCAGTCATCTCGCAGCAGCTGCCCGGAAAGCTCTGTATCAAGAGGAAGAAGGAGACTATCTTATGTCATGGCCTGGTTAATGACGAGATGGCAGACTGTATTGTGCAGCTGCACTGTATGACAGGCTGTGATGCCAACTCAGGCTTCTATGGCAAGGGTAAGAAGTTGGTGTATGACCGGGTGGTGAAGAGCCCTGTGGCTCGACGGCAGCTCTCGCTGTGTGGAGATAGCCTTGACCTTGAGGAGGAGGTGCTAGAGGAGCTCTTCCAGTTCACACGACATGTCATCTATGGCGACGAAAAGAGTAGCACCATGGCTGAGGCCCGTGCAGCAAAGTGGAAGACACTGAAAAACAAATCATTTATCCGTCTCCCTCCAGATGCAGACAGCCTACGCCAACACTGCCTCCGAGCAAACTACTTGGCATATTTTGTGCGTCATCCCTCCAAGAAACACCACCCCTCGCCACTCGGACATGGCTGGGAGCTGGTGGGTGGTCGCTGTCGCCCTGTCCGCCACACGCAACCTGCTCTCCCGACACATCTACCTGCACCAGGGCCAGCTGAAGAGAGTGAGGAAGATGAGAGCCAGGAGGGGAATGAGGAGCGAGATGATGATGTACAAAGGCGGGGACATTCATCGGAATCTGATGATTCAGATTCTAGTGAAGCAGAATGCTCTGATTCGGACTAATCATATAATTAAAGGTCATATTGATTAATTACTTCATTTGAAAACTGTTCAAGTCACAGCTATTAAAAATAGCTTATTTTGAAGTGTAATGAGTTTACTTGTCATGCAATCATCAATTACTTTACTGCAAGATATCCTTATGGAGGTAGTTTCTTTAACATGTTTAAGTACAAAAGTTGCATTTTCGCTCTACTGGATGGTGGCCATCTTGGATTTCTGGGTCAAAATAATGTCATAACGTCAAACTAATGTCAGATTCGGAATCCTCGTGGTCAAATTACCCAAAAAAGTGTCTTTGTACGTGATTCTAGGTGTTCTGGTTCAAAACTTAATTTTTCAAGATAGTGCCGGCGGTCATCTTGGATTCGGGCCTCTGGCGAAAAATGCCGGGATTTTTGGGAGGGACATAGAGGCTATTTTTGTTATAAAATGTCAATAGAAGTCAAATCAATCGTCAATCCTTACTAGCCAGAAAATGGTCACGGAATTGAAGTTTTGGACCCAAAACTTCGGACTAATCATAGGTTATAGGTCGCAACTATATTGGTCGGTCGCAACTATAGGTCGCAACTATATTGAGCGATTAGGAACGATTCAGAACCTGTGGGTAAATAACACTTGGTAATTTCCCCAACAGTTTTCCGGACGACAGACTGCCGGTACGGGACATGTATTGCAGCGCAATACTCAGAATGCTTGTTTATTTAGTAATGAGAATGGCATGCCATGGAAGGACGTATTAAGCTGCTCTATACACCTTAACATGGCGTGCGTTTAGAAACATTGGAATTCTTCTGGATTCTTTGTAGTTAATTAGTCTAATTAACTCAGGAGATCATAACAATCATTTCGCGAGAACGACACAAATGAGAAATTCTATATCAGAAAACTCCAGTAGAACTACACAAAAAACATGCCGCACGCATGCATGCACGCACACACACACACACACACACACACACACACACACACACACACACACACACACACACACACACACACACACACACACACACACACACACACTTCATCAATTTATAGCAGAAGGAACAGCTGGGCAAGTCATCGCGAATCTGTTGAACTGTTGGACCAGGGAAGAACACAAGGAACTGCAGAAACTTCCAAGAACGCACAAAATGCCGTTTCTGACGATCAATTTTTTTAAATGAATTAAAAAAAAAATTAATTAATAATTTTTAAAAATCTGGGGAGGACCCCCAGACCCCCTTTCGTCCCCCCTCCCCCCCAGCGCTATCGTTTTATGCACCCCCTCCCCCCGTCTTGAAATCCTGGATCCGCCCCTGAGACTTACAATCTGGATATACAATTTTTGATTTGTTTTCCATTGAGAAACCAGCAATTTTTGTCATACAAAAGAAGCAGTCAGAGTGATGATTTGTTGGCTCACGCCATATCATTGGCACAGCAAAAGGCATTCCCTTCCTTTTGCCACTCAAGCACTGCGTAAAGCCCCGAGTTACACACGGTGCAGAAAACATGAGGTGCCCAATGTTATGTTTGGAATTCACGTTTATGATTGATATGTTTGGAATATGGGAGGGACGTCATCGGAAACGGAAATGACGGTTGGGTTAGAAAGTGTGGGAGGGGCTGAGAGAGGCACGCGGTTCTGGATGAGGCCTGAAGCCGAAGGCTGGGTGATTGGTGATTAAACCGTTGACGTTCACAAGCAGTACGTTTCGTGTGATTACTGGATACAACACCCAACTCTTGTTTTGGTCTCCAACTATACATTCAAAATAATACGAGTAAGCAGTTTTCACCCTCTTGGTAATGTTCTTGCGCTGGCTACGTGAAGTGTATTTCCCACAGATATAACAAAAGTTATCAGGGTGATTCATACAGCCTCACCTATTCATGATGCCTGTAGTAACATACAGTCACGTGAAAAAGTAAGTACACCCCATGTAAAGTTTTGACTTTTTCAACATATTTCAACATACAGTCATTTGATCTTCATTTCAACAATATTGAAAGATAAAGGTGATATAATATAACAAATATCATGAAACATTTACATTTTGTAGTCCATTGTATAATTTAAATAAACATAAATGCAAATTTCGCATGTAGAAAAAGTAAGTACACCCCATGTAAAGTTTTGACTTTTTCAACATATTTCAACATAGTCATTTGATCTTCATTTCAACAATATTGATAGATAAAGGTGATATAATACAACAAATATCATGAAACATTTACATTTTGTAGTCCATTGTATAATTTAAATAAATATAAATGCAAATTTCGCATGTAGAAAAAGTAAGTACACCCCTACATTTATCACTACTTCAAATACCTAAAATTAGAATCAGGTGCACCAGCTCAGGTGCAAATGATTAGAACATCGTTAGCGAGGATCTTGGAGGAACCTGAATTATTTAAACCTCAGACATTTAGTTTGGTTTGCTCTTTGTTGTTGAAGTGTGGGGCGTCACCATGCCTAGATCAAAAGACCTATCTGAGGCCTTCAGAAAGAAGGTTATAGATGCCTACGAGTCTGGGAAGGGATTTAAAAAGATCTCCAAACAATACAATCATTCGACTGTCCGGAAGATCATCTACAAGTGGAGAAGATTCCAAACAACTGCCAACGTGTTCAGGCCAGGCCGCCCCAGCAAGTTCAGCCCGAGAGCAGACCGCAAGATGCTGAAAGAAGTCTCTAAGAACCCCAGAATGTCATCACGGGACCTACAGGTAGCTCTTACCACTGTTGATGTCAAAGTGCACGAGTCTACCATTAGAAAGAGGATGCACAAATTTGATCTACATGGGAGGTGTGCCAGGAGGAAACCTTTGCGGTCCAGAAAGAACATCAGGGCAAGAATAAAGTTTGCCAATGGACACCTAGGCAAAGACCAGCACTTCTGGAACAATGTGCTCTGGACAAATGAGTCAAAGGTAGAGCTATTTGGCCACAGTACCAGAAGACATGTTTGGCGAAAACCAAAGACAGCATTTGACCACAAGAACCTGATACCAACTGTAAAGCATGGTGGTGGAAATATTATGGTTTGGGGCAGCTTTGCTGCATCAGGGCCTAGGCAGCTCACCATCATAGAATCCACTATGAATTCTTCATTGTACCAGAGGGTGCTTGAGGATAATGTGAGGCCATCTGTCGGAAAGTTGAAGCTCAACCGAAGGTGAACCTTGCAACATGACAATGACCCTAAACATACCAGTAAATCCACCAAGGAATGGTTGAAAAGAAAGAAATGGAGGGTTCTGAAATGGCCAAGTCAAAGCCCGGATCTAAATCCCATCGAGATGGTGTGGGGGGATTTGAAACGAGCTGTGCATGCAAGAAACCCCTCAAACATCGCAAAGCTGAAAGAATTATGCATGGAGGAGTGGGCAAAAATTTCTCCCAGTCGATGTCAGAAACTGGTAGACAATTATAAGAAACGCCTACTTGAGTTTGTTTCTGCCAAAGGGGGCAATACCACCAGTCCTCCCTCCAGGTCTTTAAAACAGCTGTTCACCACCATCTCTTATCTTCCCCCATCCAAAACCTTGATCTTTTCTACCCCCGCTAATTCACCCCAGATCCACCTTGTTCGAAATTCCAACTTATTTCCTGGAAGTCCTGGCAGTGTCCATATGTTTTATACCTCTCCCACCCCCCACCCCTTCCCACGCTCCCCCCTTCCCATGCCCCCCCCCCCAAAGCCCTCTCCCTCTCACAGATCTCTCGATGTCTCCATGTCTCTCGGTCCCTGCTCTCAAATGTTGTGTTTGTGTCCTTCCCCCTCTCTCCCCATCTTGTCTACCGCTCCCGATGTTATATGTTTGATGTGTCGGTTTGTCTTTCTGTGTGATTAATGTTTGCTCTTTCACGAGCCTCGATCTTGTATACAAAAAAAAAAAAAAAAAAAAAAAAAGGGTGTACTTACCTTTTCCACATACAAAATTTTGCATTTATGTTTATTTAAATTATACAATGGACTACAAAATGTAAATGTTTCATGATATTTGTTATATTATATCACCTTTATCTATCAATATTGTTGAAATGAAGATCAAATAGCTGTATGTTGAAATATGTTGAAAAAGTCAAAACTTTACATGGGGTGTACTTACTTTTTCACGTGACTGCATGTCCAACCTGAAAATTTATATACAAATTTTTTTTAAGGTTATAACCTGAAAATATATAGATACTATTGGCATGTTATGAATTCCAAACTTTATACATTCTTGAAATATGTACATTGAATTTAAACATTTTAGAATCAAGATATTAACTCCTCTCAGCACGGAAGCGGCGCGCAAAATTGTAATGCCGTGTGGAAAATTTTACTTAAAAATTCAGAGCTTGGGCAGTTTTCATTCATCTATCTTCAATCTTCTATCTTCTATCTTCTATCTTCTAATGTATATATACACTACCGGTCAAAGTTTTAGAACACCTCAATTTTTCCAGTTTTTATTGAAATTTATGCAGTTTAATGTCTCAATGTACTCTGAAAAATAAGCATAGAACAAATAAACAATTGGAGATAAAAAAGAAATCATTGAATCATTTTGTTTAACAAAATTTAATTTAAATTTTTGACTCAGCAAAGTAGCCACCTTTTGCAGATATAACCGCTTACTTACATCGAAGCTTACTTCGACACACTCGTGGCATTCTTTCTACAATGGAAATCAAATATTGTTCGGGAAGTTCTTCCCAATACTGTTGCAGAAGTTCCCACAAATGTGTTGCACTTGTAAGTTGCTTTGCTTTCACCCTTCTGTCCAGTTCATCCCAAACCAGCTCGATGGGGTTTAAGTCTGGAGACTGTGCTTGTCATTCGAGGATTTGAAGCCTACCGTCTTGTTCTTTTTTCGAAGGTAGTTTTCACATAGCCTGGAGGTGTGTTTAGGGTCATTATCTTGCTGTAGGATGAACCCCTGACCAACTAGGCGTATACCAGAGGGTATTGCATGGTGCTGCAAAATGCTGTGGTAGCCCTTTTGGTTCAGGGTGCCAGTCACTCTGTGCAAGTCGCTGACTCTGGATCCAGCAAAAGAGCCCCAGATCATCACGCTTCCTCCTCCATGTTTGACAGTTGGTGTCACACACTGAGGAACCATCCTTTCGCCTACTCGACGGCATACAAAAACCCTGCGTGATGAACAAAAGATTTCAAATTTTGATTCATCGGTCCAAAAGACCTTCTTCCAGTCTTCAGTAGTCCAATGGCGGTGCTTCATGGCCCAGGCAAGCCTCTTTTTCTTATTTTGCCATCTTAGCAATGGCTTTCTTACTGCCACACGACCTGTCAAACCTGCAGCTCGAAGTCTTCTCGTCACAGTTGAAACTGAGACTTGCTTACTTCGACCAGTGTTAAGCTGTGCTTGAAGCTGTTGTCCTGTGAGCTGCCTATCACACAAGCTGTTGACTCTCAGAAACTTGTCTGCTAATTCTGTTGTGGCTTTGGGTATGCCAGACCTCTTCCTGTCAGAGTTTCCTCCAGTTTCCAATATACTACTTCCTGCAGTGTAATATTGTTCAAATAATGCTTCAGAGGGTGTAATATCAGTCTGTTCCAATACTGCTTTTATACAGACAGGGGGTTTGTAAACAAGTGATCAGTAGATGTTGGGACACCTGTAGGAATTGTTTGCATCAATTTTCAAGTCTTAAGTTACTTACATTGCTGCAGAACAGCTGTAAGTTGTTAACCCATCTTCAAGCAGCCATCAATCATCAGGACTGGTCTCCCATCTCTACCACTGACATCAACTCATCCTGGGAATTTTCCAAAGTAAATTGCTCTCTCTCATGCACAGGTTGATCCCATCTTGTCTTCAGTTGTCATACCCTTCCTCCCGTCCATGGTACACGGAATCTTGTGGTGAGGCTGTTGCCCAGAAACAACTTGCCTTCGTCTCCTGGAAAGCAAATCCAACGGAAGGAAATCTCATTTCCTTTCACAAAGCCCGAAACATGTGTGTGTCCACCCTCAGGAGAGCCAGGAAACAATATCTCTCCGTTCTCAAGACCGAACTCTCTTATCTGTCTCCCTCTTCCAAATCCTGGTGGCGTCTGGTCAAATCTGTTTCTGGTGTTTGTTCCCCCTCCATCCCCTCCCTTACCTCAAATGGCGACACAGCTGACTCCGCACGTGAAAAAGCTGAATGCCTCAACTCTGTGTTTGCCTCTAAATCTTGTGTCCCAAACCCATCCCTCTCTGTACCCACCGTACCCACCCATACCCAGCTGCTCCTGGACTCCACGTCCTTTCCTCCTGACAAGGTGGAAAAGTTTCTGTCAACCCTCGACTCTGATTCTGCAACTGGACCTGACGGCATCAGCCCACGGGTCCTAAAATCCTGTTCTTCCGCTCTTTCACTCCCTCTCTCTCTTCTCTTCACCATCTCTTTTGCTCAAGGTCAACTGCCATCTGCTTGTAAATCAGCCAACATCACCGCTTTACACAAAAAAGGTGCAAAAACAGATCCAGCAACTACAGACCAATCAGCCTTCTCCCAATTATCAGCAAAGTCATGGAATCCATCATTGTTTTGGATATGAAATCTTTCCTCTTCTCCAATGGTTTGATCTCTGATCATCAATTTGGTTTCAGACCAGGTCACTCTACTCTGGACATGCTGCTTCTGCTGTCTCAACAATGGATGGAGGTCCTCAATGCCAAACAGGAAATTAGAGCTGTCTCCCTCGACATATGACGTGCCTTCGATACGGTCTGGCACCCCGCTCTGCTCAGCAAACTCTCCTCCTTTGGTATCCATGGAAATCTCCACGCATGGCTGGCAGACTTCCTCTCTAGTCGTAGTCAACGTGTGGCCCTGAATGGGTTTCTCTCATCTCCTCTTCCTGTTCAGGCTGGAGTTCCCCAAGGCAGTGTTCTGGGCCCTGTGCTTTTTCTGGTCTTCATCAATGATCTCTCTGACTCTCTTGAAAATCCTCTCTATCTCTTTGCTGATGACTCTACTCTCTGTCACTCCATTCCTCATCCCTCAGATCAGCAGTCTGCAGTCTCCTCACTCTCTGCACACCTGGACAAAATCACAGGCTGGTCAAACAAGTGGAACATGTCTTTCAATCCTGACAAATCCCACACTCTTACGATGTCTCTCTGAAAAGACCGACTGGACAACCCTCCCATGTACGTACTTTCTGAATAATCCTCTCCAAGAAGTTCTTTCACTCAAGCTTTTGGGTCTCATTATCTGCCATGATCTTTCCTGGGAAAACCACATTTCCAAGCTGGCCTCCAAAGCCAGTCGCCGACTGGGCATCCTCCGTCGTGCAAAGTCCTTCCTTGGCACACCTGAGCTCCTCACCACATACAAGGCTTTCATCCACAGCTCAATGGAGTACTGCTCTCCCCTCTGGGCTGCTGCTCCTGCCTCACACCTAGCTCGTCTTCATGCTGTTGAAACCAAAGCGTTCAGAATCATTGGAATCTCCCGCGATGACGCTATCTCCGAGGGCCTTTCACTTACTCACCGCAGGCAGGTTGGTGGTCTTTCCATCTTCTACCGACTCCTCTCCGGCCTAGCCCCCCCCAGCCCTGTCTGTGCTCTGTCCCCCAAATATTCCTACAGGTCGCACAAGATCTGCCTGCAACCCTCTTATGGTTAAACTGCCAAAATCAAGACTCTCTGCTCACCTTCACTCCTTCATTCCTCTTTTCTCCCGCCTCTGGAACAAACTCCCTCACTCTCTTCAATCCCACTTCTCCCTCCAGGTCTTTAAAACAGCTGTTCACCACCATCTCTTATCTTCCCCAATCCAAAACCTTGATCTTTTCTACCCCCACTAATTTCACCCCAAATCCACTTTTTTGAAATACCAACTGCTTTCCTGGAAGTCCTTGGTGTCCTTGCGTTTTATACCTATCCTGCCTCCCCCCAAGCCCTCTCCCTCCCACACATCTCCCGATGTCCCTGCTCTCAAATGTTGTGTTTGTGTGCCTCCTCCCCTTCTCTCCCCATCTTATCTGACGCTCCCCTTTTTATATGCTTTGTTTGCTTGTTTGTTTGATTTGTTTGTTTGATAAATGTTAGCTCTTTCACGAGCCTCGATTCTGGATACAAAAAAAAACCAAAAAAAAAAACCATTACCTGTTCCCTGAAGAAGGCCTTTTTTTACAATATAACTGTGCAATTTACATTATTTTGCCCGTTTTTGCTAACCTAAACTTATTTTTTAACCTCGAGCTGTTTACTGCTTACCTTTGTACCATTTCAGTTTATTCACTGGACATTAAACTGCATAATTTTCAATAAAAACTAGAAAAATTGAGGTGTTCTAAAACTTTTGATCGGTAGTGTATATATAAAAGAAAGTTTTTGTTTGTTTGTTTGTTTGTTTGTCTGCACGCGCTAATCTCCTGAACGGTGAAAGATAGGAGGAAACCTCTAAAACAAAAAATGTCGGGACGGGCCCCGGGAAGGTTATAGGCTAGGTGGCGAGGCTGGTCGAGGCCACCTTGGCCAGGCTTGGCCCATTTCGCAATTAAAAACTGAGCTGAATTATCGTAGCCAATCTTCTACGGCCGCGAGTAAAAGCTGAATTATAGTAGTAAATTAAACAATACTTGAATGTGTGTTGATATTTTAAAGCAAGTTTAGGTGGTCAACTTTTCATGCATCCCTCTCTCATTCATTGTTGGTGTCTATAATGTGAAAATTAACATTGAAAAATATGTTTTTAAAAATGTTAAAAGATTAAACTTTAAAGGCAAAAAAGGTAGTTCTGCAATCAAATTTATTCCAATGTCTAAATGATGTTTTAAAGGTTACATTTTTCTCAACACGTGATAGCATTTGGGAAGAAATATGCATCCCTGGAAGCCATATGCCATGGTAATTACAGCAAATATCTCAACTGCAACGGCGACTTTCCCTTCAGTACTGCTAAAAGCAGGTATAAACGCTAGAGCAACAATGAGGAAGAATAGCAAGCTGAAACGTATAAACTTTGGTTCTTCGGATGCGGTGGGAAACTTTTGTGCCTTTCCTGCCAAGACAAAGCAAGTGATCACCAGAAGTCCTTCGTATACAGCAGCACAAGCAATCCATGCTGGTGATGTTCCAGTGCATTCCAACACGATAATTCCCACGCGAGCTTCCAAATTGGTGCTTGCTCTGGATTCGCTTGTCACACTCCATGATATACACAAAACTATTTGTGGAAATGCACAAATCACACCTATGCTGAACAGATGGTTAGGAATCATAGTCTGCATCCCTGAAAGTGCTTTTGCTAAAATAAAAAAACCCAAAAAAACAAAAACGATTTGTTTAAGGATTATCATTTAGACAACAAATATCGTTCAAATGAACTAGCAAAATACCCAATGCACATTTGCAAATGAACAGACAAAATACAATCAGTAGATGAATGAATAATCCAAGATTATTTGTTTGATTCTTATTCAAATGCTAATAAGAAATTTTGTGCAAATGCAAGAGGCACAGCATACCAAAATAAAGTAAATAAACCAATGCAGAACGAGCGTAACTGTTGTATATCGGAGATTCTGTTGTCGAAGGTTTCCCACTGCTAAAGAAGATTTTTATTTTGAATTATATATTTACTCATGAGGTACCCATGCTATGTACGGGAGGGAGATCAGAATCTCAGAAAAAGTGTGCACTATAAATTCCACATTCCTGTGACACCTTCAGTTGAACGTTAGGCTGGTTCGTTCTTTCTACACGAAGTCAATGGCCAAACTACAGATACCGAATGCGTGAATTTCATGGGTGGAAACCCTCACATAATTTCCTAATTCTGCTTTAAACTCAATTTCTCTATGAATTAAATTCCAAACAGCATCATTACAATCACAAATTAATACTATAGCATTAATATAACAAAATACAATGTTACAAACACTCGTGACGTAAACGAATATAGACCAATCTAACGTGATAACCAATACAGATGAATCTGCCGGTGAAAAAGGGCAGATACAAAACACTTCATCCGGATCAAAAGTCAAAATCACAACTGTATCGAGAAGTTTATGAAACTTCCCACCACCTTAGGCTACGTAAAAGCGGCATTATTAGGTTGGAAACTTAAAATCACGATTGTGTTGAGATATTATCAAACCAACGAATGTTCGTGATTATGTTTACTTCACGATCGGGAGCATCTTCTACGGTCTCGAAATCATAATTGTATTGGGGGATTTATAAAACCTCCAACATACCTTACGACACCTGCTGGGACCCCAAGACATTCCACAGAAAGTTTGGCAGGACTAGCCCCAAAATTTAGGGAGTAGTTTCGGGACAGATGGACGGACAGACACTCCTGTTTTTATAATGTAGAGATTATAGATGCTTAAGCATATTATTGATCTACCATCATTTAATGCACAGTATTTCATTCCATGAATTTTCTGCTAAATTCAAGTCATTTTCAACACGATTCATGAAAACGAGTATCCCTTGGTTGATGGTGTTGGCTGGTTGTTGTTGTTGGTACACAGGTATATATTGGTAAACACTATGTTGTACACAGGTCACTAATATTTAGGTCACTAAGTTGTTGTTCATACAGTATTTACTAATAGCCATTTCTATGTTGCATCATAGTCCAATTGAATTTTAGATTTTTCTTAGGTGCCCATTTTGGTTTAGTTGGCCATTTTAAATGTAATCAGATATGGGTCTATTTGCCCAATTTGATAGGTCATTGAATGGACATTTGTCTTTTTAGAGGGCCATTTCTTTCTTCATGAAAGAAACCACTCTGTGATGGTACATATGTGTATATATATACAGTCACGTGAAAAAGTAAGTACACCCCATGTAAAGTTTTGACTTTTTCAACATATTTCAACATACAGCTATTTGATCTTCATTTCAACAATATTGAAAGATAAAGGTGATATAATACAACAAATATCATGAAACATTTACATTTCGTAGTCCATTGTATAATTTAAATAAACATAAATGCAAATTTCGCGTGTGGAAAAAGTAAGTACACCCTTGGCTCTAATAGGTGGTATTGCCCCCTTTGACAGAAACAACCTCAAGTAGGTGTTTCTTATAACTGTCTACCAGTCTCTGACATCGACTGGGAGAAATTTTTGCCCACTCCTCCATGCAGAATTCTTTCAGCTGTGTGATGTTTGAGGGGTTTCTTGCATGCACAGTTCGTTTCAAATCCCTCCACAATATCTTGATGGGATTTAGATCCGGGCTTTGACTTGGCCATTCCAGAACCCTCCATTTCTTTCTTTTGAGCCATTCCTTGGTGGATTTACTGGTATGTTTAGGGTCATTGTCATGTTGCAAGGTCCATCTTCGGTTGAGCTTCAACTTTCGGAAAGATGGCCTCACATTATCTTCAAGCACCCTCTGGTACAATGAAGAATTCATAGTGGATTCTATGATGGTGAGCTTCCCAGGCCCTGATGCAGCAAAGCTGCCCCAAACCATTATATTTCCACCACCATGCTTTAAAGGTGGTATCAGGTTCTTGTGGTCAAATGCTGTCTTTGCTTTTCGCCAAACATGTCTTCTGGTACTGTGGCCAAATAGCTCTACCTTTGACTCATCTGTCCAGAGCACATTGTTCCAGAGGTGCTGGTCTTTGCCTAGATGTTCATTGCCAAACTTTAGTCTTGCCCTGATGTTCTTTCTGGACAGCAAAGGTTTCCTCCTGGCACACCTCCTATATAGATCAAATTTTTGCAGACTCTTTCCAATGGTAGACTCGTGCACTTTGACATCAACAGTGGCAAGAGCTACCTGTAGATCCCGTGATGACATTCTGGGGTTCTTAGAGACTTCTTTCAGCATCTTGCGGTCTGCTCTCGGGCTGAACTTGCTGGGGCGACCTGGCCTGAACAAGTTGGCAGTTGTTTGGAATCTTCTCCACTTGTAGATGATCTTCCTGGCAGTCGAATAATTGATTTCAAAATGTTTGGAGATCTTTTTAAATCCCTTCCCAGACTCGTAGGCATCTATAACCTTCTTTCTGAAGGCCTCAGAGAGCTCTTTTGATCTAGGCATGGTTATACCGCACACTTCAACAACAAAGAGCAAACCAAACGAAATGTCTGAGGTTTAAATAAGACAGGTTCCTCCAAGATCCTCTCTGACGATGTTCTAATCATTTACACCTGAGCTGGTGCACCTGATTCTAATTTTAGGTATTTGAAGTAGTGATAAATGTAGGGGTGTACTTACTTTTTTCACATGCGAAATTTGCATTTATGTTTATTTAAATTATACAATGGACTACAAAATGTAAATGTTTCATGATATTTGTTATATTATATCACCTTTATCTATCAATATTGTTGAAATGAAGATCAAATCGCTGTATGTTGAAATATGTTGAAAAAGTCAAAACTTTACATGGGATGTACTTACTTTTTCACGTGACTGTATATACAGTGCGTATCAAAAAAAAGGTAATCCGAATTCAAGGGGTTAATATGCAAAGGTTATTTAGTTTGACAATTTACCTGTGGTTTATCAATTATGAGGAGATCCTCAGCTTTCCATTGATGCCTTTCATGCATCATTGCTGTCACACATGACCGAGTACATGTTCATTGAAAATGAAAAGTTCAAATCGCATTTTTACAAGTTTGGCTAATCGGTGCAAGACAGTTTAAATGGACGCATTACTTGTCGACTGTCAAGTTGATTACAATCACGTGAAAAAGTGAGTACACCCCATGTAAAGTTTTGACTTTTTCAACATATTTCAACATACAGCTATTTGATCTTGATTTCAACAATATTGATAGATAAAGGTGATACAATATAACAAATATCATGAAACATTTACATTTTGTGGTCCATTGTATAATTTAAATAAACATAAATGCAAATTTCGCATGTGGAAAAAGTAAGTACACCCCAACATTTATCACTACTTCAAATACCTAAAATTAGAATCAGGTGCACCAGCTCATGTGCAAATGAATAGAACATCGTTAGAGATGATCTTGGAGGAACCTGTCTTATTTAAACCTCACACATTTAGTTTGGTTTGCTATTTGTTGTTGAAGTGTGTGCGTCACCATGCCTAGATCAAAAGAGCTCTCTGAGTCCTCCAGAAAGAAGGTTATAGCAGCCTACGAGTCTGGGAAGGGATTTAAAAAGATCTCCAAACAATTTGAAATCAATCAATCGACTGTCCGGAAGATCATCTACAAGTGGAGAAGATTCCAAAAAACTGCCAACTTGTTTCAGGCCAGGTCGCCCCAGCAAGTTCAGCCAAAGGGAAGACAGCAAGATGCCGAAAGAAGTCTCTAAGAACCCAAGAATGTAATCACGGGACCTACAGGTAGCTCTTGCCACTGTTGATGTCAAAGTGCATGAGTCTACCATTAGAAAGAGGCTGCACAAATTTGATCTACATGGGAGGTGTGCCAGGAGGAAACCTTTGCTGTACAGAAAGAACATCAGGGCAAGAATAAAGTTTGCCAATGAACACCTTGGCAAAGACCAGCACTTCTGGAACAATGTGCTCTGGACAGATGAGTCAAAGGTAGAGCTATTTGGTAACAGTACCAGAAGACATGTTTGGCGAAAACCAAAGACAGCATTTGACCACAAGAACCTGATACCAACTGTAATGCATGGTGATGGAAATATTATGGTTTGGGGCAGCTTTGCTCCATCAGGGCCTGGGCAGCTCACCATCATATAATCCACTATGAATTCTTCATTGTACCAGAGGGTGCTTGAGGATAATGTGAGGCCATCTGTCGGAGTGTTGAAGCTCAACCGAAGGTGGACCTTGCAACATGACAATGACCCTAAACATACCAGTAAATCCACCAAGGAATGGCTGAAAATAAAAAAATGGAGGGTTCTGGAATGTCCAAGTCAAAGCCCGGATCTAAATCCCATCGAGATGTTGTGGGGGGATTTTGAAACGAGCTGTGCATGCAAGAAACCCCTCCAACATCGCACAGCTGAAAGAATTCTGCATGGAGGAGTGGGCAAAAATTTCTCCCAGACGATGTCATAGACTGGTAGACAGTTATAAGAAACATCTACTTGAGGTTGTTTATGCCAAAGGGGGCAATACCACCTATTAGAGCCAAGTGTGTACTTACTTTTTCCGCATGCGAAATTTGCATTTATGTTTATTTAAATTATACAATGGACGACAAAATGTAAATGTTTCATGATATTTGTTATATTATATCACCTTTATCTATCAATATTGTTGAAATGAAGATCAAATAGCTGTATGTTGAAATATGTTGAAAAGTCAAAACTTTACATGGGGTGTACTTACTTTTTCACGTGACTGTATGTAAAATTGTTAAGCTGATCTGTTAATCGTCGGTTGCGTCATCCTTTGTATAAGATGGGGATTGAAGATGGGCCTACAGTGTATGGGTTCAGAGACAGTCTGAGTCATTGAAAAGATGGTTCAACTTACGACTGAATAGCGGACCTTCATGGTCACAACCTTTCACCAAAGTGGAAGTTTGCAGCGAACTCATGATGCGTTCAGGGAACGTTTCCCAGAGCGGGAGCCTCCAGCAGCCAAAACCATCTGGGCGAATGTTAGAAAATACAAAGAGCATGGCACTAGCCTCAACCGCAACAAGGAGAATTCTGGTAGGAGGCGCACTGGGCGATCAGAAAGGAACATTGCAGCAGTAAGGCAGCACGTTTTTGAACATCCTCGGGATACCAGCGCAAGACGAAATGGGACGGGATTGCCTTCAGCAACATTCAACCGAATCACAAGACTGGACCTCCACCAACATCCATATCGGATTCACATCCAGCATCAACTTACGCCAGGGGTTTTTGCCAGGAGGCTGGTGTTTGCCAGATGGTTGATAGCACGTTGCGAAGCCGATGTCAATTTCCTGCGGTATCTCGTTATCGGCGATGAAGCTGCTTTCGCCATGGACAGCAGTTCAATACCCATAATGTTCTTGAATATGCACAGACAGGACAACCCCCGGAATTTAATTTTGACACCAACATGAATCGACAAAAGTGGACTGTTTGGTTGGGACTTTGTGGAAGTGGTCAGTTGATCGGACCATTTTTCTTTCAAAGGAATGTCAATGGTAACAGGTATCTGCAGATGATCAATGATGAAGTTTTACCGCAGCTGGAGGAGAACTTTGAGCAACAGGTTCGTGGTGTCTTCAGATAACTCTGGTGGGCCCAAGACGGCGCCCCAGCACATCGTCTTATCGCTGTCCGAGATCGACTGAGGGAACTCTTTGGAGACCGAGTCATCACCCTCAACCATGCAGTGGAATGGCCGCCAAGATCACCTGACCTCACACCATGTGATTATTTCCTTTGGGGACATTTAAATAACAAGGTGTTCGTAACTCCTCCTGTGATCTTGACGAATTGCAGGGCCATATTCGAAATGAAGTGCATGCTTTGCGCAATGACACGGCTCTGGTGAGACGAGTAGTAGTTCAGGGTATGCTCCGCCGCTGTGAGCTTTGTGTTGAAAGGGGAGGTGGACATGTTGAAGGTGTGGGTGCATAAAGGCCAATCATTCCTGAGAAAAGTTCACATATGACGTTCATTTTGCACCAATTATCCTGACTTGCATCGATTAGCCAAGCTTGTAAAAATGTGATTTGAACTTGTCATTTTCAATGAACATGTACTCGGTCATGTGTGACAGCAATGATGCATGGAAGGTATCAATGGAAAGCTGAGGATCTCCTCTTAATTAGTAAATGGCATGTAAATTGAAAAAATAAATAACCTTTGTATATTAACCCCTTGAATTCGGAATACCTTTTTTCATACGCACTGTATATGTATGTGTATATATATATATATATATATATATATATATATATATATATATATATATATATATTTACATATATATATATATATATATATATATATATATATATATATATATATATATATATTTACATATATATATATATATATATATATATATATATATATATATATATATATATATATATATATATAACTGTAAGAAATAGTAGAAACTCCAAAGTACGAGCAGGGCGTCTCATTTGTATTGAATAAATAATCGTTAGATTAAATAAGACGCGGACGTAGCTTCAGGACGTCGATCTTTAATTGTCGACAAGCTTTCGACCAACAAAGGTCTTCTTCTGAGTCGGCCCAAAGTTCAACGGAATTGTTATTATATTTATATACATCATTAAAACTTCATCATTCCGTTGAACTTGGGGCCGACTCAGAAGAAGACCTTTGTTGGTCGAAAGCTTGTCGACAATTAAAGATCGACGTCCTGAAGCTACGTCCGCGACTTATTTAATCTAACGATTATATATATATATATATATATATATATATATATATATATATATATATATATATATATATATATATACGTATATATATATATATATATATATATATATATATATATATATATATATATATATATACATATATATATATATATATATATATATATACAGTCATCCCTCGCTATATCGCGGTTCACTTTTCGCGGCTTCGGTACATCGCGGGTTTTTCTCGCTAGTATATGTAAAATTATATCGCGGATTTTTCGCTATATCGCGGGATTTTGCGGTATAAATGTATTTTTATATACTACTATTTTAAATATTTTTGTGGTAAAATAAGCATTTTCTAGCCTAAAAAATTAAAAAACGTAAAAAAATAAGAAAAATACAGTTATTAAAACATATTACAAGAAATAAAATACTGTACATAGTGTACAGTAGAAGGAGAGACAAAGAGTCGTGCGTATGGAAAACGCAGATGCGGCAGCTTCCACTTGCGTTGTTACCCACGTAATGGGTAACTGTAATGCTCTTTCTGGCTGTGCAGTACATTCATCATCGTCATCACCTTCATCGTCATAAGTACTGCACAGCTAATTCATCATCATCATCTTCATCACGCAAGTATGTAGTATTGAAGAGCCGGGGCTCTTGCTTGATACGGACGAAATGACGGGCAAGACACAAACTCGTCCGAGAAGACATTTATTCTCAAAACCAACTCGGGAACACTGTAAAGCCCGTTTATCGGGCTGCATTATAAAGCACAACCAGGCACTGAAACCGAAAGCCACGCCTCTCAAGCGTGGCGTGCTTCGGTGGTCACGTGATCAACAGGTGTAGCTGATTATACCCGCACGCGCGACACGCTTTGGTGGTCACGTGACCAGCCACTTGCGCCGCGGATCCCCGCCGGTGACGTCACCGGCTGGAGCAAGGAGATTCTGATGCTGGTCTTGCTTGGGGAACCCAAGTATCTTCAATATCTCGCTACAGTATCTTCAATGGTGAGTACCCATTAGAATTTTATATGTTGTTAAAATTACGTATGTTTAAGAGTGTAAAAAGTGTTTAAGAGTATAGGAAGTGTTTATAAGAGTATGGGAAAGGTTAATAAGAGTGTGGGAAAGGTTAATAGGAGTGTGGGGAGGGTCATAAAGCTTTAAAATATATATAAATAATAAAATAAAAATATGGTCGCTACTTCGCGGATTTTCGTCTATCGCGGGGGGTTCTGGAACGTAACCCCCGCGATAAATGAGGGATCACTGTATATATATATATAAATATATATATATATATATATATAAATATATATATACTAGTGAGGTCACCCGTGGGAATCCCACGGGCATGGACGTGTGTGACATTTCGACATATTGAGTTAGATGCTGCACCTGCACATGCAGTTTCACAATAACACACACACACACACACCTCGTTTTTTCATTTCTGTATCTCACAATTCGGTCTCTCTCTTATTCACACACCCACACAAACACACACACACACACACACACACACACACACACACACACACACAAACACACACACACACACACACACATATATACACACATACACATATATGCATGCACGCACACACACACACACACACACATATAAGCACGCGCGTGCACACGCACACGCACACACACACACACACACACACACACACACACACACACACACACGTCCCACATGTATATATCCCACATCCCACATGTATATACATGTTTAAATTGTACGTGCCCTTACCCCCTACCCCGCCCGGCAACGCTGAGTACTTCTGCTAGTAACTAATGAAATAAAAACGAAGAAATATCTCTGGGTAATTTCCTGAAACTCGGTGAAATTCGCTGAAATTCGCTCGGTGTATCGGTGAAATATTTTATTTGGGCGGTGTATAATTGCTTCGATCGAAATATCTCTAAGCAATTTCCCGTCTGTGTTTCATGCCCATGCACACGTGAAATGGAGATTGTTTTTGCACACGTGAAATGAACATGTGAACCTTTACTTCCGGATAATAATGTTGAATGAAATAAAAAAGAAGAAATATAGTGGGGTCACCCGTGGGACATTTCGACAAATTGAGTTAGATGCTGCACATTCATTTTTACAAAATGGTTACTGGCAAGTCATCAGATCCAGAAATGGTGTAATGAACACAATTTATTTATTTCACATAATATGTGACCCCTCACTCCTCTCCACCTGACACTCTCCTCTCTCCACCTGACACTCTCCTCTCTCCACCTAGCACTCCTCTCCTCTCCAATCCCTCACATTCCTCTCCTCTCCAATCCCTCACACTCATCTCCTCTCCAATCCCTCACTCTCCTCTCCAATCGCTCCTCACTCGCCTCTCCAATCACTCGTCACTCGCCTCTCCAATCGCTCCTCACTCGCCTCTCCTATCGCTCCTCACTCGCCTCTCCAATCGCTCCTCACTCGCCTCTCCAATCGCTCGTCACTCGCCTCTCCAATCGCTCCTCACTCGCCACT
This sequence comes from Myxine glutinosa, assembly GCF_964187855.1. NCBI lineage: Eukaryota > Metazoa > Chordata > Myxini > Myxiniformes > Myxinidae > Myxine > Myxine glutinosa. Next base: position 111,441,835 of record NC_136263.1, read on the forward strand.
CCAATCGCTCCTCACTCGCCTCTCCAATCGCTCCTCACTCACCTCTCCAATTGCTCCTCACTCACCTCTCCAATCGCTCCTCACTCGCCTCTCCAATCGCTCCTCACTCGCCTCTCCAATCGGCTTTCCCCGTCTCGTTTCTCTCGTTTTTCTCCCGTCTCATTCTTTTTCTTGCTCCAAATCGGCCCGTCTCGCCCGTCGGCCCGTCGGAATCGGAAATCGGGCCGTCTTGCTTTCTTGCTTGCGCGTAAATAAATTGTGTTCATTACACCATTTCTGGATCTGATGACTTGCCAGTAACCATTTTGTAAAAATGAATGTGCAGCATCTAACTCAATATGTCGAAATGTCACACACATCCATGCCCGTGGGATTCCCACGGGTGACCCCGCAAGTTTGCATTGACGTTCGTCGATGGACCCGTTCGCCCGTCTCATTCACTTTCTTGCTACATCCTGTTCAAGTCTGCGTTCTCCATCGATCGTCTCATTCATTTTGGAAATAGAAGTTTCCACGCAGCGCATGAATTGTCGCGATCCTCAAGAGGAAGTGTCTCGTAATCATCAAATGATAAATGGCAAGTAAATTATATTGTGGAAAATTAAAGATTTCAAATAAACCTATTTAAAGTGTATGCGCACATAACTAATAAAAAAAACGAAGAAATTTCTCTCGGTAATTTCCTGAAACATATGATACTTCCGGCTAATAATGTTGAATGAAATAAAAACAAAGAAATATATGTCGGCATCATTGTTGACGTTTTTGTGACGACTGTCATCAAACGAAAAAGTAATATATCTTAACGGAAAAGCAAAAGCGAAATTTTAATATACTAGGGCATGCCCGTACTATATATATATCTAAAATTATATCCCCCCCCCCCTCTATTTACATGAAATGGTTTGGTCCAAAGCGAACGGCTTACGAGTACGGTGACAATCCCCCCCCTCTATTTACATGAAATGGTTTGGTCCAAAGCGAACGGCTTGCGAGTACGGTGACAATCCCCCCCCTCTATTTACATGAAATGGTTTGGTCCAAAGCGAACGGCTTGCGAGTACGGTGACAATCCCCCCCCTCTATTTACATGCAATGGTTTGGTCCAAAGCGAACGGCTTGCGGAGTTTGGTAAAGAAATCGCCATAGCTCGGTAACTACTTGTCCGATTAATATGAAACGTTGAAAAGGCACATCCTCGGGTCCCCAGCAATATACCTGGCAAGTTGCAAGTATATCGGACCGGTAGTTGTCGCGAAACAGCGGTCACAGACAAACACACAGACACACACACAGACACACAGAGATTACTGGAATTATAGATAGATATCGACACATGCCGTCGGTGTCTTGTTGGGCGGTGTATGATACACCATGACGCGATTTTAAAAAATATATCTCTGCATTTTCCCACGTGTGTGGAATGTTTGTGGAAAATTAAAGATTTCAAATAAACCTATTTAAAGTGTATGCGCACATAACTAATAAAAAAAACGTAGAAATATCTCGGTAATTTCCTGAAACATATTTTACTTCCGGCTAATAATGTTGAATGAAATAAAAATGAAGAAATATATGTCGGCATCATTGTTGACGTTTTTGTGACGACGGTCATCAAACGAAAACGTAATATATCTTAACGGAAAAGCAAAAGCGAATTTTTAATATATATCGTCACGTTGCCGTCGGTGTCATGTTGGGCGGTGTATGATACACCATGACGCGATTTTTAAAAATATATCTCCGCATTTTCCCGCGTGTGTGGAATGTTCTCAATTATTGCTGACACCGAGTCTAAAACCATCGATAAAAATGAAATCATATGGTGAGTTAGATTGGAGATAAAGGCGTGAGAGAGACTCAATGGCCTTGAAGTTACAGGCGTTTGAGAATTCATTTCGTTCTATAAACGGCAACTTTCATTGAATTTTCTTCCCGTTTTTTTTCAACCGAGTCTAAAACTATGTTAGCGACTGTGAAAAATGAAATGATATATCGAATTTGATTTGAAATAAAACTGGGAGAGAGAGCAAGACACCACGGGCCTACAAAACAGGCCTCAAAGCTATGCGAGTTAATAAAATGGTGGATATTTGTTTATAATTATATGAAGCCACTCCCAGAATGGGTGGAGCTATGGGTGGAGCTACTCTGCAAACCGAGTAAGCCACACCCCGGACAGACACCCAACAGACAGACAGACAGACAGACAGACAGAATCATCTACGGCTATTATAATATAGACTAGTGGGGTCACCCGTGGGAATCCCACGGGCATGGACGTGTGTGACATTTCGATATATTGAGTTAGATGCTGCACCTGTTTCACAATAACACACACACACACACACACACGTACAGACAAATGTACATTGACACACATGCACACACATACACACATATGCACACACACATTTATATATATATATATATATATATATATATATATATATATATACACATACACACACACACACACACACACACACACACACAGACATAAATATACACATACACATATATGCACGCACACACACACACACACACATATATGCACACACACATTTATATATATATATATATATATATATATACACACACACACACACACACACACACACACACACACACACACACACACACACACACACACACACACACACACACACACACACACACACACACACACGTCCCACATGTATATATCCCACATCCCACATGTATATACATGTTTAAAGTGTACGTGCCCTTCCCCCCTCCCCCGCCCGGCAACGCTGAGTACTTCTGCTAGTAACTAATGAAATAAAAACGAAGAAATATCTCTGGGTAATTTCCTGAAACTCGGTGAAATTCGCTGAAATTCGCTGAAATTCGCTCGGTGTATCGGTGAAATATTTTATTTGGGCGGTGTAGAATTGCTTCGAACGAAATATCTCTAAGCAATTTCCCGTCTGTGTTTCATGCCCATGCACACGTGAAATGGAGATTGTTTTTGCACACGTGAAATGAACATGTGAACCTTTACTTCCGGATAATAATGTTGAATGAAATAAAAACGAAGAAATATAGTGGGGTCACCCGTGGGACATTTCGACAAATTGAGTTAGATGCTGCACATTCATTTTTACAAAATGGTTACTGGCAAGTCATCAGATCCAGAAATGGTGTAATGAACACAATTTATTTATTTCACATAATATGTGACCCCTCATTCCTCTCCACCTGACACTCTCCTCTCTCCACCTGACACTCTCGTCTCTCCACCTAGCACTCCTCTCCTCTCCAATCCCTCACATTCCTCTCCTCTCCAATCCCTCACCTCTCCAAATCCCTCACACTCCTCTCCTCTCCAATCCCTCACTCTCCTCTCCAATCGCTCCTCACTCGCCTCTCCAATCGCTCCTCACTCGCCTCTAAAAATCGCTCCTCACTCGCCTCTCCAATCGCTCCTCACTCGCCTCTCCAATCGCTCGTCACTCGCCTCTCCAATCGCTCCTCACTCGCCTCTCCAATCGCTCGTCACTCGCCTCTCCAATCGCTCCTCACTCACCTCTCCAATCGCTCCTCACTCGCCTCTCCAATCGCTCCTCACTCGCCTCTCCAATCGCTCCTCACTCGCCTCTCCAATCGCTCCTCACTCGCCTCTCCAATCGGCTTTCCCCGTCTCGTTTCTCTCGTTTTTCTCCCGTCTCATTCTTTTTCTTGCTCCAAATCGGCCCGTCTCGCCCGTCGGCCCGTCGGAATCGGAAATCGGGCCGTCTTGCTTTCTTGCTTGCGCGTAAATAAATTGTGTTCATTACACCATTTCTGGATCTGATGACTTGCCAGTAACCATTTTGTAAAAATGAATGTGCAGCATCTAACTCAATATGTTGAAATGTCACACACGTCCATGCCCGTGGGATTCCAACGGGTGACCCCGCAAGTTTGCATTGACGTTCGTCGATGGACTCGTTCGCCCGTCTCATTCGCTTTCTTGCTACATCCTGTTCAAGTCTGCGTTCTTCATCGATCGTCTCATTCATTTTGGAAATAGAAGTTTCCATGCAGCGCATGAATTGTCGCGATCCTCAAGAGGAAGTGTCTCGTAATCATCAAATGATAAATGGCAAGTAAATTATATTGTGGAAAATTAAAGATTTCAAATAAACCTATTTAAAGTGTATGCGCACATAACTAATTTAAAAAACGAAGAAATATCTCTCAGTAATTTCCTGAAACATATTTTACTTCCGGCTAATAATGTTGAATGAAATAAAAACGAAGAAATATATGTCGGCATCCTTGTTGACGTTTTTGTGACGACTGTCATCAAACGAAAAAGTAATATATCTTAACGGAAAAGCAAAAGCGAATTTTTAATATATATCGACACGTTGCCGTCGGTGTCATGTTGGGCGGTGTATGATACACCATGACGCGATTTTTAAAAATATATCTCTGCATTTTCCCGCGTGTGTGGAATGTTCTCAATTATTGCTGACACCGAGTCTGAAACCATCGATAAAAATGAAATCATATGGTGAGTTAGATTGGAGATAAAGGCGTGAGAGAGACTCAATGGCCTTGAAGTTACAGGCGTTTGAGAATTCATTTCGTTCTATAAACGGCAACTTTCATTGGATTTTCTTCCCGTTTTTTTTCAACCGAGTCTAAAACTATGTTAGCGACTGTGAAAAATGAAATGATATATCGAATTTGATTTGAAATAAAACTGGGAGAGAGAGCAAGACACCACGGGCCTACAAAACAGGCCTCAAAGCTATGCGAGTTAATAAAATGGTGGATATTTGTTTATAATTATATGAAGCCACTCCCAGAATGGGTGGAGCTATGGGTGGAGCTACTCTGCAAACCGAGTAAGCCACACCCCGGACAGACACCCAACAGACAGACAGACAGACAGACAGACAGAATCATCTACGGCTATTATAATATAGACTAGTGGGGTCACCCGTGGGAATCCCACGGGCATGGACGTGTGTGACATTTCGACATATTGAGTTAGATGCTGCACCTGTTTCACAATAACACACACACACACACACACACACGTACAGACAAATGTACATCGACACACATGCACACACATATGCACACACACACATATATATTGTTACAGACGCGGTTTTAGATGTTATATTGACCGAGCGGTGGTGTATTACCGCGTCCGAACAGTTACTCCCCGATTAGAACCCGATTTCACCCGACGTTGACCAGATCGCCCCACAGATATTCAATCGGGAAATCTCTAAAGCGACCGAAAGAGAAGGAAAAGAGGAAGAAGACAGAGTACGGAGGAAGAACAGATTTATTATACACACACAAGCAAAAAGAAAGAGCGACCAAAATTATTTACAGCAATGGATGGAAGAAGCAGGCACACAGTGCATTGTTAGCTTAAACTATTCAATTTACTTAATCCCAAGACAACGAGTAGGACAGGACGTTCACACTTACACAGGGAATATTGCAGGCAGGTAGGGCTTGAGGTGGATTGCTTGAGAGGGAGGCAAGGTCGGATGCAGCAGCTCTCAATTCCTCGCGGTTTTTGGCGGGAAAACCCTCCATCGCGTATCCGCTGCTGTAGACGTCACGCGCTGGTTCGGTACACCTGCTCCTCTTCTTGTGGTGGAGCCGTCTCCCTCCTTTCAGCGTGTCTCTCCAAAGCTGGTTTCCTTGCCGAGTACCTCTCCTCTTTGGCTTGGAGCGCTTCGCATCTCACCGCTCCTCTTGGTGCCGCCTCTTTGCTCATCTCCCAGGTCATCTGGTAAAGCAGTCCCTTACAGTCGCTTTTATCACCTCGGGCGGAATCAAGCCGCCGGCTGCGAGGGCACGCCTACCGGGTCGCTCACCGCGGTGCTGATTGGCCATGCGACCCTCTGGCTCACTCCTCCCCTCGATGACGAGGTGGAGACACGCCTTTCTTCTCCGAGATTAGCACATGGGCAATGTCGGCTTGCGGGATTGAACACAACTCCCACCCTTTTGAAAGGAACTTTGGAGAGCGGAGATGTTTGGGGAAATTGCAAGGGCCTATGCTTATTTTGTTTGATACAATGCAAAGTCAATCTAGTGGGAAACACATATTTAGCCTACATAGAATAAGGAAATACACTATTTAAAAAGATATATCGTGACCTGCGTGTAAGTTTCATGGAATTAACTAGGAGGACGGCTGCGACCATTATTTACATTACCAGGGTGTTACCATACTTTTGTAACGTTCACATTGTAACGTTTTCACATTCGTTACACTTCCTCCAAAATTGTTACACTTCTCAAAAACCGTTACACTTCTCAAATTCGTTACACACTTCTCAAAACCGTTACACTGCACCCTCCTTTCTTCAGGCCCGTCCTCGGGCCTACTAAACTTTAACTTAGTGTGACACGTAGGTGTAATTCCCTCTACAATTAACCTGACCCTGAGTGTGACAATCTTAAAACACAAATAAGTATGTCCCCCTATTGCATTGCACCCTGTCTAACAGACTCAAGCCCACAGCTAACCGAATTACGGAATTATTCTCAAACTATACATTTACGGTGGGGAGCATTATTTACAATGACGTGATTTCTTATTTACAACGCAACACAGGACCTGTGTTTTTTTTTTTTTTCCTTTTTAGGGAACAAGAAAAAAAGAAATTCCTGTTGGGAGGGAGGAGACAGCACGCATTGCATCGATGCACCAGTACCAATACCACCAAAGCACCCAAAAGCACCAAAAGCACCACAAGCACCACAAAGCACCAAAAGCACCACTCGGTGCGCAGTCACCATGGTTCATAATAAACACAACAAAACAACTGGTGGTGGTCTTCTCTTTCTCTGCTGGGCCGATGTTCTTCCCGACATCTTCTGGCTTCATGCGGCCTAGTTGGAAATAATAAAAAGCACAACTTGTGTCCATTTTTATTTAGGGCAACAGGGGCCAACTAAGGGTGGTCCACCTGTTTGGCATAGGTGCCACCTTACCGAGGTCCGCAAGCAAGATTCCCTGGCCACTATGGCCGGTCTCCAACAGAGGTGCCCTGCCCCAGAACCTGGGGTCCATCAAGTGGTACTTGGCCGCAGAACAGTGGTCCATAAAGTGGTACATCAACGCAATGCATGCTGGTTCTGGGAATCTCGGGCGCACAATGGCCACCTCACGCACGCTCCCCTCGGCACCCAATGGCGCACAGGTCATGTGGGAGACAAAAGAAAGACAATTGAGCGAGGGGTAAGGTCACAAGGGTACACGTCAATAAGGCAATGCAAGGCGAAATGCGTACGGAGGGCGAAGTGAGAAAGCTCGTCCCTACCGTACGTCACCCCCCTGTCACCTACCCTACCCTTGCCCTTACCCCATATGTACAAAAATCTACACATTTACAAATTCGTCACTACTGTCACGTCTTCCCCATATTTCCTCTATACCAAATTCGTCGCCACAATCCCTCTACTTCAAAATTTGCCATCACCAATTCATCATCAATCCTCATAAGGAGGGAGAGATGGAATTACGCACAATGTCACACCCACGTCATGATGCGTCTCACAATCCAAACATTTGCATCATAAAAAATAACCAAAACATGGCATGGTGTGGAGTACCTGTCACCTCAGGTGAGTGGATGCAGATGGTGCGAGGAGATCCTTCATCATAACTATCCTCTAAATGACTTTAACACACTTTACACTACCCGGGGTCTCTCCCTGCCAATCCATTTGCCAACTTACACTATGGGTTCTAAAAACCAATTCCCATTGACCAAACTGTGGTGCTTCTCAATTTGGGGTCTCACTCCCCCGATTCATCTCCCGGTGCTCTCGCACAATTTCTGGGCCGCGAAGTCTAGCTCTTCCAGCAGGTCTACCCACCTGCACACCTCCACCACTGTAGTTGCCACCCGAGCTTACCTAGCTCCTCACCCTAACCTAACTAACTGGGGACAGCCCCTCCTGGCTCTGTCACCCCATGGTGCCCTCTGGCACTGGGCTACCCGGGTCCGTCCTCCGGATCCTCGGGCCCCATCCACAACAACTACTACCGGCTCCCAGAGCCCACCTGCGGCCTCACCTGGCCGACATCCTCACAGTGGTGGAGTGCCCAACCAACTACACACACTAACAGGCTACACGCCCAGCCATTTCCACAACACTAATGCAGCCATCCAAAGACCATTCTTTCACCCGCACCACAGATGCCAATATCCAACCACAATTTACCTGTACCCTCTACCTAACACTTACACTACCCGCCCCGGGTATCCGTGATGGGGGTCCACTCTTCCCCCATTCACACCTTCGCACCATCCACTCCACTCCACAATTTCCACCATACTCACTCCACGACCATCCATTCCAATACTCCATTTATTCCACACTACCATTCTCCATACCTGCTGTTGCACACCTGTGCCCTCACACCTGGTGCCACCTGCACCCTCCTTTCTTCCTGGACCATTTGGTCATCACAATACACAATCACTATCACTCACTCATACACTGCTCCATCCACCTGTTCAGTTGCACACCTGTGCAATCACACCTGTTCAATCACACCTGTTCAATCCTCACACACACGGCATCATCTCAGCTAACTACTCCCCTCTGAAACTTGTGCTTCCCAGTCGTCCCTTTAAACTATTGCGCTCCCACGTCATTATAATCCACACTAATCTACCTGCTTCCCCACTAGAGGTATCAGTCACTAACTAATCTTAACGTTACCTAATGTCATCTTCACTAGATCCCTACAATTATCCAAGCCCTACCTGGCTCGGTTGTCATAGCCACCCCATAAGCTATAGCGCATTTGCCCCCACCTGTGAGGGATGGTGGATTTGCCATCCCACCACATCGGGGGTCTCTCTATCAATTTTGCTCGTCCAAATTCCAACCAATTCAAAAATTTTCCATTTACTGCCAATTCTATTCACTTTTCTAAATTTCGTATCAAATCACTATCATCATTCGTCTACTTATTACATCCTCTCGGTGCGCCAATTCCCTTCTAACGCTCGGCTTCATACAGCCGAGCAATGAATACGGGTTGTTTTGTGCCAGCGGCTGGATGCGTCCGGCACTCGGTGCAGGGACGGGGGCTTACCCGGGCCGAGATCCCACGCACCACCTCGGCGTGGAGCCATCCAATGTCCCGATCTCGACCTGCCGGCACGTCTCAACAAAACGTGGTCGCCATGACGACCCTTCCTATCCAGCTGCCCGCTCCGCCTAGTGGAGCCCGGACGCGGCCGTTCCAAGCGAGGCACAGCGTGGATCGCGTACGGCGGTCCTTTCGAAACCGCCGTGGTTCGGATCCCCGCTGGTCCTCGCGGCACGCGAAGCTGCCCGACGCGCACCGAGGGCCCGATTCGGCTATAAGTCGTTCTAACCTCTAACCTGGTTACCGTCGATGCTTCACCTGGATGCTTACATGCATACGCTACCCCTTTCTTGCTCATACATGCAGCCGTTTCCATGCTCCTCGTCGTACCTTTTCTTACACACCTCGGTACACTCATTCCGCTCACCGACTTGGTCACACACCTGACCACCGAACACCTTGGCACACATTCGTCGCTCGCACACCTCACCAACACACCTCTTCGCGCCCCTTTCTCGGTCACCTCCTTTGTGACAATCACAGGTGTGCTCTCACCCGCACACCCAACCACGTGCCTCACTACCAATTCCAGCGTGCATTCCCACTCACGCTCTACCATTCCAGGTGTGCATCCTTCCATTCCAGGTGTACATCCTCGCTCACCTGCCACAACCAACTCACGCTCCGTGTCACTCTCACTACTCTCACCTCCACTCTCGGTCGCGCACTCACCCTTACTCTCGACAGCGCACTCTTTCCTCATGCACCTGTCCGTTACACACCTTTCTCGCGCACACTCTTCCGCACATTTTCCCGTTACACCCTCTGTAACACTCACCACAGGCATGCATTCTCCCTTACTCTTGACAGCATGCGCTTTCCCCATGCACCCGTCCGTTACACACCTTTCTCGCGCATCCTCTTGCGCACACTTTTTCGTTACTTCCTCCGTAACACTCACCACACCGCGCTTCCCTGTGCTCCCTCGCACACGCGCTTCGACCGACTCACTCTTGACGGCACACTCACTCCTCGGCGTGCACTTTTTCCTCACACACCCCATGGTCGGACATTCTCGCACACCTCTTTTTTCGCACACCAGACCTGTCGCACACTTCACCAACGGCCTTTCACGAACACCCGGATCCAACCCAATCCCCAAGCCGACTGAAGCTTTCCTTACATCATGTACATTGCTACTCACCTCCGTACCTCGTCTCCGCACCTCCTTTGCCACCTGCAAACTTTTTATTTGGTTAGTGAGCATCACATTATGAGTTGAGCACCGACCTTGCACATATTCCATCACCTCCTCCTGGATTTCTCTTTTAGTTTCTGTCCGTCTCTTCTTAATTTCACTCACCTCTTCTTCCACTTCCTCTAATTTTTGTTTAACCTCTTTTATTTCTCGGTGCGTCTCCTCAAGTTCGTCCTCTAAGGCTACCATGACCGTCTCTATGTGCATCCTCACCTGCCGGTCCTTTGTCTCCATTACTTCTGTCACCTCCTCCAACTTCTTCGTCAACCCCTCATGTACCATCTGACATTCCTTTGTGTTGCTATTAATTCGTTTTTAATGTCCTTTTGTGTCGCTTTCAAACCCCCGATGATTGCAGTGTTCTTTTCCACTTGGTCCGCTAGTTCCCTTTGTCCGACTGTCAGCTGTTCTACTCCCTTCGTCAGATCTTCTATTCCCCCTTGTAACTTAGCCGTATTATTTCTCACCTCTTTCTCCATACGCTTCTCACCTCGCTTTACCTCCTCGCGTAGCCCCGAAACCTCCTCACTTACCCCTCGTCGTATTTCCTCCATCTCTTTTGTAGATGCCACCCTCATCTGTCCCAATTCATCCCTCTGAGCATCCAGTTTGGTTTCTAACCCGATTTGCACCTCCTCTATCTGGTTTCCCATTCCTTTGATTTCCCTGGCAGATTGTTCCCCTATTTCCCGCAATTTGTCCTCCATCCTATTTTCTAGCCCCATTAACCCATTTTTCATCCCCTCTATCTGATTCTCCTGGGCAGCCATTCTATTTTCCACCCCCGTTAACCCATGTTTCACCTCTTTTATCCCGTTGTCTAACCCCTCAAAATTATTGTCTAACTTCCCAAATTTCTTGTCTAACTTCCCAATTTGGGCATTGGTACCCCTCGCTTCGTCCCTCATTGCCCCCCTCCATCCTATCCATTTTTGCATTCAGTTGGGTCAAGAATAATCTGAGGTCAAACCCGGTTTGCCCAGCGTCCCCAGCCGCCACCGCGGGCTCGCCCTCCACTGCGCCGCTATTTTGGGACTCTTCAACCACATGCGCGAGCACGCCATTTTGTGCACCTGATACCCCCTCAACCACATTGCCAATGTTCTCCTCCTCCCTTTCTTCCCCTAAGTCCTGGGTTACCCCTAACCCGTCTATCTCCCCCACCGACATCCGATCGCCTTGATTGTCCATGGCGCGATCTCAAAATTCGGGTTTTGCTTTATAAAACAAAATAAATTTCGGCAGCTTGTAATTTTGAGCGCGTTAAGCGCGCTTCGGGTCCGATCTCACTCCTCGACACCAATTGTTACAGATATAACACAATTGGTGTTCCAAAATTTGGGCCTAACAAATTTAGTCCCAGGTCCGAATCCCACTCCTGACACCAATTGTTACAGACGCGGTTTTAGATGTTATATTGACCGAGCGGTGGTGTATTACCGCGTCCGAACAGTTACTCCCCGATTAGAACCCGATTTCACCCGACGTTGACCAGATCGCCCCACAGATATTCAATCGGGAAATCTCTAAAGCGACCGAAAGAGAAGGAAAAGAAGAAGAAGACAGAGTACGGAGGAAGAACAGATTTATTATACACACACAAGCAAAAAGAAAGAGCGACCAAAATTATTTACAGCATTGGATGGAAGAAGCAGGCACACAGTGCATTGTTAGCTTAAACTATTCAATTTACTTAATCCCAAGACAACGAGTAGGACAGGACGTTCACACTTACACAGGGGATATTGCAGGCAGGTAGGGCTTGAGGTGGATTGCTTGAGAGGGAGGCAAGGTCGGATGCAGCAGCTCTCAATTCCTCGTGGTTTTTGGCGGGAAAACCCTCCGTCGCGTATCCGCTGCTGTAGACGTCACGCGCTGGTTCGGTACACCTGCTCCTCTTCTTGTGGTGGAGCCGTCTCCCTCCTTTCAGCGCGTCTCTCCAAAGCTGGTTTCCTTGCCGAGTACCTCTCCTCTTTGGCTTGGAGCGCTTCGCATCTCACCGCTCCTCTTGGTGCCGCCTCTTTGCTCATCTCCCAGGTCATCTGGTAAAGCAGTCCCTTACAGTCGCTTTTATCACCTCGGGCGGAATCAAGCCGCCGGCTGTGAGGGCACGCCTACCGGGTCGCTCACCGCGGTGCTGATTGGCCATGCGACCCTCTGGCTCACTCCTCCCCTCGATGACGAGGTGGAGACATGCCTTTCTTCTCCGAGATTAGCACATGGGCAATGGCGGCTTGCGGGATTGAACACAACTCCCACCCTTTTGAAAGGAACTTTGGAGAGCGGAGATGTTTGGGGAAATTGCAAGGGCCTATGCTTATTTTGTTTGATACAATGCAAAGTCAATCTAGTGGGAAACACATATTTAGCCTACATAGAATAAGGAAATACACTATTTAAAAAGATATATCGTGACCTGCGTGTAAGTTTCATGGAATTAACTAGGAGGACGGCTGCGACCATTATTTACATTACCAGGGTGTTACCATACTTTTGTAACGTTCACATTGTAACGTTTTCACATTCGTTACACTTCCTCCAAAATTGTTACACTTCTCAAAAACCGTTACACTTCTCAAATTCGTTACACACTTCTCAAAACCGTTACAATATATATATATATATATATATATATATATATATATATATATATATATATATATATATATATATATATATATATATATATATATATATATATGTATATATATATATATACACATACACACACACACACACACACACACACAGACATATATATACACATACACATATATGCACGCACACACACACACACACACACACACATATATGCACGCGCGCGCGCGCACACACACACACACACACACACACACACACACACACACACACGTCCCACATGTATATATCCCACATCCCACATGTATATACATGTTTAAACTGTACGTGCCCTTCCCCCCTCCCCCGCCCGGCAACGCTGAGTACTTCTGCTAGTAACTAATGAAATAAAAACGAAGAAATATCTCTGGGTAATTTCCTGAAACTCGGTGAAATTCGCTGAAATTCGCTCTGTGTATCGGTGAAATATTTTATTTGGGCGGTGTAGAATTGCTTCGAATGAAATATCTCTAAGCAATTTCCCGTCTGTGTTTCATGCCCATGCACACGTGAAATGGAGATTGTTTTTGCACACGTGAAATGAACATGTGAACCTTTACTTCCGGATAATAATGTTGAATGAAATAAAAACGAAGAAATATAGTGGGGTCACCCGTGGGACATTTCGACAAATTGAGTTAGATGCTGCACATTCATTTTTACAAAATGGTTACTGGCAAGTCATCAGATCCAGAAATGGTGTAATGAACACAATTTATTTATTTCACATAATATGTGACCCCTCACTCCTCTCCACCTGACACTCTCCTCTCTCCACCTGACACTCTCCTCTCTCCACCTAGCACTCCTCCTCCTCTCCAATCCCTCACATTCCTCTCCTCTCCAATCCCTCACCTCTCCAATCCCTCACCTCTCCAATCCCTCACACTCCTCTCCTCTCCAATCGCTCCTCACTCGCCTCTCCAATCGCTCCTCACTCACCTCTCCAATCGCTCCTCGCCTCTCCAATCGCTCCTCACTCGCCTCTCCAATCGCTCCTCACTCGCCTCTCCAATCGGCTTTCCCCGTCTCGTTTCTCTCGTTTTTCTCCCATCTCATTCTTTTTCTTGCTCCAAATCGGCCCGTCTCGCCCGTCGGCCCGTCGGAATCGGAAATCGGGCCGTCTTGCTTTCTTGCTTGCGCGTAAATAAATTGTGTTCATTACACCATTTCTGGATCTGATGACTTGCCAGTAACCATTTTGTAAAAATGAATGTGCAGCATCTAACTCAATTTGTTGAAATGTCACACACGTCCATGCCCGTGGGATTCCAACGGGTGACCCCGCAAGTTTGCATTGACGTTCGTCGATGGACTCGTTCGCCCGTCTCATTCGCTTTCTTGCTACATCCTGTTCAAGTCTGCGTTCTTCATCGATCGTCTCATTCATTTTGGAAATAGAAGTTTCCATGCAGCGCATGAATTGTCGCGATCCTCAAGAGGAAGTGTCTCGTAATCATCAAATGATAAATGGCAAGTAAATTATATTGTGGAAAATTAAAGATTTCAAATAAACCTATTTAAAGTGTATGCGCACATAACTAATTTAAAAAACGAAGAAATATCTCTCAGTAATTTCCTGAAACATATTTTACTTCCGGCTAATAATGTTGAATGAAATAAAAACGAAGAAATATATGTCGGCATCATTGTTGACGTTTTTGTGACGACTGTCATCAAACGAAAAAGTAATATATCTTAACGGAAAAGCAAAAGCGAATTTTTAATA